>NC_090926.1:403461996-403765027 GCF_040938575.1 Ambystoma mexicanum | reverse complement strand
GGGAGAGGTTGAACTGTGCTTCTGATTGGAACTCCGGCACCGGGCAGCCAAGCTGAACGGTTGTGGGGAGGGGTGCCACAACTGGTGATTGCTCCGATGAAGGAGGTCAGGAATCTGTGGCAACCTGATCGGAGAGGACACCGACAGGTGCTGCAGATCCAAAAATCAGAACATAGCTGGCCATCGAGGAGCTATGAAGAGGAGAATGGTGCTCGATGGACTCCTTGAGTTTGCAAAGTGACAGATGAATCAGCGGTAAAGGAGGGAACGCATAAGCTTGCATGTTGGCCCAAGGGATCTCGAGGGCGTGCCCCAAGGAAGACACTCCGAGCCCGTCCCTGGATGCATAAAGAGGACGTTTCTTGTTCGATGATTTTGCCAACAGGTTCACCTCTGGAGTGCCCCATTGCTGAAAAATCTTGTTGAGAATATCGTTTTTCATCTCCCATTCGTAACTCGTCGCAGACAAGCGGCTGAGGGAGTCTGCAGCCACGTTGGTGTGACACAGAATGTGCACAGCTTGGAGCCAGACATTGTGCTGGATAGCCCAGTTCCAAATTTGAATAACAAGCTCCACCAGAAGGGGGGGGGACTTAGTTTGTTGATATAGAACATCCCAGAATTTTCTGTGCAAATTCGAACAACACTGTTGGTGATAGAGGGTTGAAAAGACTTAAGCGCCAGAAAAACTGCCAGGAGATCCAGGTAATTGATATGCAACTGCCGTTCCTGAGGCATCCACAAATCGTACACCTCTAGGTGGCGCAGTCTGTCGCAACTTGCTTGTGGGCAGGGCTCCTGGAAGGAGGTCCCTACTGAAAGGTTGCCGGCAGATGACCACCATTGAAGATCTGCCGTCATGCAGGATGAGACTGGAATCATATTGGAAACCAGGACCGTAGCCTGGGAACAGCAGCTCTGAAGAGCAAGCTGAGTGCTCCTCATTTTCAGGCGTGCCAGAGGTAGAGCTAACACGCAAGAGGCCATGAGGCCCAGGAGTCTCTGGAACCACTAAGCCGACATGTAAGAGGACTGCAGGAAGAGCAGGCACATGGTTGAGAGGTCCACAATCCTGTCCTCCATCAGGAACACTCTGGTACTGACGGTATCCCAACTCAAACCCAGAAAGATCAGGTCCTGAGAGACAGTCATCGATGATTTCCGCCAGTTTACTGACAGCTCAAGATGGAACAGGAGCTGAAGGAGTGACTGAAGGTTGGCCGTAGCTAGTGGCCTGTGGGCAAGGACTGCACATGAGCCAATCGTCCAAGTATGGGAAAACATGAACTCCCTGCAGTCTGAGGAATGCTGCAATGACGGACCTCGTCTTCGTAAAGACGCACAGTGCTGAGCTAAGACCAAACGGAAGAACACGACACTGGAAGTGTTCCATTCCCACAGAGAACCGCAGATATTTTTGATCCAGATCAGAATGTGCATGCAAACATCTGGAAGGCCCACCACAATGAGCCAATCGCCCTTCCGGAAAGAGGACTTCTATCTGGCAGGATGTAATCCTCTTGAATTTCTCTTGGGGAAGAATAAGATTAAACAGATAGGTCGAGGATAGTGCGCAGGCCAGCCAGGTTGTGTTTTCGGTACTGTAAAAAGACGGGAGTAATAGCCCTCCACTTGATCCCTCAAGGGAGCAGGTTCCACTGCTCTGAGGTCTAGAAGTTTCTGTACCTTGGCTCTGAGGGAGGGCACCCGTCTGCTGGAGAAGAGGGTGTGGTAAGGGGGAGGGGCAAGCAGAATCCCACCCGAGCGACTGACAAAACCCCTCGGTCTTCTGTGATGGTCTGCTACACTTCCAGATGAGACTAAATTTGTCCAACCACCGGAGTCTCGTGCGACCGATGGAAAATATCATTTAGATGATTCAACCCCTTTTTCCCCCCAACAGCATCAAGAAGCTTGTCCCCTTTGGGGAGGATCTGAACACGGTAGTGGAGGATGTAGAGGCTGGCTTCAACTGGAGCGTAGCAGCTGCCACCACTGTCGAAGAGGGGAACGGGCATGCTGGCAAGGATATGTCCTCCGACGCATGAAGCTTGTAGTAAGCGTCAATTTTCTTGTTGCCGGAATGAGGTTTTTCCCTCAGACCTTACGGGCCTCGGTCAGGATGTCCTTTTGAAGGAACAGGACGGTACGCTCCTGTGTCGACCGAGTAAAGTTCCCGAAAGTACCTCCTCTTGTGGAGCAGGGGGCTTGGGTATTGGGTTGTCTAGCAGTGCCATCATGTCCAGCACCCGGTCGTGAAAGGCTCTAATAGAGTGGGCGGGTCATCACCGCCCTGGTCCTTATCCAGTGAGGCGGAAGCAGATGTTTGTTCCACCGCACGTGGTGCCTCAGGCCCAGAGGGCGTAGCTGTCAGGGCCACTGGAGTCTTTTCCACAGGGCAAAGTGGAGGCTGAGGAGGCAGTGGGGAAGGAGGTCCCACGTAAGGGGTGGTGGAGGTGACACTACCAGGACCTGCCTAGGGAATGCTGGAGCAGGGGCCGGTTCAGGCGACTTAGGATACATTTCCTTAAACAAATCCTTAAAGTACGCCTTCATGGGATCAGAATGCATGAGCTTCTGAAACTTGCCAAAAAACGCATCCTCAGAGGACGGTCTCGGCGCTGGAGTGGGCAGAGGCCGGTCGGGAGGGGCCTACCTCCAGGATCACAAAGAGGATGATTGCCAGGATGGTCCCCCACCAACTGGATCTATGTAGATCAAAAGCGGGGACGCAGGAGGGAGCGAGACTGTATACAGCAGCGGAGTCGGAGCACGCCAATCCATTGTTAGAGGGCGGAACAGATTTTTATTGTCCACGAAAAGTGAAAAAGGTTGCTCTGCCACGAAAACAGGTCCCATGAGGCGTGGGGAACGTTGTTGTAAGAGAGACTAAGCCCACCTTTAGCCCCTAAAAGGGGAACCTCGGCCGATGCTCTGGTTTAAGCAGCCCCTTTGCAGGGGGACCTCCGGTGCGCTTTTAGATCCCTTTTGGTACACTTCAGGGAGATCCTCAAGAACCACTTGAGCCCCTCTGGACCCAGAAGATCCTGGGAAGGAGTCCCCCGGCCGGGGTGCCCTGAAAAGGAACAAACTTATCGACCGTTCCCTTTTTTCTTCAATGAGCTGCTGTAAACGTGGTGGAGGGACGCGTTGAAACACCTCTTCCCACCTGACAAGCCGACGATGGAGTGCTCTGATGGAGTGAGAGTCGCAGTAGAAGCACATGTCCCAACGGTGTTCTGGGCCTAAGCACTCCAGGCAAAGAGTGGGGATCCGCCCTAGCGAACTGACGTTTGCACAATGAACAGAACACAAATCCCAGACACTCTGGCATAGACGGTGGACAAAGCGACCCCGGAACCGGAGCAGGAATTAAGGACAAGGGAACAAAAAAGAAAAATATTCCCAGTAATGCAAGTGCGTCCGACCACGACCGCACGGAGAAAAGGACAGAGGAGCGATGCGCAGGGCAGAGCTCAGGAGGGCGAGGCTACGGTCATGTGCTGTGGCCCCACGCAAAAATAAAAAGGACAAAACATTTTTTTGATGCTATTAAAAGTGCTCCGGTCCGTCCCAAAGTCCGCCCTGAAGGACAGAATGTCCCACAAATATGGAGGAAAGGTGACAGGATGTAAGAGTATAAAGGTTTACTAACCTGAACAGAACGGCAAGTGAATTCTTGGACTCTTGGCAATATCCGACATGACAAACACACCCAGTTCCACAGAGAAGGGACTTTTTATTTGGACAAATTAGGAGCAGAGCGCTCAGACGCACTTTAGAAGAAAAAAAGATTGAGATAGCCCCCAAGCAATCGGGTCATTTTGGTTAGAAGAAGCCACAGCAAGACGCAATGACTAAAATCAAGGGTATGATGGAGGTTAACGACAGACAGCGAGGACAGATACAATTTCTAAGGGCTAAATGACAGACAAATCAATGCACCTATGCCCCCTCCCCCAAATAGTGGAAAGGAAACCAGAAACTGAACAGGACGAACAGGACGGTGAGAATCACGAAGACATGGTTGACTTTTTCACTAATGTGTGCACTGCACCAAGGGCAGACCAGAGACGGGCAGAGCAGCAGAGACACCAGGAGCTGATCAGCCCCCTGTTGTGATGCCGCTACAACACATCAAGCTCTCTGCAACAGCAGTCTAAATGTCTAACAACAAAGCTGAACTCTTCAAAGTCTGCAAGGAACTGGCCAACCCTACTGCAGACACCCTCTACTGCCCTGGCCGAACACTTCACCACCAAAACACAGGACATCCGGTCCTCTCTCTTCTGCTTCCCCCTGCACCAACATCTCTTGTGGCTGCCCCCTCGGCCAGCCTCACCCCCCCCCGCCTCTCTCCTCCCTCTCCACTGTCACACCCGATGAGGTCTCTAGACAGGTCTAGTCTATGAAAGCCTCCTCCAAAAAGGTGGACCACTTGCCCCTCCAAAACCATCAAGGACAATATTGACACTAGCTCCAGCCTTAGCCGATCTCTGCAAACTCTTTTGCCACTGGAGTTTTCCCCTCTCCCCTCAAGCACTCCCTTGTGCACCCTCTGCTCAAAAAACCCTCTGCCAAGCCGTCCATTCCGGCAAACTATCACCCGATCTCCATCGCCCCTTTCCTGGGAAACTTCCTGGAGAATCTGGCTATCACTCAACTTACTCTCCATACCGAATCTGTTGGTTGTCTCCATGACCATCAGTCTGGCTTTAGAGCATCCAGAGGCATGGTAACTGCTCTTCGGAACACACATGAAGACAGTCTGAATCTAGACTCCAACCCTCCCTCTGTCCACATGCTCATCGACCTCTCTTCTGCTTTCGACACAGTAAACCACAACATCCTGATCACCAGTCTCTGCGATACCGTAGGCATCACAGATCAGGCCCCAACGTGGCTTGCCGCCTTTCTCCCAGACCGGCCCTCCCAGGTGGAACTTGGACCCTTTCTCTCCTCTACCAGTCTCTACTTGTGGTGTCCCCCAAGGACCTAACCTTTCCCCCTGGTTTTTCAATATCTACATGACCCCCTGGGCCCACAGGATCTCTACATTTACCTCTAACTTTCAGTGTTATGCAGTTGACACACAGCTCTCTTTCAGGCTACCCTCGGCCTCCTCCACTTCCTCGCTCATCCCTGCTGACTGTCTATCCACAATCCAGGCTTGGTGTGCTGCTAACGATCTATGCCTTAGTGCCAATAAGTCCGAGATCGTAATCCTTGGGACCCTGCTCCCGCTTTCCCACTGGCCTGCCTCCCTTGGCCCTGTGCCCTTATCTACCAATGAGGCAAAACAATTGCAGTCACCCTCGACTTCACGATCTCCTTCTCTTCGCACATCTCTGACATCTCCAAAAAGTCCAACTGCAGCTCCTCAGAAGTATTCTACCTACTTTCTCCCAGAGGCTCATCACCTCGAGAGCCCCGTTTCTTTCTAGGCTGGACTTTTGCAACAGCCTCTTCCTACTTCTACTCAGTCCTCTACAACTCATCCGGAACAGAACCGCAAGACTTAACCTTGGCCTCAAGCCTTCAAGAACCTCTGCATTATCCACAAGGAATTCTGGATAATACTATCTACAATGCTCTCTTCCTAAATACTCTCCCCCTAGAGCCCTCCGGTCCTCCCACAACTCTCTGCGGGAGAGCCGCTTTCACAAACAGAGATTTGGGGGTAGATCTTTATCCTCTGCAGGTGCTTCCCTCTGGAATAGCCACCCCTGCCCCTCTCCGTCTTGAGCAGGAGCACCCGAAGTTGCGGAAACTCCTAAAGACCTTCCTATTCCTATTCTCTTACTCCTCCTCTCTCCTTCGCCCCTGCTAACCTTTTCTCTCCACCCTCCTTCCCCTCCCTAACTCTGTTCAGTTTTTGATGACTGGTTGCTTGGTTCACCTCCGGAGCCTACAGGTCCCAGGGTCCCCGTCAGTCTTTTGCACTTACCTCTGGGCCACTGCACTTTGCTCAACATTACTGGACTCCTTGAGCGGGGCAACCTCTCTGCACTTAACCTAGGGCCCTGCTTGAACGGACTCTTTGCCCTCCCCCTGCCCCCAAAACCTCCCCTTGTTTGCACCTCTGCCTGTACGTATGCATGACCTAAATGTACTAGGACTAGTTAGTTTGTCTGTCCTGTTAACCCTCCCCCACAGTTTTTCCACCCCCCCCTCCCGAGCTTGGTCTCAACTCTGCCACTTCATGCACATGCACTTGCACTATGAGAAACGTCGTCAGGCCTAGTATGCTAGTTTTTCTGTTTAGATCATTCGGAATATTCAAGGCCCAAGAACAATTACTGTATTCCCCTGTTACCTTCCTGCCTTGAAGCCTGTGTATTAGCGCTATATAAATAAACAATAAATAAAAACTGCCTGGACCGGGAAATCTGGGATCCCAAGGATGGCCCCCTGTTGACCGATGCACCTCCCTCTTACAATCAGTCCGCGAAGATGGGAGGCAAGGTATACGGGAGAGACTCCCAGGTCCTTCAAACGCCTGTTAGAAAAACACAGGCAGGGAACAAGGAGGAGGAGCATCAAGACACCAGTGGCAAAATCTGATCCACTTACTTTTGTACTGCAACCTGGTAGAGTCTTCCGGCTGCTTGAAGAATCATGTTCTCTTCTGAGAAGCCCAGATGACCTTGGGCCGTGACCTCAGGAACCACGCTGCCAAGCTCAAGGATTGTGGGGCAAGGTGAAGGATCCACCCCTTCTCCGGAGACAACAGGTCAGACAAACTATAAGGGAGATCGAGGTGCCTTTGGCCAGGGTGACCAGATCTGAGAACCATAATGTGGCTGGCCACCACAGAGCAGTGATGACCTGAGAGCAGAATGTTGCCTCCTGAAACTTGCAGAGAGCCCAATGCACTAAAGGAAGGAGGGATGGGAGCATACGTGGCCATGCCATCGCATGGAATTTCCAGTGCATCCCAGAGGGAATTCACTCCCTGTCCCCCTCTGGACACATACATAGGACAGTGTTTGTTGAGACTGGTGGCTAAGAGGTCTAACCTGGGGAAACCACCACTGTGAGAAAAGGTTCTCTACCACCTGAGGGTGAAGCTGCGACTCGTGGTTGGCCTCTGCCAGACAGCTCAACCGATCCGCTGCCACATTCGACGCGACGGACATGTAAAGGGCTGGAAGCCACATCCCATGACCGACAGCCCAGTCCCATATCTGCAGGGCCAAAAGTACCTGAGATGGGGATTTGGTCCTGCCATTTGTGGAGGTAAAACATTGCGATGTAATTGTTCGTTCTGATGGACTCTGAATATGGGGAGAAAGGCTCTCCATGCTAGGAAGTGGTCTTCCAGCTCCTGAAAGTTAATGTGCTGAGCTCGGTCTTCTCCTGACCATTGGTCAAAAATCTGAAGATGGTTCATTGTCGCCCTCCAGCCCAACAGGGAAGAATCCATGGAAATAATTGCCTGCGCAGAGGGGTCTCTGAAGGGAACCCCACGCAACATATTCAGAGGTTTGGACCACCACACCATATACTGAACCAATTTGTGAGGGATTGGGATAAGATACGAATGGGGATTCCGGGCCCGAGACCATGAACCTTAAAGCGTTAAATGACCCATCTGCATTTATCTGGCTAGAGGAACTGCCTAATCACAAAACCATGATAACCAGCAGTCTCTAGAACCACCAAGCACTGATACGGATTCTGGAAAGGAAGAGCGAGCAAGTGTTCTGGATATCCATCACTCTTTCCAATGGCCTATTGGGTGTCCCACAGGAAGCCTATGAGGAACAGGCGCTGGGAAGCAGTCAAGTGAGACTCCTTAAAGTTCACCAACAGGCAGAGGTCAAAAAGCAAGTCCAGTAGATAGAGTTGCACTTCTACAAGGCCTGGAGAGCCAGCCCTTACCGGCCATTCGCCCAAGTACAGATAAACATGGACACCTTGAAGGCAGAGAAAAGAGGCGACAGATATGATAGTTTATTTATATAGCGCCTATACACAATGTGTTTCAAAGCGCTTCAAGGTAAGGGAGGGAACAAGGGAAAATACAATGACATTCTTACAGGCCATGAACAGTAAGGATGTGAAATTAACTATCGTACTCGGCCTGACGACATTTCAGATAGTTCAAGAGCTAAGATATTGATAAGGAAGGGAGGGGGGGTTTGGGAAGGAAATGGAAACAGACAGGCGACTACCGTACTAGGCCTGACAACATTTCTGGTAGAGCCAGAGAAAAACAAAAGGTGTGGGAGAGGGGTGCAGAAAGGGAGGGGAGGAACAAAACAAGCGACTATCATACTAGGCCTGACGACATTTCAGATAGTGCTGGAGGGGGGGGGGTGGTTGAGAGGAAACAAACAGTAATGGGAGGGTGGAGGAAACAGACGAGGTTGCTATCATATTAGGTCCAGGGACAATTCTGATAGAGTAAGTGCATAGCAGAAAGTAAGGGGAGGAGATAGGAAAAAGGAGAAGGGAAAGAAGGAGCGAACAGAGAGTAAGCAGTGGAGAAGCAAGAGTGGAGAGCGAATACAATTGCAGAAGTCAATAGTAACACAAAGTTGCAAGCCAGGATACAAGATGAAGATGGGAACAGCACAATTCACGGCCACCATAAGTACAAGATGCAAAGCAAGTCCAGCATGAGAGTTGAGAAAGTGACGCACCGTGAACGAATGAAGTCCATAAAAGTCAAATCCAGCATTGGCCACAAGACAGTGATGGTGAAACCAGAATGCATCAGGACAGAGTCCTGCAGAAGTAGGCTGGAGGAGGTCGAGGGGGAGAAGGGTAGAAGAATCAAGCAAAACAGGCAACACCTGAGTGCGAGAAGGGGGGGGGAGGCTTTACGTGAAGACTCTGGATGCAGCGTTTAGGCCGAAGGGGAGGACGGAGTACTGGTAGTGGGACAGACCCATGAAAAACCTGATAAGATTCTGATGAGGGGACCAGATCAGGATGTGCAAGTATGCATCCTTCAGATCCACTGCAAAGATCCAATCTCCCTACTGTAGAAGAGACCGGGAATGAGCCGGCGTGATCATATTACATTTCTGAAGGGGAAGAGAAAGCTTGAAATCTGCCAAGTCCAGGATGGTGCACAGGCTTAACTGGTTTGACTTTGGCACCATAAACAGGCAAGAGTAAAAACCCTATGGCTTTCATCTGAAGAGTTTCAGGATTTCTAGCTTAGAGTGAAGACCCAACCTGGTTTATAGGAAAGTGGGAAGGGAGGTAAAGTAAGTCTGTAACCCCTCCTAGTTACCAACAGCATCCAGGCGGCCCAGAAGTATGAGGAGGCACATCTGGCGACTTGGGTAGAAGTGGCACAGGCACAAACCAGCCTGGGAGCTCCTGAGGTTTAGGAATAAGCTTGCGAATCAGGTTCCTAAAATAGTCCTTCATAGGATCAGAAGGCATTAGTGCCTGAAACCTGTTAAAGAAAGCGTCCTCTGATGATTTATGATGTGGATGAGGCAACGATCTCCGAGGCGGCGCAGGCCTCATCCATTAATCTGTTCAGATTGGCTGCCAAGTTAATCTCGATAAACATGGAGCCACATAATGAAGTGGAGAAGAAGTCATAGACAGGGATTGAGTACTAGGCAGTGACATACAAGTAGGAGCCGACGAATCTACTCTGGGAGCGAACGGATTGCGTTCAAACACAACACTATGTGGAGGTGCAAACAGAATGTGGCCCAAAGAAGAAGCGGGTATGGACGTTGGGCGATTTTCAACCATTGTAACCAGCGAAGAGCTGGATTTGGACGCTGCTGGCTCCATTTAATGAGGGCTTCCAATCCCCTAGAGGCATTAGACCTTTGCAACTACATCAGCCCCAGAAACACTGACTATGGATGCCCAAACACAGAAGGGTGACCAAAATCGAGTGAAGATTGGGGCTTGTGAGTATTAGTCCTGACATAGGGAAACTCAGCAATGGCGGTGAAGAATTTAGTTCTCACCAAGGGATTCAACCCCATCAACTTATCACCAGGCAGGGGAACTTCGGCTAAGCCAGCAATTGGATTAGAACTTCCTGAAGGAACACCAGAGCGAACTTCGGTAGTATTAGCCCCCCAAAGAGGGAACCTCAGAGAAACCGCCAGTAGTTCTTTTAGCCAGTGAACTTGGATCCTCCAAGCACGCTTCAGTATCCAATAAAGCCTTGACGGCATCAGAACAAATCCCTTTAGCGCTAGGATCTGATTGATCCTCCTCCCCCCCCAGTGGCCAGAGACCTCAAAGGAGAAACCGCTGGTACGGGGTAATCTACAAATAAAATCCTCACCGGTTGTTGCTTCTTACTTGATGCGAACCGTCAAATATGTCTGAGCACTGACTGATGGAAGACTTCTTACGAACGTTGAAGCTGTCGAGGGAAGGCCTAAGTATAAAGTGTGTCACAGGCGAAGCACGCATCCCACCTGGGATCCCACTTGAGATACTCTAAACGGAGCACGTGGGGATCCGATGTGGAGTAGTTCCTAACACAACGAACGGGAAGAAAATCCTTTTTGTCCCGCATAGGCGAGCGAAAACTACCATGACGCCGAATACGAGGGGGCGAAACAAATTCTGACTGGAAAAGAAAAGGGTGGGGAAACAAATCTGCCACTGTTGCGGAATGCACCCGGCCCGACTGCACGAAGAAAAAGACAGGCACAGGGCCTAGAGCTGGGGCTTGGGGTGGTAGAGCCTGTGATCATGGATGCACCAGGCCAGGGTAAACTCGAAATGACTGCCATTTCAAGTATGGTGGAAAGGGGACGGGACATAGGAGTTAGAATAATTAAGGCCACCTCTGAAATTTTCACCCAGAAAAATGATTGGGTCAAGAAAGGTAACCAAGAAAAAGAAGGGAGAATGGCCTGCAAATTATTTAGATAAGTTAAAAGTAGTATTTACTAAGCCAGGTGAAAGCCCCCAGGAGGCAATAGAAAACTCTTTTGTAGCAGGACTCGAGGTGCAAGTTGATTTAAAGAATGTTCAGGTGGCAGACTAAACCCCTAGCAGAGCTAGTGGCGGTTTGCGAAGCACTGTGTAGCATGCCAGGAGCAAATGAAGGAGTCCTTTGATAGTAAACTAATGACCCTCCAGATCCAAAACGTACAGAGATAGGTGCAGGGACGGATACTAAATACACAAAACACTGTCCAAAGAGGGGACAGGCCATGAAATAGGGGGAATGAGGAAGTTCACCACGGGAACAAATGGGACCAGGGGGAGAAGTGGGGGCTACGCAGAGCAACAAGATCAGCAGAGACCCTGGGCTCAGCCGATAAGCAGAGACAATGGGGGCTGCATGGAAAGCAGGGACTAAGGGGACACTAGTATGGTTTAAGCAATTTACCTGTAACTATTGTTCTCCAGCATGGGTCTGGCATGGATTCATATGCTGATACATTTTCCCAGCATGCCCTGAGTCGACAAGGGCGAGGAGCTTCTGTTCGGCTGTTGGAAGTGCTAAAAGAAAGGAAATGCTTCTGGAGACCTTTTGTTGCTATACTGCTGTATTTACTATGGGGCATTGCCAGCACACTCGGACAGCTGATATTTTGTGTGCTGCACCCTTAAGGCTCACAGAAGTTGCTGTGGTCAGCAGGAGCAGCAGACTACAAAACCGTGCCCCTAACGCCCTTGCGGTGTAAGCTCTGAGTCGAAAGGGCGAGGAGCTTCTGTTTGGCGAGTCGGTGTCATTACATCTTAGAGAGGATCTACCTCCTACTACGTGCTGTAAGCAACTCTAAATACTCCCTCAGGACAGTACGGGGAAAATAAACTTTTGCACCTTTACTAAGTTCATAATTGTGAGAATGCATAACATAAGACTTGTCTTGCCTATAGCAGAACGAATACACATCGATTTTGCGCACGTCTGCCCTATTATAAAGTATAGCGCAGGAGCACGGCGTAAGGAGATCCGCGGGGGAATATTTAAGTGTGTGGTTGCGCGAGCGGTAAACACACGCAGGTGACAGAGACCGGGACTTGGAGACTGTTGGGACTTGGTCCCTTTGTTCCCCTCCGTTAATACTACCCGCGGAGGAGCCGCTGAGCAATCTTTACTGGGAAAAGTGGTTGAGAGTGTGTGCCTGGAGAATTCTTTTTTTCCTGCAAGAAGGACAGGACTCGGGAAAACGGCAATGAAACTTCGCAGCACCTTGCCACAAGAGGACAATAGAGCCCCAGAATGGGAAGAAACCTCTAAACAACCAATAACATCGGGTGAGGGTGAAAATAGTTCGCCATGGTGCCGGACGGTTCGGGAGTTGTGCCATCTTGCCTACAAAAAAATACAAGCTCAAATACATGCAGAGCCAATGTGTATCTGCCAGGAAGAAATCCTGGGCTAGAGGAAGACCCGGCTCCCATTCTACAAGCCTGGAAAAGAGGCCTGGATTATACCATAACAACAAAAATCCAGAAGAAAATTGAAGATAATTTCGGAAACAGAAAAAAGTATGAACAAGGACATAATATTAAATCAAAAGGGAAGATCAATGTTAAGAAGGAGATGTCGAGAGGCCATTGAGACAGAAACCTCTATCAATCAGAAGAAATCTTTGATGGAGGTCGGAAGATTGGAAATCTCAGTCACAGAAAAAAGCCCAAATAAAAGCATGAGTGCAGACGTGCTGGATCTAGAGGAAAGTGGTACAGAAGAAGGACACTTCTGTTCCTCAACAAGATTTCGGATCGGGGGATCATTCCAGGCAAATGAGAATACTCTTTCAACATTAAGCTATGTTCTGAACTCCTTAGTGTCAGTCTTTGAGTTATTGAAGGGGGGAGGGGTGGGGTTGGGTGGGGGGACGGAGTGCAGTCCCATGCAGGCATACTCTTGTAATTAACAAAAGAAGTGGCTTCTCTAGATTCTTCAGTGACATGTGAATTTATAATGTAATAAACACCACTGCCGTCCCTATATTGACATAGCTTTGGTTGGAAACCACGAAATTGGATTTAGATATCTCTGCTATACACCATGATGCACTCAGGAAAGAGATGAAGCTATTAAGTATAGCTCTCCTGCAGAACATGTCGACTCATCTAATGGAAGTGTCAGCAGAAATAAAAAGGTGCAGAGAGAAAAAAGCAGAAGAGGTACCTAATCCTCAGTTTGATGACACGCCATTATCTGAATCAGTTCTGGAGGAATTCAGAAGATTGGCAGACATGGATGAGGGGATCCGGGAGAAAAGTCCCTCAGATCGACTGTGCTTAGAAGATCACTCAAAACTCTTAGACGATACATCTATTGTAGAAGTGGAGGAAACTAATTCTTGCAAGTTTCGTAGTAAAAAAAAAAATAAAAAAAAAAAAAAAAAAGAAGGAGAGGAAGAGAGAAGCACGGAGGAAAAGTATACTTAAAGAAATTGCATTCCTGTAAAAAATAATTAAAAAACAAAGAAACTAAAAATATCAAAATCAAAAAAATCTGAGACAAATGCATTCCTGAAAACATGGTCAGAGTCAAAGTGTTGTATTCTGCTGCCCCGACAATAAATAATTCAGGAAAAAAACCTTTGGAGAAACAAAAAAGGTTGCAACAGGACAAGACTCCCTCCGAACCATCGATTATTAATAAAAGTACTGGCTCTCCAAACTTGGGTGTGGGTCTTCAAACAGATAATCAAGTAAGATTATGGATACCTTATGGATTTGGATATATTATGGATATATTATATATTTGGATATATTATGGATTTGGATACCTTATGCATGGACCCTTTCTCTCCTTTCGGAGAGAAAGGGTCCATGCATAAGGTATCCAAAGAGACGCAATGTTCAAGATCTGAATTACCCCCAAATTCAAGTCATCAACTGCAGAGGGGGGCTCCAACAATAGCCCCAATCTTTTTGATAAAGAGGAGGTCATCAGGGCTGGGAGATCAACCCAGCCAGAAGAGGGGGGGGAGGGGAATTTACATGGTAAGAACTGCAAAATAGCACCTATTTTTCTAAAAGGCTCCCAAAAGAGAACAGAGAAACAAAATGATCAGGAGGAAATAAGGAGGGGGGGAAGGGAAATCCAGAATGGTGGAATCGACATTAAATGGAGAAGGGAAAACAGCGAGAATGGAGGACCCACAGGAAGATTCACCTAAGGCACATAAAAACCAGATGGTAGAAGATTGCCTAGGTGGACGAAAGGATAAAGGGCCCTCAGCATTTGCAATTCCTATAATCTGGATGGCCCTTAAAACAGATAAAACCAATAAAAAATCTCTGTGCAGGGGGGGGGGGAGATACTTACCATCTTGGAAAAATGGCCCCGTTTGTACCTCATTAAAACAAATGACATAGAATATGTTTGCTTTCCAGATCTATCTAATCCTAGGGCCGTACAAGTTGGCCTTTTGTCAAGGGAGTGTTTTGAGGCAATTTGGATGGCGAGGAATGAATTAGAGAAACAAGACGTGTTAGTCTCCACCTCTAAACTAGAGGGTAAATGGAAGGTGTTAAATCGGGGTCTAAATGGACATCCAGAGCAGGGTACGAGAAGACACCTAGTACAATCTGTAAAACCCCACAGAAGAGGTTGGAAGAAAAAGGAACAGATGCAAACAAACTCCCTCTCCATGTTTCCACACATTGTGACAGAAGTCTTTCAGAGATTGGGAATAGGTCAGAGGCCACTTTAACAATTCAGGCATAAAGGTGATCTGTTGGAACACACGAGGTCCAAATACATTTACCACCAAGGTTATGAAAGATTATCTATTTAGCAGTGGGGATGTTTTGATGCTCCAAGAAACGTGGCTGGTTAATGCAATTAGTGTAGAGGGGTATACAATAATTTCCCAATCTGCTCTCCAAAAAGCAAAGGGCAGACCGAGTGCAGGTCTGTTGATGGCCTTTAAAAATTCAGTATTTAATAGGCAAAATTGATCGCAGATCACAATGAGGTTATTGTTAGGGAGAATTCTCTTATAAGGCTAATTTCCCAAACCTAGTGAGTCCCCCAGCAGCTTTGCTAGATTTTTGGGGTTTGTTTCTTTTCTCCTGCTAAGAGTGAGACTCTTTTCCTCCCACTCTTAGGCATGATTTGAGGTATGTCTGACTTTTTGCGTGCTTATGGGCTACGTTTTCTTTTTTACTCCATAGGGTATCATCTGTTTTTGTGTATGTGTTACACAGCACCCTCAGTGCAGTAACACAGGGGTGTCACAGTGACCCCCAAACAGACTCCATAACCTGGGACTGACTACTGTCTCCCAGGGCATGTAAAGTCACCATTGACTTTACTAGTCCAAAATTGTAAACAGAACCAGTACAAACCATCATATTGTGGAAGTACTGGAAGGGATTAATTCGACTGCCCCGGGGTCTGTTTCCAAGGGGGCACTGTCCAGTCCACCCTTGTCGAGTTTCTGGCTGGTGGTAGTGGTTACCACGCAAAATATTCCACCAGAATATTTCCTATGGGATTTTCCCATTGATTTTAAACGCACCACTTTTTGGTGCAATGTTAAAGATACCGCTGGTTTATTTAATATTAAAATCACCGGTTGGGTCTTTTTGCCAGAACTCTTTTCTAAAATGGCATTCGTGTCCGTCTCTGTAACTCCAACCAAGGACGGGCCCTTTGTTCCACTTTTTGGCGGGCTTCTCCACAGAAGCCCTCCAACTGGTGCCACTCTGTCTGGGTTCCACAGGATGTGTGGGTGGGGGAATTGGCACCCTGGACTGCGTTGCCTTAGCAACCCAAGTCGCCCTCTGCTCTGATTGGGCCAGTGGTGAGCCGCTCGGTGCACCACTTAGCATGTTTGAGTGACAGCTAGGCTGTTGAATGGGGGTTTTTCTGCATAAAAGCAGGGCTTTTGGGACTGGAACTTCAGAAGTCGCCATAGGCCCTAAGAAATCCGAAGAGGGAAGAAGCTGAGTCATCTGCAACGACGACACCACCGGTGGAGCCCTGCTGCAATGACCTCACCACTTTCCCAACGACAAGAGGAGATCTTCTGCTGGAAGAGTCTTCTGCCTCTGAGCTGGTGGGATCAACCAGTTCGCCATTTCGCCTTCCAGGACGTCTCTTGGTCGAATCGCCCGTGCCAAGCACCACGGCGGCCGGATAGCCAAGTTTCACCACTGTGACCGCGAATACCAGGAACACACCTTTTAACCGACGAACTCCACGGCAGGTTTCTTCCCTGGGCAGTGCAACGTTCCTCCTCGACAAGGTCCTCTCTTCCCCTGGTCGAAACCACGAACGGCACTCTCTGCCAGGAACAACTGCCACCGCTGGAGCTTCCTCACTCTTTAAGGTACTGTGTTCTGCCTGGCCTCCCTTTCTTCGGATTGCTAAAGGTGACCCTTAAATCCTTGGCTTTCCAACTGGGTTGGCCCCCAGACCTTCTAACTTTGTCTTTTGAATCATCCCAACCTCTTTGGAACATTTCTACAAAGACTTGAATGCATTGCTAAACCTGTGAGATCTTGGGCACATTTCGCCTTGCTCCATTCAAAGTGGGCATGGCCTATGAACTTTGGCTCTACAGTATACCCTGCCTTCAGTAACTTGATTTTGTCTCTTAAAAGTGTTGGGAACTGTTTTATTTTTATGACCTGCCTTTTTCTCTCCCCTTAACCTAATTATTGGAGTGCCTTCTAAGTTACGCGCTCACCTCTGTTTTGACAAAAAGTGGTGTTTTCACTTAGACTTGTCTAGTAATTGCTAAGGAAGGTGTGAATACTTTTCTGATTGTGTTGGAACTTGCTTTTGATTTATAGTGCTAGTGTATTTTCTAAAGTGTGTGTTAAATAAATGATATACTTTTGATAACAAGCTCTGGTCAGTGTTTGCTTGCTCTACTGTGTTTTTGGCACTATTGTGTATCCTCTGTATACTGCCTAACTCTTCTTGAGAGAGGTGTGACTGCTCAGCCACAGCTACCAGGTAAATCCGGGTGGTACAGACTGCTACCAATTGGGTTTACTGCTTACTCCTGTGGTCTTAATCTTTTTGCAGTGTTCCCCAAGGGAACTGTATAGGATTCTGCCTAACAGTTATTCAAGCATGGAAAGCCATCTTTAGACAACAGGAGCGCCCTTTGGAGGTGTTTTTTGTGAATATATACTGGAACCCCGCGCCTGTTCCTTTGACTTTCCTAGCCAATTTAGCTTTATTGTTGGAAAAATTAAAGGCACTGTTTGGGGGTACTCCACATAGAACATCTGAGAAGGGAAGACTTTGGGTGGAGTTCCTTAAAGGTTGGGGGCTTGAAACGGCCAATGGAAAATTGCCGGGAGATATCCATGCAAGGTCAACTAGAACACAGGGAACAGTGTTCTCCACATTGGATTACTTCTTTTTGTCAGCCGATTTATTTACCTATAATGTCACCATGTCTGTAGCCCAGGGTGGAAATGGTGATCATTTTCACCTACAAATGACCTTTCAAGACCTTTCCTATAATCAACTAGGGAAATATATGCATTCAATCTCTAGTAGGAAAGGGAAAGTCTGACCCCAAAAATATAAATGGGGAGGGAAGGAGCTTAAAAGCCGCCTTAAGAAAATAACAGAGAACTCCCAAATAGAAAACCGCCAGCCTGAAAACTTCGTCAGATTTGTGTGGACAGTCTGCCCACCTTCAGTGAGTGGAGGAGGTGAGAAACAGATTTTGTCACTCTTTTGACCAAGAAACTATGCAGAGAAAGAAAAGGCTAAACCAGATGTTGAGAACGTTGAAAAGGTCACAAATGTGTGAAGAGAGTTAAAAAAGTGAGGCTAGACCTTTGACTAAATCATAAAACAATTGGTCTTTATCCAGAAAGATGTGGAGACTACAACAGGATGGGGAAACTATGTTAAAACTGTTAGGGGAAAGAGACTCTAGAGTTTTGGTCAGTGATGCATCAGCTGGAAGGAAAGTCACAAACAACTCTGGTTTCGGAAAAAGGCTGGACCTCCCATTTAAGGGAGGTCTTTACTGACCAAAAAAAAAGCAGCCTTCTATTGCAACAAGGTAGAGAGATGGAATCTCTCTTTTGATGAACAAAATATTTTTGAGCTGATTGGGAATGGCTCGGTTTCCAAGGCAGCAGGGCCAAATGGCCTGATATATCAAGTCTTGAAGGATGAACCAAACATGTGGGCCAAATTATTGAACTGCCTCTTTAGGGAAATTCTACAAAAACAGGAATTTCCTCCTTCATGCAAGTCTGCGATTATTATACCATTGTTCAAGGGGGGCGATCGGGCGGTGGCATCGAATTACTGCCCGATCGCCCTTCTGGAAATAGAGAGCAAGATTTTCATGAGAATTTTGATGGGGGAAGTGGAAGGCTGCGAAAAGAGATTGAGGGTCCCGAAGTTCCAAATAGGCTTCAGGAAGGGCCGGTCTACAGCATTAAATGGTGTAGTATTGAACTTACTGAGTGAAAACACAAGACAGTAAGGAGGACCAGCAGCTTTATGGAGCATTGGTTGATTTCTCCAAAGCTTTCTATCAAGTAGATCGTAATCGGCTTTGGTGGAAATTGAAGGCATGGGGCATCCAAGAGGGAATCCTGGGGATGCTAATTGAATTACATAAGAACACGACAGTAAGAGTTTTCTTGGACAAGGAGGGTCCCCTCTCTGACCCAGTGAGGGTGGAAAGTGGGGGGGATTTGGCAGGGCTGTTTAGGGGCCCCCCTAATCATCAACTTCTATCACGCAGGCATGGTGAAGTTTTTGTTTGTTTATTAACTTCTAATGCACACCAGACCCATGGGTATCAGGGTGCAGCAATAGGATAATGCAAAGCTTACATTGGTACAGATTATACAAGTTACAATAATGTACAAGGAATCACAAAATAGCAGGGTAAATTACACAAAAACGGTGCCGATAGCATGACATAATTCAACTAGCAGTATAGGAACAGTGTCAAAGTATCATAGCCTGGAGATAGGGTGGGCCAAGGGCAAATGCAGCTAGGAGATAGGGTGACTAATGGTCATTGGAGACGATATGTTGGATGGCGTTCCTTCTGAAGAGTGGGTACACCAGCAGCCCTGGCAATCCCGGCTCTAAATGGGGTTAAAATCCATTGGCTTGCTTATGCGGACGATGCCATCTTGCTTGACAAGACGGCAATCCGTCTGCAGAGTCTCTTCAATAGACTACACTGTTACGCAGAAGAAAATGGTCTATCCATAAATCCCAATAAGTCAAGGATATTGGTGTTTAGGCACAGGAAAAAAAAGTGGTGTTCCTAAAGTGTGGGCTCGGAGGGCAGGGCATTGAAAGGGTAGAGGAGTTGCTTTATTTAGGGTACAAAATATATGCTTCACTGACAGCATGTAAAGTAGAGCAATATCTTACTACGAAACTATCACAACTTTCTGCCCAAATGAAAAAAAATGTGATGAGATATTGGAGATTCTCTATCGTACCATTAATCAAATATTACCAGGCAAAAGTTGTACCAATTGTCTTGTACGGTGTGGAAGCCAAGCCCCTTCTATGGAACTGGCAAAGGTGAGAAGGCCAGCTGTGGAAGAGTGTTCTGGGGCTTCCATTGAGTTTTTCTATATTGAACATCAGATTTGAGTTGGGTCTAAGATCTTTACACTCCCAAATGGGTTGGAAGCTAATCTCGCTTTTTCGGTTAACAACACTGGCTCAAGAAGGGACATTATATCAAGATGTAAATGCACATACGGGGAGTAGTAGATCGAAAATGCTGACACGTTTACATTGTGTTGTTTCGGAATGGTTAGATAAAGCTGATATCAAAACCGAAACACTATTAGAGAACCCAGTTAAGGCAAAAAAACAATGGGACGAGACGGACTCGATCCTTACAACTGAGGCGGTTCCGGGAGGAACAAATACGAATCTAATGTTGAAGGCCGATAAAAAGCTGGGCTACCTAAGCCAATATTTGGTGAAATTTCCTGACTGAGATTGCAGTTAAATGTAATTCACACGGGAGAAGTGCTGGCAAAAAGAGGGAAGGGAGACTCTGCTGTTCAACTGTGTGAAATTTTCAAGAACCCAGAGGAACAATCAGTTGAACATCTACTTATGGTGTGTAAGGGTACTTTGCAAAAGAGATCTAGGCTTTTTGAAAGATACGGCTTTGGTTCTAAATACTATGCACCAGATACTTTTTGGAATCTTAATTTCTGGACACTCACAAGGTCTGACAATAGCTGATTAAGGTTCTAGAAAAATGTAATATTGTGTTTTAAAAAACGACAAATTGGATTATTTCAGGGTGTTCTTTTTCTCCCTCATTGTTTGTCCATATAATCAGTAAAATTCAGAATGTGAATTTAGGAAAATATATTGGGGAGAAAAAGGGAAAAAAAAGAAACAAATGAGAAAAGTAAAGCTTATTGTATTTGTTTTTTTTTTAAAGGCTAGATCATGGTTTGACATAGGAAAACAGTTTTTATTAAGGTGTGCTTTCTTGCCTGAAGTATGGTTTAAGATTAATGAAATTTGAAAGTTATTCTTTTTTACTTGTTTTAAGATTGGAAATATGAGTGATATATTTTAAAGAAACTTTTTCCTCTTTGTTGGCCTTTTGAATGTTGAATTTTCTTTTGTAAAAAGGTTTTGTATAAACCAAATACAAAAAAAAAAAGATATCCCAGTCAGGCTGGGAATCCTCGGTAAAAGAAAAAACAGTTTCACTTTCACTTTAAAACTGTATTTCTCCTTTAAACCAATCACTGTGCTCTGGGTCATACTGTACCCATCCAATGACAGTCCTCTAACTAAACCCTGCCTCTGGTAGCCATCTTCTGATTTGGTAAGCGTAAAGTGGCAGTATGACCAAAAAGAGCCACAGAGAGGTTGGAGGGAGGGTTTGCATGTGAATCTATGCCAGACCCCTGCTGAACAACTATAGTTACAGGTAAGTAACAAACCTTCTCCAGCATGGGGCGTGGCATGGATTCACATGCTCATGAATAACGAATACACATCAGTACCACATTACGCAACCACGGGAGGTGGCAAGGCTCAACAGAAGCAATTAACAGTTACCCCTGGAACAGACTCACCTCAAGCGAACAGGTTGTGTAGCACTGCCTGGCTGACTGAACTCCTCCCTGGAATCACTTGACGCAGTAGAACTTTGTGAAGGTATGCGTGGACGCAGATGTCAAGCAGGGGAACACCAGAAAGAAACACTGTCATCGCAGTGATCGCTCTGGTGGAATGGGCTCTCAGACGGTCCGGAAGAGGCCGGTTCGCCAGCCGATGACCGTGTATGATGCAGCCGGAGAGCCACCTTGAAATGGAAGACATGGACAAGGCCTTCCCATGGTTCACAGGACCAAAGTTCACAAACAACTGAGAAGTCTTCCGAAAACTCTTCGTGAATATTACATAGAACTTCAAGGCACAAGCTACGCCCAGCGAATGCAAGGTCCTCTCTGCCAGCAACGAAGGCTTCGGGAAGAAAACAGGCAACACCAAAGGTCTGTTGAGGTGGAATTCCGATGGAACCTTCGGCATGAAGGAGGGGTGTGTACACAGTTCCACCCTCAATTCGTGAAAAGAGAGCTATGGTTGCTTGCGGGATAGGGCCTGGATCCCACCCACCTCTCTGGCAGAGGTGATGGCCACAAGGAAAGCTGTTTTCCACAGGAGAAACTTGAGTGGGGCTTGATGCATAGGTTCGAAAGGTGCCTCCACGAACCTCGTCAGGACCACATGAGTTCCCATGCCGGGGCAGGCGACTACACCAGCGATAAAGATCGGAAAAGCCCCTTGAGGAACTCCTTGACGGGCCCGTGGGACCACAGCGAGGATCTAGCCGGAGATCTGGTGTAGTGTGAGATGGCCACTCGGTGTACCTTGATGGAAGTATGAGCCAGTCCAGCCTTTGCCAAGGCATGAAACTATGGAAGAACCTGTGGAGCCGTGATCCTCAGAGGGGTAATCCTCTGTGACCCGCACCACGTAGCAAAACGCTTCCACTTATAGCCGTAGCACTTTAGAGTCGACGATGCCCTGGCTTTGGCGAGGACTTCCCTGCAGTCCGCTGGCAACTCATAACCTCCAAACTCTAAGGCTGCAGGAGCCATGCCTTCAGGCTCAGCGATTCTGGGTCGTGATGAAAGATTGCACCTCACTTGATGGTGAGCAGATCCAGAAGTACCAGCAACTTGACTGAAGGCGACGCAGACAGGCTGATCAGGTCCAGATACCAAATCTACTTCGGCCACGCCGGGGCGAGGAGTATCATTGTGAATCGACAATGAGAGTGTTGACACGTAGCAGGAAAGGAAACGGGGGTCGAGGGTGCATACAGAAGGAGAAAAGGAGAAGGCGTCCCTTAAGCTCCTCGGTTGATGGAATCTGCTGGGAAACTTCTGCCATTTGGAGTTCGCCACTGTGGCAAAAATGAGGTTTGCCCCATTTGACAGACAGGTGATCCACCTGATTCTAAGTTCCCACTCGTGGGAGGATCGCAGCTCCCTGCTTAGGGAGTCTGTGGTGGTGTTCTTGATGCCTGCTAGGTGGAGAGGGACAAGGAACATCCCCTGTCCGATGGCCCAGTGCCACTAATCTTGAGCTTCCTTGGAGAGCGCTGGGGATTGAGTGCCCCCTTGCTTCCTTATGTAAAACAGTGGTGGTGTTGTCCATGAAGATCCTCACCACCTTGCCCTTCAGAGACGGTGGGAAGGACTTGAGGGCCCAAAATACTGCTCGTAGTTCCAGGATGTTGATGGGCAGATCCTTCTCCCGTGGAAGCCACAGACCTCTGCGAGGCATCCCTGGCGCCGGTATCCTTGTATGGCAGGGTTTGAAATCCCATCCCCCGGGCACACCCACCACCACTCTATCGCCTGCCGGAACTCCTTCAGAGGGATCTTGTCTGCAAAACTCCTGGACACATCTATCTGATGCGCATAAAAGAATTCCTGTAGGGGTCACATCTGCAACCTGCAGAGAATGACGATGTACATGCAGGACGAAATCATGCCGAGCAACGATTTGATGGTCCGGACCGTGGCAGTCGTCGCCAACTACAGTCATTGCACCTTTCCTTGAATGGCTAACAGCCTCTCCTCCTGGGCTGCGGCAGGCAAATCACGGTGTTGAGTCTGGTGGCGAGGAACAGCGTGTTCTGCAATGGCTTCAAGCAGGATAATTTACAGAGAATCCCAGCTCCGCAGAGGTCGGATGGTCTCCTTTGTGTGCTCGCAGCCAGATCTCAAGAGTGGGTGTGTATTATCCAGGTATGGGTATACGTGAATGCCCTGCAGATGCAGATGGGCCGCCACCAGGGACAGGCACTTTGCAAACACTACAGCATATGTGTTTCACTCGGTTTACTCTGTTGAGTGTAATAAGTATGATCCACACAAGGTTCTTTACAATTTCATTGTTAATTTATTGCATTTTTTTCAAGGTTTAGGAAATGGTGCCGACACGCGTTACGACTCTATGACAGGTCTTTATCAAGGCTGTATGTTAAAACGCTTGTGTGTGTGGGGTGGAGGCCTCATGGTTTTTCCATAGTGGGTAATAGAAAGTCGTCAGCTACCGTAGGCCTGGGAACAACCTCTGTAGGCTTGCTGCACGGACGATAGTGGAGGTTGTCTGTAGGATGTGGAGAATACCTTGAATGATCTGCTCGATTTACCCTTGGAGGAGCAAAAAGACGACGAGCAATGCTGTTGAAAGGTGCCAAGGGAACGTGCTGTCTCTGTATCCGTCTTTATGGCTTGAGGGAATTTGTCCACCGCCTTCTCGAACAGATTTTCTCTGTCTAAGGGCATGTCCAGCACCTTCACATGAACGTCCCGACTAAAGTTTGTGGCCGAACGTTTCCTTGCGGCAGCCGACACTACCGAATCCGGCACCCTATATTTCTTCTCTAACCGGTCTCGCTTGGTTGGAGCCGTGCATAGGTTCTTCAGGAGTTCTTGCCTTTCCTCCCAAATCTTGTCCAAAAAGGGCTGTAACGCTCACCTGACTCCCACGGGGGCGCTGGCCTGGTTCGCGCTGCTGTGACCTCGTCTAAGGTGATGCGCAGGGTTCTGAAGACGGACTGGACCGGTCCCCAGATCTGGCTTGTCTGACTCGCAGAAGTATCCTTCTGTAGGTGAGAATAGGGGGTTAACTGTCTGCGGGGTAATGCAATCGGCCTCCCACTTACCCCTCTCACCCTCCTCAAAACCCTTCTGTGCTTCCCCGTAGCGTCTCACCTTAGGGTCTGGAAGGACGAGCTCTCCATCCTGCTTCTGATGCAGGGGCGCGTTGGTATCCAGTTACGTCACTGGATTTTCGGATGGGTAAGAACCAAACTTGCTTGGCTTCCAGGTAAGGTTTTCTATAAGTGGTTCCCCTTGTGTCCATGCATTAATGTTCTAATGCTAGTGTCTTTTTCCCCATAGGGGCCGGGGTACGGAATGTCGGGGAACAGGCACCGACCCGAGGTGAGCGGTGAAATCCTTGTGGAAATCAGGTAAGTCTTTAATGAGTGTTTTGGTAATGTCTTTTCATTCACTCATTAACGCTGATGTCTTTTTCCCCTTAAGGGCCGGGGTCCGAAAATGCCTGGATGCGGCGCGGACCCGAAATGAAAAGGGAATGACCCAACAGGTAAGTCTTGACATGGAGTTTTAGCTTCCCTTTTCCCTTCTTTCTCTCACCTTTGTTCTGGTCTTTTTCTCCCTAGGCGCGGGGGCGCGACTGCGAATCCGGATGGTCGCTGCTGAACATGGAGGCGCCCTGTAAAGGTGAGTAGAATGCGGCGCTGCAGCGATCGATGCGATGTGCTTTTAAAAATAAATGTCTTCCTTTTCAGGATTGTCGGCAAAATGTCTCTGGGATGCAGATTTAGCAGGCGAGGCCTTTTCCTTCTTCTGTTGTCTTGTTCCCTTCCTTTGCAGGTGATTCAGGATGCTGGCAGATGTGGCAGAAGTCAAGATGCAGGAGCAGACACGGTGAGCGTCCAGCTGCTAGATGCAGAACAACGCGAAGCACGTGTGGCTGATCGGGTGTGGTTTAAATAGCCTTCGAAGAAGTTCCTAGAATGTGTCCTTCCTCCAATCAGGTATGTATCCTTCCCCGACCACGCCCAGGTGGTAAATGAGTCCCACAGGTAAAGTAGTTCCTTTCAGGCCTCAAGGAGGCCGGGGTTCTGCAGCATGGTCTGCATCAGGTAAGTGCACCCAAACACTTTCATAATGAGCCTGGCGCCTATGGCGCCAGGACTGACGTTTTCTATGAGCCTGGCGCCATAGGCGCCAGGACGCTGTCCAAAGGGCCCCTATAAGGGGTTGCTGGGACCTTCCCCAGGGACTTGATGTCCGCTTTCGGGGACGCAGGGCCTGAGCCGGCTCCCCGGGATCGGGCATCGTGACAAGGGCACCACCATGATAGTCTTCGTCTTGCACTCTCGTCACTGATAGAAGAAGCCGTCTTTCCTGGTTTCTTCTGGCACCAGCTGGATTAACTCAGAGGCCCTGGAGGTCATTGAGTGGAATGATCCCACCTTGTCTATCGGAGAGACTATGAGAGGCGCCCAGGTGCAGCAATTCATGTTCTGCTGGGACGAAGTCCTCATCTTCGTCGGTTCCCATGGCAGTGTCCGTACCAGTGTCCATGTGCATATCCGGGTCTGCTGGAGGAGTCGAGGCCCGACATGATGGCGGAAGCGGATGTGGAGGTGTCGGATGACGCTTTCTCCTCTTACGCAGAGGTTGATCAGCAGCCTGAGGCACTACAGGTGTCAGTGCTGGGGGCAACCTCTGCTGGATCTCCGTCACCAGGGTGTGGAGAGTCGACACAATGTCCATGGATATGTCCATTGGCTATGAAGGGAACAATGGATCGCTAGGCCCTGTGCCGCCATCATCCTCATTGACATATGGACAAACTCTTGGTCGTCATTGTCCACGGATGAGATGTCCATCGGTTGAACGCCAACCCTGAAGGGCGGTTTTGGGGCCTCCTCCCTCGACCCCCTTTTTTTTGTTTTCCCTGAGGATTGTGAACCGGGATCTGGGCCGGTGCCTCCTCCTCCTTCGCTGCTGCCTCGGCATCCGTGTCGAGCCTTGAAGGCAGAGATACCCTTTGGGCCGTTAGAGCCACCATCGTTGGATAGGCACCTACCACTGCCATGCTCATCGCAGCAGATGTCGACAAAGTTTTTGGCTGCGCCGGTTGAGCCTGCTTGAGTTGCGCGGCCGCCTTCTCTTCTTCCGACCTCAGCTTTTCGGATTCCTCCCATAACTTGGCTGGGGTGGATGACTTCCTCTTTGAGGAGGAGCTCTATGGCAGGCTGGCTACAGAGGTGGACGGCGATAGTGATCGCGGCCTATCCAACCTGGGACCTGCATCAGCGGCAAACCCGGTGGACTCAGACTTGTGGTTCTTGGCCTTATCCTGGACCCCCACAGATGGGGTGACCTCAAAGGACTTTGAGCTCTTCCCAGAGGGAGATCGTTCTTCGGACCGGCCAGTCCTGGGCGAGGCATGACCCTGCTCAGAGCACAGGGCAGAGGCCTTGTTCAAATTGAGGCATGCTGCCAGCCTGCTATCCCAGTCTTTCATCGTCTTCTTCGAGAAGCCCAGGCATATCTCGCACTTCACCTCTTTGTGGTCCGGGTGCAGACAGTAAAGACATTGTAGATGTTTGTCCTCCACAAAGACTGTCCGTAACCTGCATTTGGTGCAGGACCTGAAGAGGGTCCTTACCTCCTTTTTATCCTCCGTCATGGTCAGAGGGCGCAAAGTAGGCCCAAGAAAGCCTTGCAGAAACTTCAACGAATCTTCATCTTGAGGAGCGCAAACTTCAAAAAACTTACAAATAGCTTGGAGAGCAACTCAAAGACTCCCAACACTGAAGCGTGCAGTAAAAATCTGAAGATGGCTGCCAGAGTCAGAGCTTAGGGAGAGGACTGTCATTGGATGGGGCGGTATGACCCACAGGACAGTGATTTGTTTAAAGGAGAAATACATTTTTAAAGTGAAACTTTTTTTCTTTTACAGAGGATTCCCAGCCTGATGCGGAGTATTCATGAAGGACTCTTCAGACATTACTGGCTACATGACATATGCACACCTCCCCCCTTTGTCCGGATTTAAGCCCCTTCACACATGAGATGATTGCCTGAAATCGGCAAAAATATTTAATGTGGGCGTATAAGAACAAGACAAAGCTTATTTTAAGCATCTTGATGTGAAGAACAAACCTCGAAGCTCGAAAACCACGTTTCAAAGCCCTAGGACACACAGTTTCCGAGATATCTGCACTTCAACGCACTATAACGAGGCAGCTGGGGAGAGCGCACAGAAGGTCCCCATATGCTGCAGCACGCCAACTCTCGTCTCCCGTCCACGTCTGTTACAGGGTATGACAGCCAGCCACACGTGCCCATTCTAAGTGCAGTTCACTTCAGAGTGCAAAGCACATCGAGCGATAAGCGACTCGGACCAGTGACCTACAGGATCAATGATTTTCAAAAATGGATGCGTGTTATCATGTCTGTCTACAGAACCTGTGCGGAGTACGGGTACGTTTTGCTAGTTGCGAATATAACCCTTGAATCTCATCTGGGAGTAGGTGTGTTCTTTAAGCCATCTGTGGCAATGACTTGGAAAGCAAGTACTTCAGGTACACAGAGGAAAAAAGAAAATGCATTTTTTTCCACCAAAACTTTCAAAAATAAAAATCTTTCTTGCTTCACTTTTCCGTGCGGGAGGAGTAAGGAAGAGTCACATTGAGCTTTGAAGTCAAGTTGGTAGGTTTGATACATATTGCTAAAACTGAGAATGTGGTACTCTTATCTTGCAGCAGATAAGAGTAGGTTGATGGAGTCTGCAAAACAATTGAAGGTGCTTTACGTTATTACCAATATTCGGTCACTGCGTTTTAGAATTACCGTTACCACATCCATTTACCCATCATTCAGCACTACTGTTACACAACTAAGTAATCGATTTCTAACCAGTGTTTATTTCAAGAGCAATGGTGCTCCCTTTATTGAAAGGCCTAATTTGAACCTTAATAGACCAATTTCATGTCTCCTGCAGCTGGGAACACGTGTAGAATCCACAACTACTGTGCAGCTACAGGTGCACGTAGAAAAAGATAAATTTGTAGATGACTGCCAATCAGCAGGGGTACAGAAATGCCAACAATGGTCATGTTTTAAAACATTCAGACTGGTGGACTATGGTACTACTTGGCCCAGAGTTCTTGCTTGACTTAAATGCTGAATTTGACACTGCAGACTAGAACATCTTTGTGAGTCATTTTATGACATTTGCTGCCTCACAATTCACTAGATTAAATCTTTTTTAATCATGGACCTCATTAGTACAATTAATGCCAAATATTAAATGTGTGTTAACCCTTGCAGTGTTCCACAAGGGTCCAAGGCATAAATTAGTTTTCAAAAATTGATTAGCAGAGTTTGCCAATAAAAATTTTGATTAGCAAATTGATCCATTTGATTAGTCATTGTGTACCAGTAATGTTAATATCAGCAGAGGTTTTATGCACCAAAGAAATTAAATGAACAACAATACAACAGTTTTGCGTACCGCTGAAACAAGACATTAGTGAGAGGAGTCAGGCCTAGCAAATTCTTTAAACTTCATTTAGACCTGCAGGTCGGGTAACTTAGTTTACCCATTCAACCTAAGAGAAATGCATTCAACCCATAGTAAAGGGGGACAACTAATATAAAATGCGAGTTCCATAAAATTTTGATGATACTACAAACCCACTTTGGTTGGCACACTGCTACCACTCGGAGGCCAGCCATGCACAGTGAAACCTTTGACATTTACTGCAAACAAAGTAAATGTTAACTAAAAGTTTCAAAACATCTCTTGTAAATGCTACTCGCCCTTCATAAAATCTACTCGACAATGCAATTGGGGGAAAAGACTTTGGGAGCAATAGATTAGTGTTTGTAAAACGTAAAAGGTTAGCTGAATGGACACAAAAATATATTTGATAAAAAGGTTCTGAAAGCAGTTTGGGCAGCTGTCTCCTGCAGGTGGTAATCTAGAATACCAATCAATCAAAGCAAAGCAAGCTCTGGAGGCCAACTACAGTGTTTGGTATTGCAGAAGATCTGTAGATGTACAGACTGGATGTAAGTATTGATCACTACTTTGCGTAAGCATCTAGTTCGCTTTGTATATTCCTTATGTAAGAGGAAAGAAAGATACTAAGCATAATGGATTACATAGTTTGCCCAGTTCTCTGCCTGCTAAGTGGAATATTGTAGTTTGTGATCATCTCACTTTCAGGGTACCTGGTATAAAGCAAAAGGGTGATACTTTAGGATGTCAAGGAGTATGGATTTGCAAAAGTGTTGAGCAACAGCTGCAAGATGTATGCAACCTGCTGCAGAACTAGGTTTGCCATCAAAAGCATTTGATCATGCATATTTTCAAAAGTGTTCACTCCTCAATATGATGCATCTTCCCCAACAAAAGGAAATATAGTTGACACTATGAAATTTAGATACACTAAACTTTACTTAAAGTATGGGGACGAGGCAGTGTTTTACAATATGAATACTGTAATTTTAGGAATGGAATTGCACGACTATTGTAAAAAATATATAAAGTTGACATACTGGTTTTTGTCAGACAGGATATAGAAAGCTTAGTACAAGTATCATCCAGATTACTTCTGGTTTGTAATTATTTGAAAAAGAAAAAGAAATTCTTGCCTAGTTGCCTTTGGCATGTAAGAGCAGAGGGGATGATTACTGCTGCACTTTCTCCCAATTAGCACTGGAAGTGAACCGAGAAGAGAGGTTGAAGAGAGCACCGCGGGCAAGAGGAATGCAGTGCAAGCTGTGCTTTCATTTAAGAGGGCAACATAAATAGCTAACTTTGCTAAACAAGTGTCCATTTGATTAGCAAACCTTCAGAATTGCATAGCAAATTGCTATGCGACACTACTTCTTTTATGCCTTGGGGGTCAGCCTTGTCTCCCCTTTTTAAAATCAGCCAGTGGCCAGGTTGCTGTGGGAGTGCGATATGCATTACCACGCCTATCCTGATTAGACTCAAATTCATATAAACCCAAGACAGCTCATCAGAAAATATATGTGTATGACTGCCATTAATGAGTAAATGGCCATCAGTTGATAAAAAATAATACAACTAAAAGAAGCGAGGTTATTTTGTTTCATCCAGCCAATACTATAGTTTTTCCTCTACCATAGCTGGACGATTGGGACTATCACTCACACCATCCTCAGTATGTGGGTGTCTTGATGGTTAAACCTGAATTCTCAAATAATGTAAGCCAGTCAGGTGCTTTCCACTTAAACACGTTGAAGACTATTAAACCTTATTTTGTTCTCTCATAAAATCTCGTTTGTGAATGTCTTCATTTCAACTCACATTGATTACTTAACGTCAGTTTATCTTGGGCTTCCAAACAAAATATATATGCACATTTTACAAAGCTCAGAGTGGAGCGAATGCGTTGATACAGAGACTCGCCAGAAGAGTCAGCATGTGGAAAGCATTGATACAGGTTTACTGGTTACCAGCCACGAAAGGATCACATTCTAAGCACTATGCCTAACTTTCAAGGCCTTAAATAATTCTGGAACCAGTGTTTTTGCTGAGACGGTTTGCTTTTACAAACCAGTTAGGCCATAAGTGCAAACTCCCAAGATTGGGGTGGCAAGAAATGAAAAACGGTTGCGCCCAAAGTAATCCTGCTCGCTTAATTTCAGCCACCTATATTACAACTGGATGGCGATAAAAGAAAACAGCCTACATTTTAGCACTCTGATGAACCTAAAGTGGACTGTTCACTCTCCACAAGACTTATTATGATACAAATTAATTATAAAGCACACATGGTGGGGATTCAGAAAGCACCAATGAAAATTTAATGTGCTTTCCACCGGGTGGAAGTAATGGAGCAACAGGTTTCCAATATTGAAGCTCAGGAATCTGACCAAATAAAACCAGTTGCATCTCTTCACAACACGGATATCCAATTGAAGGTCAAAACTGATGATCTAGATTGTAATGCTACAACTTCAACTTTTTTTTAATAGGATTTTGTCAACATGGGGCCAGAAATATCTGATAGGAACCTGGTCTACTAAAGATGATACATGTAGACATTCTTTCGCAACCACATACTAGATGAACAGCTTCTGGGTTCAACTGGCTAATAATGACTGTAGCACAATGCGCCAAAGAAAATCCAAGAGGAGAATAGAACTTAACATTCGCACCTGGGGAATGGCCATTTGCCAATCAGGTGGCTGTAACAGCGCCTGAAAACATATATTCTTCGCACGCCGTTTCAGCCACCCATGGCGCTACCCTGGGTGGCGCAATTTTTTTAATGTGGTTAGGCGACATGGAGCCTCTCCTCGTTACCTCCCCACCTCCCCCCCAAAGCCAAGCAAGCCACATCCCCACACCCTCCCTTCCCAGTTTACCTGGGAGACAAGAGTTTTGTGCTCCGGTCCCAGTGCTCCTTCCAATCCCGGTCACCAAGGAAATGAAAAAGGGACTTAGTCGCTTTTCCCTATGGTGGCAAGCATCTTCCCCCCCACCCCCTTCGGGAGTTTGGCTGCGCAAGCAGAATGAATCTCCCGAGGGAAAAAAAAAAACGTGCACCCTTGGGAGCGAAGGTGGGGGGGATGTCAGGATGGCAGACAGACACAGCCGGGGGATGAGCAGTTTGAACAGCTAATCAAGAGAAGCACTTAACCCTTCCGTTCTCCTTTCCTTTTTCATACAATATAAATGAAAACGGTAATAGGAGGGCGAGTGGCAATGGCAGCAGGGCCAGAGCATTGGTGGCATCAAAACAACATTGGTGAAAGAAAGTTGCCTCGCGAAGGGGATGGGTGGGCATGGGGAATCTGTCTGGCATGCGGCAGCTGGGGGGTGGGGAGAGTTGGCATGGTACTGGTAATTATTGCTTCAATAAATATGGTGAAACATTGAGCAAGAAAGACAGTAGTAGATAATGAATAGAGAAAAGAATCTCAAACGATTTATGGTATCAGAAAAGTTAAAATAGCGAGGTTCCCAATATAGATGAACAAGTTACTTTCTTACCTGGTAACGTTCTTTCGATGGGATGGTCCTCCGACGTATTCCATATCTATGACATGTAATCACCACAGCTGTGCTGCTTCGGAAACTTTTTTCGGCGTCTGCGTCCTGTGCCGATGACGTCGATGCGCCGTTGTCGAGGACCTCCTCCGACGTCCGACGTCATCCGATGTGATAAGTAGGACGCACGACGCCCGTAGCCTCAGTTGTAGTTTTTTCCCCCAGAACGTGTGACATTAGTCAACTGCCAGTCAGACGCAAAGCCTTGCGGAACGTAAGATGCAATCGCAAAAGAAATTCTGCAGCGGGGAAGGCAGGGCGGGAGCGATATGGAATACGTCGTCGGACCATCCCATCGAAAGAACGTTACCAGGTAAGAAAGTAACTTGTTCTTCGAGGGGATTGGGTCCTCCGACGTATTCCATATCTATGACAGACTCCCAAAGCAGTACCAGAGCAAGGAGGAGGGAAAGAATTTAGAATCAGAATTTAGAATAGCCAATCAAATAGCAGAGCAAAGGACCGCCTTGCCAAAGGCCAGATCCTGTGCTCGGATGGAATCGAGGGAATAGTGACGTACAAATGTATGTACTGAAGCCCAGGTGGCTGCATCACAGATGTTGCGAATAGGAACACCCCTCTGCAAGCAGTAGATGCAGCCATACCCCTTGTAGAATGGGCCCACAAGCCAGCCGGTGGGTGCTTACCCGCCAAGCGGTAGCACTCCGAGATGGCCAAAATAATCCAGCGAGACAAAGTCCGTTTCATCACAGCTTGCCCCAAACGCTTTCCAGCGTAACCAATAAAGAGTTGATCGTCCACTCTGACCCGGGACATGCGTGAAACATAAAAGCTTAAAGCTTAAAGCTCTCCTAGGATCAAGCCTATGGAGCCTCTCCTCTTCCTTACCAGGATGCGGAGGAGGATAGAATGCCGGAAGAACAACCTTCTGGGCCAAATGAAATTCCGTCACTACCTTCGGAAGAAAAGAAGGACGAACCCTAAGGACAACCCTGTCCTTGTGAAATACAGTGAAGGGTGGCTTAACTGAAAGTGCCTGTAACTCATTCACTCTGCGAGCGGAAGTAACCGCAACTAAAAACACAGTTTTCAGAGTTAACAGCCTTAAAGGTCAAGAATGTAAAGGCTCAAACGGAGCACCCATAAGAAACTTAAGAACAAGGTTTAAATCCCAACCGGGCACCAGGAAAGGTGACGGAGGGAACACATTAGTGAGCCCTTTCAGAAACTGTAAAATTAAAGGGATTTTAAAGTAAGAACACTCTTCAGACGAGCGCTTAAAGATGGACAGCGCCGCCAGGTAACCTTTAATGGTACCCACTTGCAAGCCCCTTTGGGGCAAAGAAAGTAAAAAGGACAGAACCATGGGGATGTCACATGCAAAAGGATCCACATTCTGAACTCTGCACCAGTCGCAGAACTTACGCCAACGGCAACGGTACAGAGACTTTGTTGCTGGCCTTCGGGCCGAAAGCAACACCTCCATCACGTCTTCAGGGAGGTCCCAATCCTTATACCTCAACCTTTCAGAAGCCAAGCGTGAAGGTTGAGGGATCTGACCTCTGGATGGAGAACCTGACCCCCCTCCCGTGAGAGCAGATCGTCTAGGTAGGGAAGACGACGTGGAGGGCAGATGGACAAGTCGAGAAGGTCCGGGTACCACGTCCTCCGAGCCCACGCCGGAGCAATGAGGATCATCCGGGAAACAAACTTCCGTAACCTCCGCAGCACTTGCGGGAGGACGGGGACTGGAGGAAACGCGTACAGCAGCGGGAATGACTACTCCACCACGAACGCGTCTCCTAAGGCTCCTTTTGGAGGAAATTCCCGCGAGCAAAACCTCTCACACTTCCGGTTGACACTGGAGGCGAAGAGATCCACTTGAGGGGTCCCCCAAAGGGCAAATATCTCCATGAGAATCTCCTGAGCCAACTCCCACTCATGAGAGATCGCGCTCTGCCTGCTCAGAGCGTCCGCCGTCACGTTTTCGTCTTCGGCCAGATGAACTGCCGAGATTGAAACTTCCTGCTGGATGGCCCAGAACTCGAGCTGCATCGCCTCCCTGCACAGAGGAAGTGACCCTGCCCCCCCCCTATTTGTTGAGGTAGTGCATGGCCACTGTGTTGTCCGTCATGATCAGGACACTCTTTCCTCGCACAGTCGGCAGAAAAGCCTTCAGGGCTAGCCTAACGGCCCTCAGCTCCAACAGATTGATATTGAGTCTGGACTCCGACGGAGACCAACGACCGCCGACTGTCAGCCCGTTGGCATGAGCTCCCCATCCCGTGAGGGATGCATCCGTCACGATAGTCACCTCCGGCCAGGGAAGCCAAAATGGAGCCCCCTTCATCAAGTTGCCTTCGACGGCCCACCACAGAAGGTCCCGGGCGACCGAGGGCGGCACCTGAACCGGGTCCGACATCCTGCCGGAGGACTGCGACCATTGCGTCTTGAGTGCCCACTGCAAAGATCTCATCCGCAGGCAAGCCTCTGGCACCAGAAGAATGCAGGATGCCATGAGGCCGAGCAACCTCAAGAACTCGAACACTGGGAGCGTCTGGGCATGCTGAAACTTGTGCACCATCTGCTGAATCTGAAGATCCCTCACCTGGGGAGGAAAACACTGCCCCAGGGAAGTGTCGAGCACTGCTCCGATGTACTGGAGCCGATGTGTTGGCGTCAAATGGGACTTCTTTAAATTGAGGGAGAAGCCCAGCCTGTGAAGGGAGTGGCAGGTGACGGACAGATGATCCAGGACTTGCTCGGGAGAGCTCCCCCTGATCAACCAATCGTCCAGGTAGGGGTAGACGTGAATCCCCCCTTGCCTGAGATGCGCTGCCACCACCACCATGAGCTTGGTGAAAACCCTCGGGGCGGAGGTCAATCCGAACGGCAGGACCCGAAACTGAAAGTGCGAGTCGCCAACCGCGAACCTCAGGTACTTCTTGTGCTTGGGATGGATCGGCACATGGAAGTAAGCATCCTTGAGGTCGAGTGACACCAACCAGTCCTGAAGCTGAAGGGCCTGGAGGACTTGAGAGAGAGTAACCATCTTGAACTTGTCCTTCCTGAGGAGTTTGTTCAAACCGCGCAAGTCCATGATGGGTCTCAATCCCCCGTCTTTCTTCGAAATCAAAAAATAAGGGGAATACCATCCCTTGTTCCTCTCCGCTACAGGCACCAGTTCTATGGCGCCTTTCTCCAGCAGGGCTTGAATTTCCTGCGCAAGGAGCGGATCCGGACTCTGCAAAGAGAGGTTCCCCGGTAGATTGTCGCGAGGCCTGTGCCGAAAGGGAAGACAGTAGCCGTGGGTTATGATCTCCAGAACCCACACATCTGAAGTAATGGCTTGCCACTCTACAAGATGCTGCGCCAGCCTTCCCCCAACCGGCGAACCATGGGACATGGCCTGATGACTGAGTGGGAGCGGCTGCGGTGTTACCTGAGGGCAAAGAGGCAACTGCCCGAGCGGCCTTGGCACCATGGGTACCCTGTCGTCCACCTCTGGTACCCCTGCATTGGCCTCTTTGACTGCCAGCTCCTCTCGCTTTACCGAAGGACGAGTAATAGCGAAAGGAACCACCCCTCCACTGCTGTCCCCTAGGACGAAAAGGCGGAGGTTGGCGGACAGCAGCGCCCAACGACTTCGCTGCAGCTTTTGAGGTCTGCAACCTCTCAAGGCTCTCGTCAGCCTTGCTGCCAAAAAGGTGTTCACCATCAAAGGGCATGTTGAGGAGCCGGGACTGCACATCAGGAGCAAACCCCGACTTTCGCAACCACGCAAACCTGCGTATCACGGTGCTCGCCGCCATGGACCTACTGACGCATTCAGCTAAGTCCAAACCCGACTGAACGGACTCTCACATGGCATCCTTACCATCCTGGACCATAGCAAGGAAACCATCCCGTTCGTCCCCTTCGGGAATATGTTCAGCCGCTAACGCAACACAGTTCCACAGAGTGTGTGAAACGAGACAAGGCACAAATGGAGTTGGCCGCCTGAAGCGCCATACCACCAGAAGAAAACACTTTCTTCGCCCAGCCATCAAAACGTTTGTCGTCCCTATCAGGAGGGATGGTAGGGTACGACGCCTGCTTCGCCGGGGCCGTGGCCGCCTGCACCACCAAACTCTCCGGAGTGGGGTGCCTGGTCAAGTAGCAGGGGTCTCTACTGGCTGGATGGTATTTTCGCGACAAGGATCTGCCCATCGCCGGGAGACTCTCCGGAGCAGTCCAAGCCGCCGCCACCCTTCTCTGTAAAGCCATATGGAACGTCAGTTGGGGGACCAACATCAAGGATGTCCGTTAGATCATCCTGCACAAACTCCCCTGGGGGAGCAGACCATCCCAAGTACTCAGAAACCCTAGCCATAAGGCGCCGGTACGAGGAATCGGCATGAGAGCCAGGCTCAGGCCTACAAAACTCCACCTCCGGAGAGGTGTCCAGTCCACTGGCATCATGCAGTGACTGCCTCAAATCGTCAAACTGACTATGGCCCGAGACAATTTCATCTGGAACCTGACTAGGAACCAGGCCATCAGAAACCTCATCCGCCTCTGAAATATATTCCAGGTGGCGAAAAGAAGGCACCCGAGAGTGCTTGCTCTTAACCAGAGCCTTCCTAGGGGGTTCTCACGTGCCACGGGGTACCTCCGACACGAAAGGCGCCGAGCGAATCGGCGCCGGCGTCGAGAGAACCGGCATCGGCGCCGAGAGGATCGGCATCGAGGAAATCGGCGTCGACGTCAGATGCAGCGCCGCCAGCATCGGCGGCGTCGACACAGCCCTCGAAGCCGGAGCCACGAGCGTGTCCCTCGACGACCTGAGCGTCAACGGCTTCGACGACTTCCTCGGAGCCGGAGCCTCGAGAAAGCCTGTCGACGCCCTCGACGCCTCAGACGTCGACGTCTTCCTCGAAGACCTCACAGGTGCACACGGTCTCGAACGCGTCGAGGACCGGGACCTGGAACGGGTACGTCGAGAACGAGTCTCCTTGTCCGAACGGGACCTCTCCCGTGACTCGTGCCGACCACTCTTGCGAGCGGTGTCTCTCGACCTCTCACGGCCGACCCCACTCGGGGCAAGGACGGCTTAGTACCCTGCGACTCAAGCATCGCCAGCATTTTCTTCCCGAAGGAAGCCCACTCCTCCGGCGTCGCACGGCTGGTGGGGTAAGCGACGTGCCGGGCAGAGTCCTCCGAAGAGGACCTGGAAGACGACCGGTGTCGGCGCTTCCGAGAATGCCTCGAAGAGGCTGAGGAGTGGCAAGACCGACTCCTAGAAGGAGACCCACGAGACTTCCGACGATGACATGGAGAGACACCCCTCGAATCATCCGTCGAAAGCCCCGCAGACTTCGACTTCCGGGGCTTGGACACCCGACCTACCGACAACTTCTTCTTACGTTTGCGTAAGGCTTTGGACGTGAGCGACTGGCAGTCGATACAGTCATCCATGTCGTGGGGCTCCCCGAGGCACCAGAGGCAGGCGTCGTGCGAGTCCGTCACCGACATCTTGGACCCACACTCCCCACACTTCTTGAAGCCCGGACGCGGGGTCGAAGACGAAGTAGAAGACATCTTCACACAAAGGATTTTCACAAAACGAACAGGTTCGAAGAACCGAGAAGAACAGAACTCCAAAGAGTCGAGGCGTTAACCGAGATTCACGAAGCAACACCATCGCGGAAAAAACGGAACTGAGGCTACGGGCGTCGTGCATCCTACTTATCACATCGGATGACGTCGGACGTCGGAGGAGGTCCTCGACGACGGCGCATCGACGTCATCGACGCAGGACGCAGACGCCGAAAAAAGTTTCCGAAGCAGCACAGCTGTGGTGATTACATGTCATAGATATGGAATACGTCGGAGGACCCAATCCCCTCGAATGGGTAGTTACAGCCGGCTGGAAAGCCAAATGCCTCAAAATTCATTTAGTGAAGGCAGGAAACATTAGGCTAAAGCAAGACAGGGCATGTATACAGGAAACTCCATTTACACACACGATCTGAAATCTATTAGCTTGGCTTGAGATGAATACCTACATTAGAAAATGTCCCTATTTGAAGGATCGTCAAACATATACAACTAACATTTCATTTCTAACTAGCACAGACGCTGGATACTAGACTGTGTCTTACTAAAGGATGAGGCATTTATTAAGTATGATTGCCACAGCTGTGGGCAAAAGGACCTCTTATGTGCCCAGAAGCCCAACATATGGGCCTGAACCAAGCAAAGAGCGCATGAGGAGGGTTAAGGGCCAATAAGCGCGCTACCATCCACAGCTGCGGGCAAGAAGGCTAAGCACCCCTCCCCCCATCCTCCAGGGTGAGGCACATATTTTATCTACAATGGACGCTCAGCGGCCTGAGAGCACGAGTCTCTGTCCTGTGTCCATGCCGTGGGGCTCAGGGCGACATTACTGGAGCAGGGCATGCGAGTCACCATGGGGGTCGGTGAAGGCGGCGAGTAAGCCAGCTACAGGTAAGCTGTTAGCAGGGATCGGAGGGCTGGGAAATGGGGGCACAGTGTAGTTGGACAGATCAGAGCATCCACTGTGGCACAGAGAATCCTGAGATGCAACAAGATACAAGGCTATTCCTGCAAACATTGTCCGGAAGCCATGGACCTTGCTTGCCTCTCAGGATTTCAATGTTCCATCCTGGGTGCTTATACTAAAATCATATGTGGGACTAGAGGACTATTTCCAGACAAATACAGGATCATCAACAATATCTGGGATGCATTTAAATCTCTCATACATGGACACAACTTTTCAACTGTAATTTCAAAATACTGCCAAATAAGACAGACTAAATACAGAATGCTGCATGAAATTAGGTCGTAAATAGCCCGTGCTGGAGCCTCCTCGGTTAATGATGAAAACTAGCAAGTCTAAGAGGTAGGTTTAGGTAGGGTGAAAGCATAATATGAAGCTACTGTCCTGACCAAGGTTCTGATATGATGTGGCATTTATAGCGCGCCTGTACACAAGTGTTTCTATAAGGTTGCCTCAATAAAAAACATAAATCAACAAATGTAGGTTATAATATGATGAACACTGCAGAAATTCCAGCACTCAAGATCACGAAGTAGAAGCTCAAAACTGGGCTGAAATCATCATGATAAAGCAGGAAAAAAACTAGAAAGAAATTCTTCATGATTATAGGGACCATTAAGATCTATTTTCTAAACAAAAGGTCAGTCAATTGGGCACTTCTCAATTCATGGATACTATATTACTCTCTAAGCAAACCAACGTACTAGCAAGCACAATGGAGGCGGAGATCATGACGAACTAAGCTGTGGACATTATTTCGGGATGCTTCTTAATAATAAAGCCGTCAGCCTAGGTGGTATTCCAACAGAATTTTTCAAAGCATTCTTCACCCAAATTTCACCTCTTTATGATCAAACGTTGTACAGATACTTTTTAAACCTCAACACCTCTAAGTTCTGGAAAAGTGGCAACTGTAACAATAGTACTTAAAAATAAGTCCAGTTTCAAACCATCTTTATATAGAGACCTAGCTCTTCAGTAATAGTAAAATATATATCAAAAACCTATAAAATCGTCACCAAAATTACCAATAATCTGTTTCCCCCAAATCAACATTGTTTTCTTCCAGGCCACGTTACAAGCAGACATATAAACAGCTTTGTAGCCTTAATACAAGTTACTCAAGTGAGCAGATGGAATTGGAAACAATATTTCTGGACGCACACTGGTTTCTTTTGCATTTCTTGGGTTTCTTTACAGCCACTTCTAGTTAAGCACCATTCAATTCTGCAGAACATAGCTGTCATAATCAAGGTCTGCAAACCTTGGCTCTGCAGATGATCTGGACTACAACCACCACCACTGCTTGCCTGCATACATATGTGGGATCATGCGAGTCATAGTCAAAAACTTTCGGGAGCCGCAGGTTGCAGACCCCGTTCTTTAGAGAACTGCATGAATACTGAAGACACATATGAATGCAAGTGGGACTCTCAGAAAAATGTACTATCCATAATGACGAGACGGGAGTACCTGATCTCAAGCTTTGCATATGGAACAAATTATTCATCAATTCACAGTCCTCGGATGGTGATAATTAATGTGGCAAGGTCAGTAATCTGACCTTGTTAAGAGGAGGTAGGGACCCCTCTCAGTCTGGGGTGGAGAGGCCTACGACAGTGGGAGTCAGAGCCATACCTACCGGAGATGGGGAAAGTACCAGTTGAGAAGGTTCCAGTAAACCTCCCCCCTTGCCGCCACTCTCCCCCACCCCTTTATTCCACCCCTTCAGTAGTGGTACTGTGGAGAGGGAAGAGTAGTAGTATGGGGAGGGGAGGTGGTAATAGTAGTAGGAGGTGAGAGTGATGATGGAGAGAGAGAGCACGGGGAGTAACATCGAAGGGTGGAGGTAGGTGGTAGAAGGAAAGCGAGAGAAACATAGGAGGGATAGAGGCGGAAGAAGCAGGAAGAGAGGCAAGAAAGTGGGTGACGTCGGAAGGAGGAGAGTAGAAGGTCAGCGAGAGACAGGGAAAGGAACACCAGGGCCTGAAAAGTAGCAGACAGAGTGGGGCTTGAATATTTGTATGGTAAAACCTCTACAATCCGTTTAGAACCAACATAATTGATAGTGTAGGCCCATACCAGGAAGTCCAAGAGGGAGCTGATAAAGATAAGGCGATTGCTTTTAGGCTCCAATTTACCGAAAACTAGAATGTAGATAGTAGGGGTTAATAAGCTCTAGTTACTAACCTGGGGAGTAAGGACTCCTGGGTTAGGGAGGGAACCACTTCACCTAGACAAGAGAGCGAGGGACGGGCCTTAGCACCCTGTAACAAATATTAATAAAAACCTTTGAACAATTTTTGGGAGCTGCTGTGTTAATTAGGACATCTGTGACATTAACAACTGCTTGGCGAAAACACCTGTACTTCGAAGTTATCTGTACAAATAGTAAGGCAATAAATCGCCTTGCATTCATAAATGTTGCTCTTTCGAAGATAGATTAAATATGCACAAAATAGTAATGCTCATTTTAGAATAATTACTTACACTCGCCTCAGTGCTAAAGGACAACTAAAGATCAAGCAGCACTTAAGCCAATAAAGCTAGAGCAATTGTGATATATATTTGGCAAGAACTACTAGAAAGCTTAAAAAATTTTTTTAAACTAATTGGAAATTCATTTATCACTTGAAGTATGCATTTAAAAATTATGATCATGCTGTCCAAATTGCTTTGTTTATTCAGAGATCCCACAATAAAGGTACTCAAAATATTTTTTTCCGTTTATAGATCAATTAAAACGTTAGAAAACAGTCACACGTAACAGGCAAAACATTGCATAAAAAGAAGCAGCATCCCTGAACATTCTCACATGCGTACCATCCCCCTCCCATACTACATGCATCAAAATGCCTAGTCCAGTTTCCACCTGTAAAGATTCAATCAAAACTGAGGCCAGTAGTATTTTCTCATATCACCCAAACATCCTCTCCCTCTTTCCTACTAGTGAAATCCCCATTCTGAGAAGTGGGCTTAGCCAAAGTGGCACAGGAATAATTTCCACACCCTCTGAAAACCCTTCTCTTTTCCCTTCTCCCTGAAGACATCTCCTTCCAGGATCAATGGCAACTGACCTCAGGTTCTATATATCCCCACGCTTGAGTCGGGTTTTCCGGGATCTCAAAATGTATTTTCACCATCATCGCTGCCTTAAACAGAGTTCTTCTGTAGGCTCTCTAGATCTTTGTCATGCAGCAAAGTTGTAAAGTCATAGTCCAGCTCCTGGCTCAGAACCCAATTGTTTGTCACTTTTGCCCAGAAGGGAATAGTTTCTTACCTGTAACTCCATTTTTTGAGTCCACATGTCGCACAAGGACGGAATAAAGCTTTTCCGGACATATTTTCTTCAGAACAGAACTTCGCCGAAGCGAAAACACAACCTAACTTCAATTAGCAGTAACCGCGAGGATCCCACTACTTTGAAAGACGGTTGAAATCTGAGGGAGCGCGGGGGCAGGTCCTGTATTTATATCATGGCGTCCTACGGCGCGGGCACGCATGATACAAAACGAGGTGGATAGGACGCATAAGCGTCGAAAAAGTTTTCCTACGGGAAAGGGTCTATATAAGGTACCGGGGATTCCCAGCCTGACGACGGGGAATATTCTAAGCATGTGAATCCATGAAAGATCCAATGCTGGAGAAGTTAATTAACTTTGCTTAACTGCCACAGCCTATGGTATACGCAGCCGCGCAACACGTGCCTTTTATGCTCCTACTCCTCCTCAAACATTCATGACTGGGTCCAGTACAAGGTCTTGCTCAGGATTTTTATCTGGCACTGGTAGCAAGATTTATGTTATGTATGTACTTACTACGCGCCGAAAGCCCACAGGCATCATGGCGCTGAAAGACCACATTTGGTGAGTCAAGAAATCTAGACAAGCTGGCAAATTTTTACATTTGGCATACAGTAGGGGTAGTATGGCTTTGAAAAACTTTCAACTTTCGTACTGAGTGGTGATCAGAAATCACCTATTGGCACGGATCACAAAAACAGATTAGAATTTAATTATGGACATCATCTGACTGGAAAAATTAACAAGAAAGGTTTAGAAATCAGAGCTTCTTTAAAAATATAGGAAGACACCACATAGAAGCATGTCCCCCTGCTTTCACCCAAACAGATCATTGGATATTTTTGGTTAAGTAGTACATGTAGTAGTACCACAGGAATACATGTATTACTGCTTGATCAGATCAAGTAAAATGTAGCTGTTTATATGCATGAATAACTAAGTGCAAATAAATATTTATTACAAAAACATTTCGGTTTTACAGTTTCGCCTGCTTATAAAATGCTCCCATTTGGAATCAGACCTCTTATTTCCTAAAAAAAACGATTTTATTCCAAACTTTAAACCGGTAGTAAAATACTCCTACTTCAAAATCTTACCTGGAGCATTGCTACTGCTAAATAAAGATTGGCCCCTGTTTACCAGACTCAAACGGGAACAGACAGCAATTCAACATTGTGAGGCATTATGAAATAAACCGAGCTTGTGACTTGTACACAAATCTCACAAAAATATTATATTCTGCATAGCTCTTTACAAAAAGATCTGCAAAAGCGGATTTACTTATCATCGATGCATAATCTTCTCATCCCTCTGACCGCATTTTAAAGGAACTGATAAACGCATTCACAGTAAGAATTTCACAGCTAAAATACTAATTTTATCACACCCAGACGTCGTTGAGGAAAGAGCCAGGACTTGATGCACTAGCAAGGATCTCTATTAACAAAATTGTAGTAAAATAGTTCAGAAAATGCAACACTTTTTCATTCCTGCAAAACACAAACCACAGCAGTCTAAAATCAAGCTTGGCTCGGTACGGCCCCACGGCCAAAATGAATTCATGGGGACTGAGGGAAGATTCCAAATCACAGTGTCAGAAACCGAGATGCAAATAGAAACCTCAGCCATGACTCCTGGGAAGTATAAAGTGCAAAAGGCAATGGTCCAACTGATAAGTAACATGTAAGCCAATTTTAAACACTACCATCAAGTAAACCTCCCACAAAAAAAAAACGGGCTATTAAAAAAACTCCCAACAAAAATTGCCTGCACCTACACGATTTCACAAATATGTTTGTATCAGTTGTACTAGTAAAGCTGTGTCACAGGAAGGAGCTCCGGTATGGCTCCCGGATCTGAAGATTAAAATGCAGCATTTGATTTGCATTCATTATTATGTGAAAATAAGTATTGACTAAAAGCTTAAACATAGATTTCAAATGGGAACGAAATTATTTTTTTCCCAAGTAAAACTACCTTTACTCCCAACTTCAAAAAATAGTGAATGACATTTATTCACATGTCAAAACCTGCCCCCAGCCCGTTCGTTATTGTGGCACTATACTTACATAATTTCTCTTTTGCTACATACCTCATTCGTTTAAAGAAACAGGTCACTGATCTCTATAGACAACCAAATAAATGTATAAAAAGGAGCAGATCTTTTTATTTTATCGAATGCTTAGCTGATTGGTGTGTCTTCTGAGAGTGCAGTTACTTCTTGCTAAAACGGACATCGTAAAGAGTACACTCTAAACAGATAATACACACACACTATACGACGCCATAACTATCCTGAAATCATCACTCCAATACAAACATGACAAATCAAATGTAAATGTTCAGTGCCAACGTTCTGCATTTAGTATAAATATATATATATGGTAAGGCACTCGCGCACTGGGATGATTATTAAACTGTAGCAGAGGGAGGCGGTGGTTTCCAGGAACATAAAAAGCGAGAAAGCTGGGATTACAACAGAGCTTTCCTGGCTGGACAGCCAAGAATTTAACGGGTAGACCCCAAAGCTTCTAGAACACCTCTTGAACGTTGGAAAGCAACCTTCGCGTGAACTGTAGCAACATCAGCAGAACAGCTTCTAATTAGCTGTTCTTGCCTCCCTCGTGCTCTCAATGTCTAAGATGGCATGTGTGGAATGCTGTTGGTGGTAATAGAAACATGTTGTGATGAGACAGATAAGAGCAAATGGACATCATTTCGACGCCCTTCCATCAGCACTTCGCTAACAGAGGTGAAAACTGCATGCGGGAAAGGAGAATTTCACTCTTAAAAGGTTAGAGATTGTTTGGCACGTTTGCCGCTCAACACCACCACGTTACAAAATGGAGGTTTATTTTTAACAGAGATGGGGAGGATAGTGAAACCAGGCAGGTAAAGTCTTTTTTGTTAAGTTGTGATTGCAAAATGCAAGCAGAGCGCCGAAGTGCATTCAGGGTAAAGGTTAGAGCAGGGAAAGTGAAGGTCTGTTTAGGTTAGAATCTGCCAGGCGCAATACGAGCATCAGACTCCAATGCTGCTGTTCATTTTCTTCGGGAAGGGGGTCTATTGAGAGGTTTAAGAGGATTCCTTCTGGATTTAGTTGGGGGACTCTGTTGGTGATTGAGGCTCCATTGAGGCTGTCTGAATGTCCGTTAAGTAATGGTATGTTGATTACTTCTTAGATGCACACATCAGCTCCAGGCATGACTTTCGGGTTTCAAGTGTGAGCTTGATGTTATTGGAGGATGGAAGGAAGTTTGGGGAATTAAAGAACAGTCGGAAAAGAGCACGATTTCAGAAGAGAAGACTAAAAAAAAAAATGGGGACTTTGTTAAAGGAGACAGTCACAATTAAAACCTGGGTAATTTGGCTATCCCTTGAGCTCCAAAATCATTTGGTCTGGAGAACCATTTTGCTTCATCCCCCAGGATCTTCCTCCAGTCGCCAAATCTTTGCTATGGACAGTGCACAATGTTGGGAGAGCCCTGGTAAGCAGTCAGCACGCAAGTGAATAAACTAGCCATTTGTCTTCCTGATTGGAGGCCTTACTCTCTTTAACCAAAAATAAATATAGTTTCTGATATTTCACTTTGTTTTCTAAAGTATAATTCATTCTTTTTTCCTCCTCAAGATTCCTACTGCACCTTCACTTTTCCGAACACGTTTTCTACAGAGGTCCACGTTATATTCACCTGGTGCAGAGTTACCAACATAACATTACATAACCAGCAAGCACACTGCACCTGGATAGTCCCCTACAGACCATCGCATAGCTACTACCCAGACAACTCATATAGAAAGTGGCCACATGCTTTTAGATACCTGGAGATACCCGCATAGTCCCACCACACAACCCTCAACCGATACACAGCCCTTGCACAATTTGGAAGTCTTCAACAGACATTCTATCACAGATCCAAACCACACCTCGATGCCATGCATACACGTTTCAATACAAACCAATGCAAAACAATTAAGCGATCACGCTCCATGCTAATTGCTTTCATTTCCGCAGTGACATCCAACTATCAGGTCGATCAATATAAAGAACACGAGGTGCTTTCGATTACTATCGAATAGGGAATGGCATAAGTGCAACCGTGATCAACCAGCTGCATCGGGTGCCAGAATTTGAATACGGTACGTCTGTGAATTAAACCCTGCCATATGTGACGTTTTTACTGTAGTGATAGCTGTAGTTTCTAGTCCCTTGCCCTTTTTCTTTCACACTTTTTTGGTATTGTGCCCTTCGTAGACGTGGTTGGAGCATGTTGCAGATAAGCAAAATAAAAAAACGGTCTGACAGTGTGTGCATATAAACGCTGGCCCAAATGGAGCCTGTTTCAGCTGGGGTTACATTAACCCTGGGTTGCTAATTGGGGTAGGCGGGGGTTGGGGGGTGAATGGTAAGATGTGCGGATTGTTCACTCAGACACTTGCAACATGCTACAGGTCGACATGCATTAAAGACTAGCATGAGGAAATAATTACCTTCATGGTGATTCAAGTTCTCTTTAGTCCATGCTCTCCCTCCTTCACAACCCCCTACGTCACCAATTGCCCACACCCAGTTCCTGATTACGCTTACTGGTGGTTGTTAGCAAGTATATGCTTTAATGGGATGGCTGGGTGGGTGTTGTGAAGGAGGGAGAGCATGGACTAAGAACCTAAATCACCATGAAGGTAATTTTTTCATTTCTCTTACGTTCTGCTCTCCGTTCTTCCCAACTGGTTGGAACCAGACTACAAAGCCTCAATAGGAGTAAGGGTGGAGGACACAGCATATACACGATTCAAGCAAAAGGTGTGGAGCACCTCTTGGCTGAATTTGACATCTTTCCTGGAGTATGCATCCATAGCGCAATGCTTGCAAAAAGCAAGTGGAGTAGCCCAAATAGCAGCCCTACAGATTTCCACAATGGGGACATGCCTAATAAAGGCGACTGATGCTGCCATGGCTCTTGTGGAATGAGCCCGAAGTCTCTGCGGAACTGCAAGCCTCTTCACGCTGTAAGCCTTTGCGATACAAGAAACAACCCAACTGGCAATAGAAGCTTTGGCAGCCTTATTACCAGGGGAAAGATCACCATAAGGAATGAGTTGATTTCTTGAATGGTTTAGTTCTCTCTAAATAGAATATGAGAGTTCTCGATCGGTCAGAATTAGGCAAGATTTAATCAGCCACAGAAGCAAGCGTTCTGGCATGAAAATTCAGATGAAAATCAGAGACCACCTTAAGTTAAAAAAAAAGAGGGTACTGTACGAAGGACTACCTTATCCTTGTGAAAAATTAAATGAGATTCCTTTTGTGACAGAGGCTGGAGCTTTCCAATCCTCCTAGCCGATCTAATGGCTACCAAAAAAGCCGCCTTCCAAGTCAAAAGACCCAATGACGTTCTGCAATTTAGATCGAAAGGCTTGCGCATTAGAGCAGAAAGGACTATATTCAGATCCTACTGAGGTTGCGGCTCAAGAAAAGGTGGATGCAAATGAAGAAGGCCTTCAAAGTGCCTCCCAATAGCCTCATTTGGCAGAGAAAATGATTTTTGCTCTCTATTAAAACATGCACCAATAGCAGACCAATAATGCTTGCAAGTATCAACCTCAACTCCGGTAGATACCAAATGCGGCATGAAAGACGTAACGTCATCAACCAATGCTTTTAGCGAGTTCAGACTGCAGTCTAGAGCGCAAAAGGCAAGAACGCAACCATTTGCTGAGATATTGCTTTCTTGTCGAAGCTTTCCCGGAAGTGGTCATGAGCTTTAGATTTTGTTCCGCTAACTGAAGATAAGTGAAGGTCATTTCCTCAAGAACCAAGCCTTCAAGTTCAGCAACTGAGGGAAGCAGCGAAGCACATGCCCCTTCTGTCGAGTCAGAAGATCTTCCAAGATTGGTAGATTGGACTTCGATGCCCCTGCTAGTTGCAGGAGTTCTGGAAACCAAATTTGGCATGGCCAGAACAGGGCTACAAGAATCTTAGTCAGATTCCGAGACAAGCTGAACTTCAATAACGTCTTGTGGATCAAGGGAAGTGAAGGGAAGGCATAAAGTGTTTTGTTCGAACAGTCCAGCTGAAGGGTATCTCCCAAAGAAGGACGACCCAGGCTCTACATCAAAGCAAACCGAGGACAAAGAGCATTGTACTGTGTGGCAAACTAGTCCACCGCTGGATGAGCCCACTTTTGAAATATCTTCACGACTGGCATTTTCAGTTCCCAATCGTGTGGGGCTGGTTGTAGCCTGCTGAGCTTGTCCGCCAAGATGTCGTTCTTTCCCTCCAGATGGGAGGCCAACAAGAAAATGTGGTTCTCCATGGCCCAATACCATACTTTCTCTGCGCGGACAGAGAAGGAGAGGACAAGTTCTCCCCAGTTTGCGGACATAAAACATTGTAGTGGTAATGTCTGCAAGTACTTTGACCACCTTTCCCTGAAGGGAGGGAAGAAAGGATTTTAGAGCATTAAAAGAAATTGCTCTTAGTTCCAAAACCTTTATTTTGATCTCTCTTTTCTTGGACTGACCAAAGACCAGGAACCGTCAGATCTTGACAGCGTGCTCCCGCCCTGTACTCCGTTTTATCACCATCTGATGAGGGGCTAGAAAGGGAAATCCGATCAGCAGGTTCCCTGGATTGTTCCACCAGATAAGGGAATCCTGAATGTACCGCTGGATTGGTATCTTCATACCCTGAGAATCGGATAGCTGATTCCAGTTTCTGGCAAGGTACCACTGAATGGTCCACATTCTAATGCCTTGCGTAGGGAACTAAGTTGATGCAAGAAGTCATCAGCCCCAAAAGTCTTTGGATCCACCATGAAGAACGATGTGTATTGAACACAGATCACCTGCTGAATTGTCGACACCCTTTCTGATGGTGGGAAGGCCTTTTCTAGAGTAGTATCCAGTACCGCTCACAGAAACTGAATCCTTTGAGAAGGAATGAGTTTTGACTTTGCCACGTTTACTGAAAAGCCTAAATCGTAAAGCGTGTCGCATGTCCGTTAACATTTTGTGTACCAATTCCGCCAGAGATACTGTTTTCAAAAGCCAATCATCCAGGTATGGATAAAGATGGTGATCTGCAAAAGACCCCAGGACTTTTGTGAAGACTCTGCGGGCTGAATTGAGCCCAAACGGGAGGCAAGTGCACTGGTAATGCGACTTCCCCCATGGTAAACCTCAGACACTGGCGGTGGTTCTTAAATATGGAAATATGAAAGTACGCATCTTGAAGGTTTATGGATGCCATCCAGTTGTCATGCTGCAGAGATGCGAGAATCTGAGGCACAGTAACCATGTGGAACGGCTCCACAAGTCGAAATTAGTTTCGATCAGAAAGATCCAGAATTGAACGAATTCCACCAGTCTTTTTGGAATTGTAAGATTAAAACCCTGACCCAATTCTTCTGGAACCAATTCTATTACTCCCAAAAAGAGAACATTTTTTAACCTCTTTTAAAAAGTTTCAGAGATGATGCTTGGAACTTCGGAGAAGATGGAAGTGTACCAGGAAGGGCCAGGGAGTAACCGTGGCGAATAATATTTAAAACTCATTCCTCCAGGGTGATGTTTTCCCAGTGATGAAGGAAACTAAAAATCCTTCCAGCTACTGGGCATGTATGCTCCGTGATAGTAATTGGAGCAGCTGGAACGCACATCCCCGGATAGAAGTCAGACTTCTTTTGTTCTTGAGAATTGGTAGTCAAGGGCGTAACCCCTGCCTTCGACTTCAGCCTGTATCTCCTGCTTAACCAAGGAATAATATGATTTAGTGTTCGCTGATGAGCCACTTTATTCTTGAGAACGTGGCTTAAAAGTTTTTGAATTCTGATGAAGCTTTTTCACCGAGTGATTTTGCTGTAGTAACGCTTGCTTTGCACTTCTGAAAAATTCCATCAGTAGAAGGATCAAACAGTGTTTTACCATCAAATGGAAGGTCTAAAACCTTGTCCTGAATATCCTGATGTAGGGACGTGGCCGCATGATAAGCATGTCTACGCATGCAGACAGCACCCATAACAACCCTGCCGTAGTTCCCGTCAAATCTTTAACAACCTGAAGTTGTTGAATGGCTGCCTCTCTCTCTTCCGAGACCCAGTAGGAGAATTAATCTGCTGCCTCTTGAGGAAGCATTTCTGTAAAGCGATCCAGGTTTTCCCAATTTTAAATATTAAAACCTGCCAAAACTGGGCCGTATTGACCTGCCTGAGTTGGAGAGAAGCATTGCTATAGGATGTCTTACCCTGAGCTTCCCAGCACCCCCCACCCCAATTGTGGCATACTATTTGGGCATTTTCAGCAGTTCTGTGTGCTTTTTGATTGGGGCGTGACACGGCCCGTAACATCTCCTGGATCCTTCCTGCTGCATATACAGCACGTGGCTGTGTTGCCCTAACATCTGCACCCCTATTTTTAATAGAAACAAGGTGCACAGTGCTTCTGCTGTGTGTTAGGTCCTGCATTGTGCATTCCTTAAAGATGGCTGCTCGCCATTCTCCATGTGTTGGCTCCTTCTTGTGCCTGCATCCTGCCCGCCCCCTCTGATTGACACAGACTTTGCTCATTGCCCAATCAGGGCCACCGGGAGGCGGGAGCCAGCTCCAGCAACAAAGGCCCACCTCTAAGGTCCCTGTCTGCTCCCTGTCCGCTTCCAGAACGCTAGTTGGGGTCACTCATCTCAGCTCTCCAACACCTGAACTCTCATGATGCTGCCAACTCACTCGGCAATGAAACCTGGACTTCCTTGACATTTACACCTCTATATTAGTTTCCACCTCTCCGACCTCCCCCACCCTCTTTGCCCTCACTTTCCTTCTCTGCTTGTTCTGCCATGTAAATGCTCTCTAAGGCATTGTGATTCTGCACCCACCACTGGCATCCGAATCAAACTTGGCTGTGCTTGTGCATTAAATTTGAAAGTCAAACTTAGCTGTGCTTGTCCATTGAATCCACTACCACTACCCGACCCTCCCTGGGGCTGCCAGCTCACTCAGCTATGAAACTTGACTACCAAGACTCTTACTTCCCTCTCTATGGGCTAGTTCCCTCCTTCTGTTACCCTTTCTCCTCCCTTCATGTTACTTCACTCTCCCTTCTGCCTGCTCCAACTGGTCTACTTGTTTTGCTCTCTAATCGCTCTCGTTTCAACACTCATCTCTGACTAATACCTCATTTCATTTACCTATGGTGCATTAGCATCTGCCTTTGAAAGTCAAATTTGGGCGCGTTTTCATAAGTCAAATTTGGGTGCGTTTTTCAAAGTCAAATTTGGGTGCGTTTTTTAAAGTCAAATTTGGGTGTGTTTTCATTAGTACAATTTGGGCGTTTTTTTCATTTAACTTTTGGCCCTCGATTGTAACCTGCTAGCCCAGTGACTGTTCCTTTACCGTTGTACTTGCATATTTCTCCTACTGCCTCCTCTCTCTACCTGCCCATGGCGTTCTCCGTTTCTCCCATCTACTCCAACTGCTTCTCACTAAGTCCGGTAAGAAGAAATTAAAAAGGATATCTTGGGCTCCAACCCAGGGCTCCGCCATTGCGGATACCTATTCCACTGACTCTGCCTGCCAAACCCTCACTGACAGCCTCTTTGTCGTTCCTTCACCAGATCTCTGGACCCCTCATATGATTCTCTGTGCTCTGTCCTGTCTCCTCCTCCTCCCCCATTTAATGGTGGCACCCGTTGAGAAGTCCTCATGGATTCCTTTGACTCCTCCAGGGTGGTGGTCGATAGGGTTACTACAATGGGGAGGAGGGGGTGCGGAGCGAGTCTTATGGAATCAAAGGCGTTGAGGCCTGGGGGAGGAGTTCGGATTAGCGGGCCCAAGCTGCAGGTCCCGGGGGGGGGGGGGGGGAGGAGGAGGGATGGGCTTTGGAGGGGGGGGAGAGGGGGGATGGGAGTTTTGAAACAGGGGGTGTTAGGTTTTTGCCACACAGTGTTCAACCTCCTAGTAATAAGGGGACGTGGAAATGCAAGCTCACCGGCAAAATGGGATGAGAGGCCCACTGGGATTGCCCAAAAGGGGAGCGCTAGAAGAAGTTATGTAGTTCAAGTGGATCACGCATAACGTCAGGGGACTTAATTCCCCTTTAAAGAGGAAGAAGCTCGAGCTTTTCACGAAACGACACCGCCCAGACTTTCTAGGCTTGCAGGAAACTCATTTACTGCGAAGGGACCAGCATAGGCTTCGATTGAGAGGCTTTGACCAAATAGTACAAGCTTCGGGAGCGACAAAATCAGGGAGGGGGGGTGGCTCTGGCAATACATAATATGGCTAATTTCAGACTCGAGGAGGCGATTAAAGATAAAGAGGGCAGATACGTGATGGTAATAGGATCTGCTGATGAGAGATACTATACAATAGTTGTGGTATATGCCCCGAACGTGGGCCAGGAGAAGTTCCTTAGGCAGCTTTTGCAGAGGATAGAAGATCATTCAAAGGGCCCAATAATTCTAATGTGCGACCTGAACATTGCCTGGGACAAGACGAGGGACAGATCAGGCGGCAGGCTTGGAGGTGGGGGGCTTGAGGCTTCACCGGCCCTGCGGGATAGAATGTCAGAAGTAGGCCTGCAAGATGTTTGGAGGGAGGTAAAAGGTGACGAAGAGGGGTTTACTTTCCTTTCAGAGGTCCACGGCTCACAGTCGAGAATAGACTACTTTTGGGTTTCGGCAAGTCTGGTGGGGAAAGTCAGGGAGGTGGAAGTGGGCCCCATGGGTATAGCAGACGACAGAATACTTACGATGCAGCTCGAGTTAAGCGTTTCGAGAAAGCGGCTGTGGGGCTGGAAGTACCCGGATTACTTATTCAGGGACCCTGTTTTTCGGAGTGAGATGGAGGGTAAGATACAGGAATTTTTCGATAAAAATAAAAGGGGGGATACAGGGGAAGATATTCGGTGGGATGCCTTTAAAGCCACGTTAAGGGGAGAAATAATAGCTGCTAAAGCACGGCACCGGGCACAGACCCTCTTGCTAGAGACACAGCTGGAAAGGGAGGTGGAAGTAGCGAGGGGTAAGGTTGCTGAGACCCCCAGTAGGCGCAATCAAAGGGACTATAGGAGGGCGGTGGGTCAACTAAATTTATTGATAACCAAAAAGGCAGAAGGAGCCCTCCTGTCGGTAAGGCAAACATTTTATGCCAAGGCCAATAAGATGGACACTCTCCTGGCGCGTCTACTTCGGGGGACGGAAATACAATCACAGCCCTCCTTACGGGACGAGGGGGATAGAGTCACCCAGCTAGAAGACCTCCAGGAGACTATGACGGAGTACTTTAAGTCTCTCTATGGGTCTCAATGTCCCCAGGGCTGCCGTGAAGACTCCTTTTTGGATGCCATTGAGCTGCCGGCGATAGGATGCGAAGCACAAGACCTCCTGAATCAAGAGATCACGGAGGACGAAGTGAGGGGTGGTGATAGGGAAATTGCCCCGAGGCAAGGCGCCCGGCCCCGATGGCTTCTCTGCACCCTTCTATAAACAGTTTGCAGATCTGCTGGTCCCGCAATTAACCTTCCTATTTAATACCTTCAAAACCTCAGTGGAAATAACTCCCTCTATGAAGGAGGCCAAAATCTCCCTGATCCGTAAGCCGGGGAAGAACCCGCTGGAGAGATCCTCCTACAGGCCGATAGCCCTCATCAATTTCGACGCAAACATTTTTACTAAGATATTGGCGAATAGACTGGAAGGGCTGCTCCCTAAGCTGATCTATCAGGATCAATCAGGTTTTATTAAGGGTAGGCAAATGGCAGATAATATCAAGAGGGTCGCTCACTTGCTGGAAAAGGTGGAGAAAACAAACACCCACGCGGTCCTTCTCTCGCTCGACGCTGAGAAAGCTTTCGACCGAGTGGAATGGTCGTTCCTCTTCAAGATCATGGACCGCATGGGTTTTGGCGGGTCATATCTCCGGATGGTCAAAGCTAATTATAAGGATCCACGGGCGAGGGTAATGGTTAATGGATCCGCATCCGGACTCTTCCATCTCCAGAGAGGTACGAAGCAGGGTTGCCCCCAGTCCCCTCTACTGTTTGCTATTTACTTGGAGCCGCTCCTCCAAGCTATTCGGGAGTTGGGGGATATTCAGGGTATTCCGTTTGGGGGGATTCAGCATAAAGTCGCGGCCTTCGCCGACGACATGTTGCTCACCCTCACGGATCCGCTCCACTCTTGCCGGGCCAGTAGAACGTTGCTTGAGGAATTTGGGGAGGTGTCGGGTTTGCGTATCAATATGGGCAAATCGGAACTGATGGCGCTGAAGCTGGGAAATGGGGAGCGGGCGGAGCTCAAGGGGTCCTCTCCGTTTTCTTGGCACCCTGAGGGGATAGTGTATTTGGGGGGTGAGGATAACACCGACGCTCCCTGGGTGGTACGCGGCCAATTACCCCCCGTTAGTGGAAAACATGAAGAAAGACCTCCGTAGATGGCAGCTCCTCCGTGTCGCATGGCTGGGGAGAATAGCGGCCACCAAGATGGTCGTACTCCCGCGTCTCCTATATCTTTTTCAGGCGGTGCCCCAGGCGGTCCCGGAATGCCTCTTCAGAGAGCTTCAGACAATAACAAACGAATTTATATGGGGAGGGGAAGAAGGCTAGGGTCAGCAGACAGCTGCTTACTGCCCGAGACGGGAAGGGGGACAGGCCCTCCCTGACTTTCGCCAGTACTATGAGACGACACAGTTGAGAATTATCAAGGAGTGGCTACAACAAGGGGAAGTAAAACTCTGGGCGAAAATGGATAGGGCAGTGGCCAAGCAGGATTTGGATGTGGTACTGTGGTTGCCGAAGAGCCATCGTCCAAAACACATGTATATGAGTTCCATCGCCAAGTTGATGGCAGACAATTGGGATAGGCTAGCCAGACAAAGAGGCATTACTACCGTCCCTTCCCTGTTCACACCAATATTTGAGAAAGGGGACTTTACACCAGGGTTGGAGAGGGGGGCTTTTACCAAGTGGCAGGAAGGGGGGTGTAGAAGGATGCGGGATATGTTTATTGGAAAGGAGATTAGTTCCTTCCCTGACTGTAAAAGGGACTTTGCTTTAGGGGAAGAGGAGAGATTGCGGTATTATCAACTGAGGCACTGGCTGATGCATCCCGGAAATAGGGAGGCAGCCACTAGAGATCCCACCCCATTTGAACATTTTTTACTGTCTAATGATGGCTCGAAGGGGTTAATCTCGCGCCTGTATAGAATTCTTGAAGAAGCCAAACCGAGACAAAGCTGGGCTTTCATGAGTCAATGGGAAAAGGCGCTGGGAAGGGAAATAGAGCAGACAGAATGGGAGAATCTTTGGAGACTGATCCCGAAATTAGCAAAGGCTTCCCAGACCCAGGAAACCTGGTATAAATGTGTATACCGGTGGCACAATACTCCGGCTCGTTTACACAGTTTTTACCCCGGGTCATCAAGGGATTGTTGGAGGGTGCGGGGCTGTGGGGTCTGCTGAGCACATTTGGTGGGGTTGTCCCAAAATTGCGCCCTTCTGGGACGAGATATAGAAGGCACAGCAAATGGCTTTTGGTCCTGGGGGAAGTGGACCTCCGAAGATGATCCTGCTGGGTATCCAGCACGAGACTGCAGAAGGGGCCTTGGGAGCTAGGGTTAGGGCGCAGGCCTTGCTCACCCTCGCAGGCATATCCCTGGATGCCCAACACTGGAAAAGCCCAACGATACCAGCCTTCCAAGATTGGCTTTGGAAAGTCTGGGAAATAGTTGCGGTGGAATGGGCGACATATGCCATGAACAATGCACTAGGGAACTTTACGAATGAATGGGGGGGAGGCGTTAGCTTTTCTTAGGGACGATTTTAGGATTGCCTGGCGCCCTCAGCATCTCAGACTGTTGGATTTACTGTGAGTGGAGGGGGACTTTGTTCTTAACTTGGAGGGTTAAGGAATATTGGCTGTGGCTGATTTGTTTGATTCTGGTTATTTGTTTCTTTTTCTTTTGTCTAAGGGGGAAGAGGGGTTAGGGGGGACTCTTGGGAATGTTCAAGTTTAAAATGTTAATAAAAAGATGTTTAAAAAAAAAAAAAGAATTGGACTTAGCTCATGCAGACCAATTAAAAATTACGCCCCCCTCCCCCCCCGGACCACTGTCTCAACTGCGTTTAAATTTACTTAAACAATATGATTTTACAAGAAGCTACACCTACTATTCCTGTGACTCCTGTGTTTGAAGTGATTACCGTATTCACTATCGATAATAATTCCTTATTAAACCTTTGCCTTAGTTTGCAAAGACACTTGTTGAGTGCCTCGGCCGTAACTACCAACGCTGCGGTGCAATTTGATTACGATAACATAATTGGCACCAATTTATCAGCCTCACCGAATCTTGAAAGGCTTATATCCGATTCTGAAACATCAGAAAAGTGACTCAGATGACACTAGTTTTGCAGAGAGTTATTCGTTGAAGAAAGTGGATACCACCTACAGTTTAAACGCTGTAGCAGCTACGATGTATGCTATTTTTAGCCTATGCTCGAACATGGCTAAGGGGCAACATGAGCTAAAACGAATTTTACCGGGACTTGTGGACATTGTAGTTAGCACCAGCAATTAAACTGCCACTTTGAACTCTAACTTGTGCATCTTGGATTGTCACTGAACTCCTTCCAGTTTGCCCCTCCAATTAATCAACATTTTCTCATGATGCTGGGCAATTTATTGAGCCATCCAGATATCCAGCTCCACGATCTAAACTCGACCCTCTAAGTCCAAACAAGCCCGTTCCAGCAGCGACTATGGTCCCTGGGACTTTGGTATTTTTGCCCTTCTGATTCAGCTCAAACTTTGGCGACAAATACCTCATGGGCTCCAGTTGTAATGACACCTCTGTGAAAACGATAGCTACAGAAGAGCAAATCCACTACCTACCGTAACCAGCAAGATAAACGCCAGCAACCAGTAGATACGACTTTGACCTCCTGTAGTGGCTCTAATCCACGAGAGTTATCGAATGTATGCACTTTGTGCACTTGTGGCTCTATTAATTTGGGCAGAAAGCCCACCAATACGGAAGCATCTGGAGGGCGCAATCAGTCCGATAATCCGAGTGGCACTCTAGATAAATGGCTCCATAAACAAGCTGTGGGTTCATTGCCTTCTAAGGATCTTGCTGTCACTTGTATTCTCAAAAGTCACGTGTTGGGTCAGTGGAGTGTTTACATTATCCCACATCTAATACTCCTGATTTATTGGAACAACCTGACAATACTTATTCCCTTGGTTTACCCAGTTAAAAGGTTACTAAAGATAATCCAAAGATTATACTGTCTGGACGTAGTCCCTTATACAATCATCTAATAAGGGAGATGCCTAGCACATCTGAAAGATCCCTTCGCTTTCATCCATTTCCTCGTTGGACATTGAGTTACCAGACAGATAGTTCTCAGAACTGGGCACTGATCGAAATGTTCGCCAATTATTGTGGAATTGCGTAGTGTGAACTTTCAACATTGTAGGCCCCTAGGTTACGATTTAATTGTATGTCAAACGTAAGGTTACTAAACCTCCAACTGAGATCATTCAACCTAAAGCTCACTTTCCATCTGAGGTTTCTTTGAACTGGAGTTATTCCTCTGAAAGATCCAGTTCGACCTCCTGCCAACAAAAGCCTATATATAATCCAGTTTTAGTTGTTGGGTTGAACGTTGGATTTCTGAATCTTTGGGAGGTGCTAGGCCATATGATATGATATATGGCATTTACAATGCACCAATACACAAGTGTTTCTAGGCGCAACAAGACAAGGGAGGGAAGACAGTGGGAAGACCAGACAAACTATCCTACTAGGCCTTGTGTTATTCGGATCATGCAAGTGCGACAACGTGAGTTGCAGGGGGATGGGAGCGGGGGCAGTGCAGGGGAAAGGGTAAGTGCGAACAGGGAAGCAGGAGTCAGGGGTTACAGTAAAAGTTACAGCCCCTCAGTGTGCAAAGGCCTGGAGGCAGTGCAGGGAAGAATGGACGTGGAGGAGCCTGGTTCCCGGTGAACTCAGGGGGTACCAAGCGACCAGTCAGCGCAGCAGAACAGGCAATTTGGCAAGGACTCCAGAGAGAAGGCAGAGGAGAGAAGGAAGGTCTTGAGCTGCAGACAGAACTTTAGGTGGCCTTGCTCAAGTCTGAGAGGGTGATGGAGTTAGTAAGAGTGATCCAGAAAACCGCTTAAAACAGAAATATTACACTTAACAAGGAATTCACTTTTCTTATAACACAGACACTTTCCTCTAGCCAGTAAAAATATTCATACACTACTACAGTGAAAAATAGCCCACGAGAGTGGACTTGTCATTTGGTCCTATTAAGTTTAACATTTCTTATATAATAGCATTTATTTTTGTACTGTAAACCATTGAGCACGGTAATGCTTGTGCAGGTAGAACATTTCTGAATGGAGTGTGACTGAGTGAGAATGATGATAGATGGCTGGTCAGAGTCACGAAAAACATATGCGTCTTCCACAGGTTTTCTTATTTTCTAGATTTGTATCGAGGTAGAGGAAGACACTAGTCCGACCCCACATTTTTTTTAGGTCAAGTCTGAGAGGGGCAGGAAGGCCATTCCAGACGGAGGCACCAACTGAGGAGAAGCGTCTGACCCTCAGAGTTCGAGGTAGCTGAGTGAAGTGCTCTAGAAGGAAGGTATTTCAGAAGAGAGTTGGATGTAGTGCGGCCCTGGCCCCAGAAAGCCTTGTGGACGATGCAGAGGGTCTTGAACCTGCTCCTTGCAGCCACCGGGAGCGAGTGGCGAAATTTCAGAGCTGGAGAGATACGGTCCCTGGGCTTGAGGCCAAGGATACGTCTTGCAGTCCTGTTCCTGATTAGTTGCAGAATGCAAAGAGTAAAGGTAGGCAGATTGACAAAGCGGCTATTGCAGTAGTCCAGCCTGGAGAGAACCAGGGGCCTGGAGAATGTGAGCTTCTGGGGGAAAGTGAGAAAAGATAGAATACCTCTGAGGAGGTGCAGCTAGAAGTGGGACTTCTTCTTGACATGGTCCTTGATGTGAGCAGAGACAGAGTGGAGTCGAAGAGGACACCTAGGTTTTATGCCTCACAGGAAGGCGAGGGTAGAGAGCCCAAGGAGGGAGGCCAGAGTGAGAGAGAGGGAAAGCAGGAGCAGGTGTCCCACTGAGAAGGATTTCAGTCTTACTGGCATTAAGGCAGAGATTGTTGGACGTGCACCAGTCCTGAATCGTGGATAGACCGTCAGGAATGAGCGAGGGAGGAGAGGAGGCTGAGGGGAGCCTGAATGAGAGCTGAGTGTTATACGCATAACACTGAAAGTTAGAGGAGAGGGTGAAGATCAAGCAGGCCAAAGGAGCCAGACAGACATTTAAGAGCCAGGGTGAGAGAATAGAACCCTGGGAACACCACATGTGGAGAGAGGTGGTGGAGAGAAATGACCCAGGTTGGACCTGGGAGGGGCGGTTCTTGCCTCACAAGGAATGAAGCTCTATATACCTCGACTAATGGATCAGTTAAGTCAAGACTTGATGATAGATTTGTTGGTCCTTTAATAGGACCATTAGTAACTATTCCCATGGTTTCCGGAAGTAAAGTGTTGTTGGGTCTCTATGATGTCAATATTTCTAATAAGAAAAAAGCTCTTCGCAGAACTCTTCGGATAGTCCAGAGATCAAATGTATTCACTTTGAGAAGATTTCCCATATTGTAAAGGAACAGATCGTAAATTGACCTGCTGGAGTAATTTGGGTCAACGAAGACTCTCCCCAAGCATGCACGTTAATTAGCAGGGTTTCTTTTAATTAGCAGGGTTTCTTTTGGTACTGGCACACAGGAGAGTGGCTATGGCCTAGTGGAGGGACCTGTTGCCCAAAATCACAACCTGGATGCAAGATATAGCTTACTGCTATGACCTTGATGAGACATTTATACAGACAATGCCGTCACACGCTTGTCCCCCAGACATTTTGTGTCCTTGGGTACAGTATGTGCCACCTACGTCTGTCACGGTCTCCAAAACGCAGAACAGACACTCCATAGTTTCAAGTGTATAAATAAGTGTGCACGGTCAGTCATTGTAATATTTACTTTGTGGTTATTGTATTTTTTCTCCTTGTTGGAGGCTCCACTGTTGAGGTTTTGTTTCTTTATGTAATGTTATAAAATCAATAAACCAATTTGAAACAAAAAAACAACTGAGGAGGTGAAGAGAAGTTGTGTCATTCATCTTCGTACACAGTATAAGAAATGGCTAAGTCAGGAAAAGGTCAATATAAATAATGCTAACTGGTGTTTCCTTTTTGCAACACATGGAGCAAACAGTAGAAATGTTGGTACCACTATAGAAAATCTTTGGCAGATAGCTCCCCCTATAGTAACATGGATTGGTCATAGTACTAGCATTTATTACTATCCTAAGGCTAGTGGTTAAATGCATTTTGCTGACCATAAACCTAGATAGTGGGTTTTGAGAACAATGACGTGCTATCTGTAATTAGGAGACTTAAGAGCTATGTGCTCCTTGGCCAGACGGTCTCTCCAACACTGTAATTAAGGACAATGCAGAATTATGGGACCAAATACATACCCTTACTCTCTCTAAAATAATTGTTAGTGGTATTATTCCAGTTTGTTGGCGGGACTATTTTGGTGCCAGTATAAAAAAAGGAAATAGAGCAAATCCAACACATTTTAGACTCCTGGAAATGCTGGATTCTAGTGGAAAAATCTGCTCAGTCCATTAGCAAAAAAACTGCAGAAAAGGGTGGAGGAAAAAGGGCTTTTGAAAAAAATTCAAGACCGGTTTTTAAAGTGGTAATAGCACCTTATATCGCATCTGGGCCTTATACCATTTATGATATATGATATGACATTTATAACGCGCTTATACACAAGTGTTTCAAGGCACAATGAGGCAAGGGAGGGGGAAACAGAGGGAAGACAGACAGCAATCCCACCAGGCCCGGTGACATTGAGATCACGCAAGTGCAGTGGGTAGGGAAGGGGTGCAAAAGGGGAGGGGGCAGTGCAGTACATAGGATAACAGTCAAATAAATAAGACAATAATTAAAAGTGCGGCCATCTGGTGGCGAGTGCAAGGGTAAGAGCAGACATCAGGGGTCAAGTGCTAGTGGGGGCTGTAGGGATACAGATACAGTACCAAAGTGCAGAGAGGATGAGAGAAAGCAGAAGCAAAGAGGAAGGTCTTGAGGTGCTTCCAGAACCAGAGATGGTTCTCCTCAAGTTGAGAGGCAGGAAGGCTGTTCCAGAGGGAGGCCCCAGCAGACGAAAGAGATCTACCACCAACTCGCTGCTTGGAGAAGCAAATGACCCTGAGGGAGTTGGAGGCGGATGAGCGAACAGTTCGAGAGGGTAGATATTTAGGAAGAGAGAGTTGAGGGTATTGAGGTCCCGGGCCACAGAAGGCCTTGTAGATAATACAGAGGGTTTTGAACTTAATCCTCGCCACCACTGGGAGCCAGTGAAGAGATTTCAGTCCTGGAGAGATACCATCAAAGGGCTTGAGGCCAAGGACAAGTCTCGCAGTCCTGTTTTGAATGAGTTGCAGAGGGCGGAGAGTAGAGGCAGCCAGATTTAGAAAGAGGCTGTTGCAGTAGTCCAGCCTAGAGAGAATCAGAGCTCTGGAGACGATGAGCTTCTGGGGGAAGGAGAGGAAAGGAAGAATACCTCTGAGGAGGTGCAACTGGTAGAGTGACTTATTAGAGACGTCAGAAATGTGAGGAGAGAAGGAAAGTGTGGAGTCGAAGATGATGCCGAGGTTTTTAGCCTCACATGTGGGAGCAGGAAGAGGGCCAAGAGAGGCTGGCCAGAGAGCGAAAGGAAAGGAGGGAGCAGGTGTGCCGATGGGGAGAATCTCGGTCTTGCTAGCATTAAGGCAGAGATCATTGGCGGCATACCACTCCTGAATGGCGGACAGTCAGAGATGAGAGAAGGAGAAGAGGAGGCAGAAGGGAGTCTGAAATTGAGCGAGTGTCATCCGCATAGCACTGAAAGTTGGGGCAGAGAGCGGCAATGGGGTGGGCAAGAAATGCCAGGTATTGGTTGAACAGCCAGGGAGAGAAGTTAGAACCCTGGGGAACACCACAGGTAGAGATAGAGATAGAGATAGGGAGGAGGAAGGACCCAAGTTGGACCTGGGAGGGTCGATCGGAGAGGAAGGTCGTCAGCCAAGCCAGGGCCTGATCAGTGATACCCAGGTTATCACGGAGTACGGATGAGCAGGATGGCATTGTTGACCATGTCAAAGGCAGAAGAGAGATCAAGTAAGAGGAGGACACAGGGGGTGTTGGAATCGAGGCTGGAGAGCAGGTCTTCACGGATGTTCAGGAGAGCAGTTTCCGTGCTTCTGGCAGCTCTGAAGCCAGACTGATGGTCATGAAGACAACCAACAGATTCAGTATGAAGATTAAGCTGGGAGATGGCCAGCTTTTCCAAAAGTTTGGCCAGGAAAGGAGTGATGGAGATTGGACGATAGTTAGCCGGGTAGGTAGGGTCGGCAGAGGGTTTAAGAAGAGGGTGCACAAGGGAGTGCTTCAGGGCAGAGGGGAAGACTCCAGTGGCAAAGGAGTGGTTGGTGAAATCAGCCAGAGCAAGAGCCAGGGTGTCAATGTGGTCCTTAATGGTTTTGGAGGAACAGGAGTGAACCTGTTTTGACAAGACTTTCATAGATCGGACGTGTCTAGAAACCTCGTCAGAGGAGAACAGGGGAAAGGAGGGGGGAGAGGTGGCCGAAGAAGAGCCGGAGGAAGAGCAGAAAGTAGAGGGAGCAGGGGGGAGAGGAAGAGAGAGAATACCAGATGTCCTGAGTTTTTGAGATGAAATGAGAAGCCGTGCCGAGCAGAGGGCCTGGGAGGGGACAGGAGAGGTAACGACTGCAGGAGGATTGGCCAGCTCCTTCCAGTAATTGGCGATACACTGATTCCCTGACAGGAAACTTTACATCTGCTATGTGGACTACGGCAGTGCCTTTGGCTGTGTATTGTGACCAACATTATGGGGAAAGTAAGCGAGCTGGGGTATTGACCCGTGGTGATTGTATTATATTAGATCTCTATACACTAACATATTGTGATGAATCTGCTTCCATCGGGGGAAGCTCCCCTCGTGTGGCCAGGAGATGGCAGCCGTTACCCGATCCTGATCCCCCAGGGGCCGGCTATATGAGTGAGGACCACATGGGGGGGGGGAGGCAACCCTCAGGGGGATTACATTACCTCATAGGTAAAATCACACCAACCTGCCCCACCAAACTCCCCCAATTCTCTACTAGTGATGTTCCCTCTCTGCCCAATGCTCTAATGGCATATTATAACCCTCTCCCCCAAACTCTTATACTTCAAATATTACCCAACATCACACTAGAAACACCATGAAAACAACTGAAATGAGGAAGATGCAGGGAGCAGTAATGATTACTCCCAGTGAGATCCAATATCAGCTTCCTCAACATCACATTAGAAACACGGACAACTATTGAGACAAAAAGAAGGAAGGGAGTAATGGGGAATACCAGAAACAGCAAGCCAACGTAGCAGTCTATTGTTTGGATTAGAAGCTGCTGCGTGGTGCCGGGAAGTTTTAAGCAGACACAGCTGAAGCTGAAAAGTGAGTGAAGCAAGTGTGGTGTTTTCGGGATGCAAGGCAGACGCTGTTCTTGAGCAACTGGCAAACAGCACACCAAAAAGGAAGGCACCGAAGGTGGAGAGAGAAAGGCAATCGGCTGGAGACGGAAGGGAGCTGCCGACAGGAGAGAGGACGCTGGACGGAAGTAATCCCAATTTCAACCAGTCAAGCTGGGAGGCCCGACCCGCACCGAAGACCGCAGTAGCAGAAGGCAAGATGGGCCAACAAGTAGGACCCTGGTGGAGGACCGCCTGGAAACGCTCTCCGAGCTGGACACTGAAGAGCGAATACACTGTTGGGGCGGACAGAGCGCTCACAGCAAAGCAGACTTTGCAAGTGGGAAAACAGTGAGGATGCTGCTGGACAGCACTGGGCCCCGAAAGACGCACACTGAAGAATCAGGTACGCGGGCCCAACGGAGGGTGCTAGAAGTCTGAGTGTACACAAAAGACGTTAATAAGTAGAACATAAGAGGGTCTGGGATCCCGGAAAACCCCACAAACATAATAGACCCTCATTACGCTGGGCAAGCAAGGTTGTCCAACAACAATAAAGAAGATGGCGAGTTTGGGACACGCACTCAATTGTTTTGAATACAAGAAAAGAAAGTCCTGGCAGGAGAGCATACCAGGCAAAGTTAAATGTTGGAGGTTTTTATTTTTTTTTCCTTATTTATTGGCAGAAGCAAACATACACATGTATTAAAGCATTACCGTACAGCAGGAGCAACACTCTGCAACACATAACAACAACAAAGCATTGACATCTTTTCTGGAGGTATATAATTAATAGAACACCACTTAACTTAAGCCGTAATAATGGGTGACAATGGTTCAGGCGATGACGGACCGCTATCAGTTTGTCTATTCAGATAGCTGCAGAATGCACTCCACACATTTTTAGGGCGGTTATGCGTCGGTAGGGAGTTGACGTATTCTTCTTCACATGTTTGAGTCCAGGTGAGTACATTTAACCACAATTTAAAGGTGGGAGGGGAGGAATTCTTCCAACACATAAGGATACATTTTTTTGGCTACCATACAGCTCACGTTTTCTTGGCATTATCCTCCTTCCACATTCCAAACAGTACCCCAGCGGTGTCAGGGTCAAGCGCAGCACCCACAATGTCAGAGAGAGCCCGGAGAATCTCATCCCAATATAAATGGAGGCCCCCACAAGACCAGAACATATGCATGTGGTCTGCTCCCTCTGAATGACACCGCGGGCAGGTGTGTACCTGGTTTCTAGTGAACCTGGTTAGTTTGTGTGGGGTGTAGTACATCCTATTCAGTAGCTTATATTGTATACAGCGGTACCTGAAGCTAAGGGGGGACCCTGAGTGTGTGTAAGCACATGCTCTTCCAGATTTCATCCGAGATCTCTTGATTGAGCCCAGCAGACCACTCATTGCGAGCCCTCGAGGGTAAGTTCGGAGATTTTGACATTAATATTTTATATAAGGAGGATACTACCCCTCGGGCCTGGGCCGAGTTGGCTATTTATTGTACTTCAGGCGCCTCGGGGGCACATCCGGAAAGGACGGCCACATGGCTCGCACCAAGACTGTAGTATTGCAACATCTCCAGTGCCGATGCAGAGTGTCCTGGTCGCCATGTTAGTGGGTTAATGAACTTGCCCTCAGGGAATAGTTTGGCCAATGTCTGGTACCCCAGCACTTTCCAGTGGACAGAAAGAAGGCTGTCATGCGTGGGCACGAGCCTGGAAAACCCCGATATGGGAAGCCATTTGTAGTAGGGTTGCTGCTACCACACTGGGCCCAATACGCGTTCCCACGCAAACAGTGTGGCCGCAACAGGGACAAACGGAGAATCATCTTTATATGTGCAATGGAGAATTAGTGACATTATATTTACTTCAGCTGCTGCAACCCTCTCAATTTTCACATTGGGCGGGGCGACTGGCCGATAGTACCAGTACGTTGCATACTGAGCTTGTGCTGAGATCCAGTATAATGTGAGGTTAGGGGTAGTGAAGCCCCCTCTATCATACGGGAGAGTCATATGTGTCCACTTTTTGCGAACCGCACCGCCATGCCACAGGAATTGTGCGCACAAATTATGTAATCTATCAAAATACTGTTTCCCAGGCCATTCCTGGGACATTCGAAAAATAGAGGAGTTTAGGAACAAGAATCATTTTTACTAGAGATAGTCTCCCAGCCAACGAGAGCGGGAGTGGGTGCCATCTCACCATCTTGGATTCAGCATGTTCCGCAGCCACCTCGTAGTTATCGGCTAGTAGGGAGGTCTTGGATAATGATACCTGGACCCGTAGATATCGGATTTCCTCAGGAGCCCAATGGAGAGGATATTCGCACACGGGCTGCTGGGTCGCACTAGTAAGCTGAGGTATTTCCGACTTGGAGTAATTAATTGTAAAGCCAGTGTAGGTGCCTATCCGAGTCATATCCCATATAATGCAGTACAAGTTTGTGGATGGGTCCCTAACATATAGCAGCACATCGTCCGCATATAGCGAGATTATTTCAGGGGTGGTTTCGTTTAGACTGATTCCTCTACGGGCATGTCAGGATCGTATATAGTCAGCCATAGGTTCGATGATCAATGCAAAGAGGATAGGGGAAAACGGGCATCCCTGGTGAGTGCCTCTAAATAATGCAAAAGGTAGATGAAAGTATGAAATCCACCAGAACCCTTGCTGTGGGGCCAATGTACAACAGTTTGAAATACCTAATCATTTCGGGGGCCCACTCCCATCTTCCCCAGAACCTCCCACATGTACTGCCATGACACCATGTCAAAGGCCTTTTGGGCGTCCAGGGTAACGGCGACCGCCTCAGCATTCTGATCGATTCTGGACATAACATTAAAGAGCCGCCTTATATTGAGGGCAGTCGATCTCCCAGGGACAAACCCACCTTGGTCCTCATGGACCAAGTACGACATGATCGGTAAGAATCTTTTTGCTATGATCATGGCGAATATCTTTGAGTGCATATTCATTAGTGACAGGGGCCTATAGGACCCACAATCATCACTACGTTTGCCAGGTTTGAGAAGGACAGTGATAGTTGCCCCTCGTAAGGAGGGAGGAAGAGTGGATGCCCGGAGGGAGGCCGACCAAACCTAACCTTAATGAGCAGCGCCATGTATTCCTGATAGAATTCAGAGATGAGCCTGTCCGTCCCGGGAGCCTTGCCCTACGGTAGGTCTTTTATGGCCCTCACTATTTCATCTAGTGTGAACGGGGTATCAAGGTTGTCTCTGGTTGATTGTGAAATGCACGTCATGGGAATCTGATCTAGTAACTCACTGATACCTTGTTCTGTGTGTATATGATGTGGTGTGTACAGATCAGAATAACATTTCGAAAAGATCTCCAATATCCCCTGGTCCGCCCACTGCGGGATTCCCTGTGAGTCCCTAATGCATTCGATCTGGGATTGGCCTCCCTCCACCGGTACCAGACTGGCCAATGTTCTTCCCCGCCTTTCACCCTCCCCATATTTCCTTGCTGCTTGAGGTTGAGAGAAATAGCGTATCTCGCGTAAAGTGTGCGCTTCAAAGATCTCCAATTCGGTCCTGATCTGTGCTAGTTTGGTGGGGGTAGCAGCAGTCGCACATTCCCGTAAGATGTCTTTGAGCTTGACCGTGAAACATCGGAGGTCATTTCTAATTACCTTGAGTATCCCGGACTCCCTTGAGATGGACATGCCCCTTAAAGGCCTCGCAACGTGCACCTATTTCCATATTGTACCGTGCATTACGCTCAACGGTGGTCTCAATATCTGAGAGGATCTCAGCTTTCAACACAATGTCATTCAAAGCTTCTGACTTGAAGCACCAAGTCGTGCAGGCCGGTGGGGGCGAGCCCAGTAGTATGGACAGAGAAACCGGTGCATTGTCAGATAGCGTCCGGGTTCAGTATTTGTACATCTTCTACTCTGCCAATCAGATCGCCAGAAGTTAAAAACAGATCTATTCAGGAAGAGAAAAATCCCCCTTTTCCCTTGTGACCAAGACTACTCCCATTTTGGGTCTCACCAGATCAAACGGACTTAGAACCAGAACCAAAACCCTCCAAACTACCAAGCTTACCATTACCATAGACACATGTACTAAACCTGCTACCACCCCCAATAATATCCAACTCTCAGACCACAATAATAAACCTATCAAACCAACAAGAAAGTCCAAAACCACCACCCACTCACCCAATCCAAGGAAGTCACCACACCAAGACACCACCCCCATGTTCAAAGGTGCACTTATTAACGCACACTCTCTCGGAGCACACGCCATAGAAATCCACGACCTCATCTTGGATCAACAACTGGACACCCTGGTAGTCACTGAAACCTGGCTACACCCTGCGGCAGGCCCACTCCCAGCCCTTGCCACCCCCCCAGGATACAGTATCCTTAGGACAGACAGGACCAACACCCAAGGAGGCGGAGTCGCCCTAATAGCCAGAACCTCTCTTCAAATCAGAGCATGCCCATTGGAGCAAATGCAGGGTTATGAACTCCTGTTAGTTAAATTCTCCCCTAACCCCAAAACCACCACCAATTTCTTGGTAGTGTACAGAACACCTAACAATCACACACCCCAACCTAGACATCCCCCTACTGCTAACACCATTCATCAAGCCCAACACTAAATGTATTATCCTTGAAGACATCAATTTAGGATATAGAGACCCACTAGATCTGGACGCATCAGCTTTCCACACAGCTCCGTTAGATATGAATTTCGAGCAGTTGTTTAATAACCATACCTATTCCAAAGGAAGAACACTGGACTGGATCCTCACCCTTAACTCTCTCAAATCACTATTGACTCCATCCTCCCCGTAGACTGGTCAGACCACTTCATCATTAGCTTCACACTGTAATATAACACTACTGATAACTCCACCCATAAACCTCCTGACTCCTATGAAACCAGAAACATCAAAAAGCTCTCTGCTGATAATCTCCCCCGATCCTGAACTCAGCCCTAGCCAACATAAGTCCGAATACCAACAACCCTGCCTACCTAGAAGAATCCCACACCATTGACACACTCGCCCCCATCATCACCAAAACACGGAAAACATAAGTTCCTGCTTCTGGTTTAATGAGGAACTAATCTCCCTCAGACGTATAAAAAGATCATGAGAGCACTTCACAGAAAAACCAACACCCTCGAATCAGCTAGGGCGTTTGAAACAGCTAATACAAATTACAAATCAGCCATAATTGCCCACAAAGCAAATGCCTTTAACCATTGCATCACCAATGCCAACTCAGATAGCAAAGAATTGTTCTCAATCCTCAGAACTAGAGAACCCCTGCCAAGTCACAGTACCTAACAATGCCAGCAAAGCCTGGTGTACTACTATATAAGACGCCCTTGTCTCAAAAATCTCTGTAGTACAAAAAACATTGAGTAAAAAAAAACTCTAGCAGAAAAAATACTTCCCACTATAACCTCCATTCCCTCCAACACTATTCCGTGAACTCTTTCCCACTTCACCCCAGTCTCAAACAAAGAAGTGCTAGGCACAATAGGCAAACTTAAAGCATCTAATTCTAAAGATGACCAATTTCCATCTGACCTAGTGAAACTCTGCGCCCCACCTTATCACCATCATCACCGATTTTGCCAACGCCTCCTTCAGTTCCAACACTGTCCCCACCAGCATCAAAAAAGCATGGGTAACACCCCTCCTAAAAAAACAACCCTTGATCCCTCAATCCCCACCAACTATAGACCAATTACCACAGTCCCCTTTCTCCTAAAAATAATCAACAAAATAGCACACTCCCAAATACAAAATCACCTAGAACACCACCACCTATTGGGGGACAGACAGTCAGGATTCTGCCCCAACCACAGTACAGAAACTGCCCTTCGACTTAAAAATCCAAATGGATGCCACTAAAGAAGCAGGCACAATCTGCCTACTTATGTTACCAGATCTATCGGCGGCCTTTGACCTGGTTGACCATGACACACTGTGCCACACTAGCCAACAACTTTAACCTGTCCAATGATGCCACTAAGTGGATCAAATCTTTCCTAGCGGACAGGACCTCAAGAGTGTCCATCGGCAAAGAATCAGCAGACCCCATACCAGTTCCTTTAGGCGTCCCGCAAGGCTCATGTCTATCTCCCACTCTATATAACGCCTACACAAAGCTACTCTTTGCAGCCTTGGATGCCATGGGTGTCATCTACACCAATTTTGCAGATGACACCCAGATCCTCATCCCACTAACAGGCAACCACGAGCAAGGCTCACTGCTCATCAACAATATATACTCATTAATCCAAAACTGGATGGCCAATAATAGCTTATGTCTCAATGATGACAAAACAGAGCTACTCAAATTAGGCTCATCCTCCAAAATTGACTCACTACAACCTGCCTACACATCTTTCATCATAGATGGCACTACTATCGCAGTGCTCAAACAAGTCAAGACACTCGGGGTCTACCTTGACGCCACCATAACAATGTCTAAACAAATCAACACCCTAGCCTCCTCCGCATCCTATACATCTAAACTCATCTCTCTTAGCCGCAAATTCCTCACAGCTGATAACTGCATTACGTTAGCAAGAGCACTTATACTTTCCAAACTCGATTACTGTAATATCCTATTCCTGGGCACCTCCAATACTAACTTAGCCAAACTCCAATTTATGCAAAACAAAGCTTTCCGAGCTGCACTAGGCATAAACAAATCTGAACACATATCCAACATCAGGAGAGGCAACCACTGGCTCCCTATCAAAGCTAGGATACTCTTCAAAACCCTAAGTATCACTCATAAATGCATCACCAATAAAGCCCCCAAATACCTCATCAATACAGTTATGAAGAAAAACCACACCAGACTCCTCAGATGTAACAATAACGCAAACCTCAAAATCCCATGATACAAAAGAGAAAAAGCAGGGGGCAGTAGCTTTAAAGTCCTCGCACCCAGACACTGGAACACCCTACCCATTAACATCAAGAATGAAACATCCTTCCCACAATTCAAAAAATCATTGAGAACTTGGCTCTTCAACCAATACTAATGCCAATATTGACCCCTGACTAGTCCCCCCTACCAACTGTATATATAATGTATGTGATCTCATTTGTGCTTTATTGTTTTCTTTAAAAATCAAGATTGTTGCTCACACTGTCTGTAACTACGTTGTGATACCCCCAGTTCTGGACGTATAACACATTTTATAAATGTTATAAATAAATAAATGGACTGACGAATAAAGTTTATTCTCGTTCTCGGGGATTAAGTGCCCTCCAAGTGTCTCGAATTCCCAGTGTCGACATATGCGCGTGTAGCCTACGTGCTGCGTGCTACGTTCTACACGTGGCTGGGCCCTCGCTGAGGCCCCTGTTCTGTCAAGCTCAGTATCCAATATCAAATTCATTTCCCCCCCATACGATCTGCACCCCAACATAGCACATTAGTATAGAAACAACAGTGTCAACAAAATCAGGGGTATCAACATTGGGGGCGTATTTGTTTACCAGCAGGTACTTGCCATTTGCTATTATGCAGTGAATAATAATAGATCTGCCCTCAGGGTCTATGTGGCTCTTTTTCAGGTTAAATTTAACCGACTCATGAATCACCGTCATTACGCCCCTGGCCTGTGTGGAGTAGGTTGTGAAAAACCAGTTAGTTCCCCAGGAAGGCGCCAGGCACTGTGCCAGACGTCCCAGAGCATGCGTTTCCTGAAGGACTATTTTCACTCTGGGCATATGCACTTATTCTACGGGCCTTTGTATAGTTACCTATCCCCTGAACGTTCCATGTCATGAATCGCAAAGCCATGGCTGGGACTTTGGGGACATCCCAACAAGCCCGCCTCCGTACATGCCACTTAACATTAAGAATGCCATGGTGCCGCTCGTTCAGTATGTGCAAGGTTGCATTGCCTCCACCATTTTTGGCATGACAACTCCCAAACAGACCGCCCCCCCCTCCCTCACTGCTCTCCCCAAACCAGCAGTGTTAACCCCCCGTACTCCCTTCACCCAATGTTGGAAGGGCCGACCCCAACTTGGCCTGCCCGTACCACAGGCCCAACAGGGGCCTGCAGCAACATAAAATATCATAGTAACCATTGCAGCTGCAGTGGGGCACGCTATTTGCAGCGTTATTCAGGGGGATCTGCGCCTCAATAAATGTCACCGCTTCGTCCGGGACAGTGAAGAAGTAAAGCTTCCATTGAAAGTGAACTTGAGGTGCGCAAGCGAAGCAGATGGTTGCGGTTTCTATAGCTCAGGATCTTGGCTATAATGGGCCTTGGGAAGTCTCCAGGCTTAGGGTGGGGGGCAAGGGCCCTGCGAGCTCTCTCCACAGTGAAGAAAGGGGACAGATCGGGGTTGCAAAGCAGGTCTTTAAGCAGGTTCTCTACAGCTAGCTCCATTTTCCCTGCTAGGGCATTCTCAGGCACACCAATTATACGAATGATGTTTCTGCGCGACCGGGATTCAAGGTCATCACATTTCAATTTGACGAGTTTCATGTCATGAGTGAGGGAAGCCACGGTGTTCTGAACTGCAAGTATGCCATCTTCATTTGCGCCTATTGTGGTTTCCACCTCGGTGATCCTGGTGCCTGCGTGGACAAGCTGTGTTTTTTAGTGACGGCACATTGGCATTGATGTCGTCCAACTTTTCATGCATGTTAGGTTGGGCGTTGGCGTCACATTGAGACGACATGGATGGCTCCTGCTCCGGTCTAGATGGTGATTTGGTGAATTTGTCCATAGCGCCCGCTTTCTTCCCTGCGAGGGATTTGTTGGACATCCTCTGGGCGCTTGAGGGTCCATGTATACACCCCGTGCAGTCCCCGCTGAGGGCGGTCCAAGTGATGGGCGGACATTGCCCTAAATATGTTGAGCGTTATTTCCAGGAGTAGCCCTGTCGGCGTTCAGTCAGAATAATATGAATTGGGTGGGCAGAAGGGAGAGGTCGGGGCACAGCACAGGGACGCGACGGGGCCCAATAAGCAAGGAGAGCCGGAAGAGCATCCACAGCAGTCGCAGCAGTAGACTCAATGTCCCCAGAACGGTGCTATTGCTTAAGCGCTGCAAAGTTATATCATGCGGTTCAAGGAGGGAGTTCTGCCTTTTCTTTCCGTTTCGCACAGCAGACACTGCTATGTTGAGGAGAGGGAACAATCCCAATGTAACAGGCAGGTCCACTGCAATAGGAGGCGGGACGGTGGTGTTAGGGGCCTCAATGTGCCCAGGAGTCGTGTCAGGAATCAGATCAGACGGCCGTGCAAGAGTGGGGCTGCTGGCGTCCAAGCTAATATGTAGCAGCAGTATTGAAGTAAGTAGTGGGATAAACAGAGTGCCACCACAGCCTGTGCATATTAGGTGCAGTCTCCCCAGCTCAATATGTCCCATAAGGCCTCCAGTGGTGTATCTGGCAATCAGGGTCTGAGCTGGGCTCTATGGGTACAATGATCTAACTCACGCCGCGGCAGAGGCAAGTGAAAATGCACAGGGCTGTTCGATTAAGGACCATAGTGACCACAACAGCAAACGTAGGACCCCTGTAGGATCAGCCCTGCCGACTGGGACCTACTTCCGGGATGAAGCACTGAGGGAGCAAGCACCAGGTCTCCAGCTGCAGTATAATCCGGGCTGGCGCAGGGGAGCCAATCTAAAAAAGGAGCTGCAGTCCCTCACCGGCCCTATGGGTTTCCAGAGCAGACGTTTGGTGATCCAACCGCGTGCCGGGCCGGTTGCGAAACCGCGCAGTCAGTCCACCAGTGCAGGCCCCATGAGTGTCACGGATGTAGAGGCAGGGGCGGGCCCACGCGCCCCTGGAGGTGAAGAAATGTACAGCAAGAAAGCCCGCCCGCCTCCAGCAGGGGGCCATAGTCCAACCACCGAGTCGGGCAGAAGCGCAGGAGGATCAGAGGCCCGCCGCAGGAGTCCTCAGGCACGTCAGGCGTTGGGGCGAAGGGTCCATTACCTCACCGGCTGGGCGGTCAGCCTGGCTACCGCCGCCGAGTGAGTTGTACAGGAGTCTGCTGTCAGCCGCACTGCCGTCAGGAGCAGATACCGCAGCCTCAGTTGCTGGCCACTCAAGCTCGCTCCCTGCCCTCCACGCGGGTGACGCTGCCAGAGTCAGGCAAACTAAGAGTCGGCGTCCGCTCCACAGGCCGCCAGCCCAGGCAAGCAGACGACTGCAGCACAGCCCCAAGATCAGCCAGCCAGCTGAAATTCGCTCCACATGTGCCCCACAGTCTCCCGAGTATGTGTGAGCGTTATAGGGTCACACACAGCCGCAGGTCTGCATTCTGAGCTATTTTTGTTGATGTGCGATGCACAGCTCTCAGCTAGGCAGCCATTTCCGAAGCTGCTCAACAGCGCCCCCCCAAATGTTGGAGGGATTTAAAGAAAATCTCAAGAATGACACATGCCCTTGAGATTGTGAATTGTGCTCTAAGTTGAAGGAAACCTGGCAGGGGAGTATACCAGGTGATCCGCACCCAAAATTGCAAATACAGTGGAAAGAGATCCAAGGACGACAGATGCCCTTGGAATTTTTAACACTCCAAGAGGAGGGAGTTGCCCTCTTGGGTTACAAGAAACTTGGTTATTTGTTTGAATCTTTGAATACCGGTAAAATGATTCTGGTGAAGGGAGCCCAGGAACTGTAAACACTGTCCGTTTGGAACTTTTTGGTTGGATCAATACTTTTATATTGGATCTGAACTTTGAGAGACAGAGACGATATCCTTTTAACTTAGAGGTAGTTTAGAGTGTGCAGGCCAGAATAAGATTTTGGACATATGACGCATTTTATTTTGAACATCTTGACAAAGGACAGACACCTTAGTTTTTGGTTGAGGTAGGGAAATACCTCCTAGATTAGCGAGGCCTTTTCCAACCCCTTTTGATTTGAATAAAAGTTTACAACCAAAAACCATGGGTCCTCTATGTCCCAGTCTCATTCCTGGCTCCTCACAACATCAGTTGCTGTATGGGTCGGTAAAGAGGGCCACACTACACCCTTCTTACTACGGGGGGCTGAAGCAGGGGTGTGTTCTTGCACCACTGCTTTTTTACCAGTATGTGGCTGACATGGATGTGGCCATACAATCCGGTCATAACTTTGTTCCCCCTATGACCCTCCCCATTGGAGAAGAAAGTGTTCCTTGGATGGCAGATGACACCATGCTGATGGACCAGACCCAGATTGGTCTCCAGGTGGCCCTGGGTGTGCGCTGTTCAACTATACAACAAAACATAACATGCAAATAAAAAAAGATTATGATCATTGGAAAACCGAGCAGCTGCACAAAGCATCAGCTGGAAGCTTGATGGCGAGACTTGAGAAGTAGTTTATTTGTATATATATATATATCTGGGGATCCCGAGTATCTAGACCTTGCTGTTTTTATTATGGGTCCTATATGACGCAGAAAGTATATAGGAAATGGATGCTTGTTAGGAGTTACATAATTAGTAAGGGGTGGTATGTCGAGGGAAAGTTGGCAATTTACAAAATCAGCATGGTCCCAGGCATTTTATACAAAAATAAGTGTCTGCCTCCTCGTTTTATCTCCTGGTTGAATCTAATTGAGGGAAAGATCCTTTGTTCTATTTTGGGAATGCCACGTGCTGTGCCAGCTGAAGCACTGCGGTGCGAACTAGGATTGACATCTTTGACAGCACTTTGGGTGATCCAGCGCTGCAAATGTTTTGCAAAGTTACGCTGGGCTCAGAATTCCTTATTGGGTCTCCTCTAGAATTGTAGATATATCAAATGCCAGAATTCACTGTGTATTGGAGCGATCAGTTATGCCCATTTGCCTAGAATTTGAGCGAAGTATATTCCCATTTCTTTATTCAATTACTGAAGGTTAAAACTATTGATACGAGAACATTACCATGCTAAATGCCAAAAATAGATATATGGTATATGCAACACAGGGGTTTAGCACCAGTAGACCTTGCACATACTTGTTGATATCTTGCACACCCAACCTGAGACGTTTTATTTCTTATTTACGTTTTAACATTTTGCCAACCTTTGAATATGTGGGTGCCTGGCATGGCATTGAGTGAGAGAAGAGAGACGGTTATGTGGGTTAGAGATTGAGACCTCTCGGCATATCGTCACTGCATGTAATAATTTACAAGACAACTACCATAAGGGCTATCAACATTTACTGTCTCATCCGGATAGGATACAATCTGATAAATTGTGGGCTATGAATTACTCCACGGAGTCGCTGGTAATCACGGCAGTGGCTCGTCACATATGGAAAGGTGCTATGTTTAAAATATGCCAACTGTTTTTTTTTTAAAGGGAATTTGTGTACGTCTTTTAGAAAAGATTTACTGGATTTGTTATGATTGCATATGCTTTTATATGTGAATTTTATTTACTGTTTTATAGATATTAATGATGTAGTTGTAGAAGATATATTTAATTTGTATTTGTCGTATATATCTATTAAATAATTTATTGTGCAAAGGTTTTCTTGGCAAAACCAAACGCACATAAGAAAAAGATAAAGAGAAAAAAAAAGGGTCACCCTTACCATTGAAGTGTCAGTCTAACTCATTCATACAAACTACAGAACAAGCCTTTCAGGGCCAAGTGGACCTCTACAGTGCAGACTGTTGGGTACACTACACTGATGCTTACATTGTTTTCCTGTACCCTCCAAGCATGCATCTCTGCTCCTCACCCTCAGGCGTTGAGGTAGCCTTTCTGTTCGCAAACATACTATACAAGCAACACACGTGTCACAACCTTATGTGGGGGCACTCAATAAATGTAGCCCTCTGTACAGGAATCCAAAGCTGTGCACTGACTACATTCTCAGACATATTACAACAAGCTGTACCAGGTCCAGCATACTCCAATCTAGCGTTCCCTCTCTGTTGGATTGAGTCAAATTGTCAGGTGCACCCTCTCCTTTCCGTTATCGTGGTGTGGTCTGCTTTCAGTATGTTCGATTAGTTTCTTACTCTGTGTAAATGTGAGCCGGCTCTCCATCCACCCCCACCTCAGTCATAATGGCTTGGTTTTCCCTTTAGCTTCTCCATTCTATCTTATTTACCCCACCCGTCTGTCCTCTCCCACACTCTCCCTGTTTGTCGCTTCCTAGCTCTCCCTGTATCTCCTTTTCACCCTCTCCATCCTTCCTGGTATCTACACCTGTATTATCTTCGCTCCGACAGCCTCAGACATCCTATAGGACCTAGCTGGGCAGTCAGATTGTCCTGGTGCCTTTCTCTCAATGGTCGTCACATTTTTCCTCACTCACCTGCCCTCTTCTCCACCCTCCTCTTTCATGCTCTTTCCCCACACTCCTCAGAGCTATTCTTCCTTTTCTCACTTCCCTCCAGAAACTCACTGTCTCCAGAGCCCTCGTTCTCTATAGGCTGGACTACTGCAACAGCCTTTCTAAATCTGCCTGCCTCTACTCTTCGCCTTCTACAACTAATCCAGAACAGGACCGCAAAAGTTGTCCTTGCCCTCAAGCCCAGGGATCACATCTCTCCAGCCCTGAAATCTCTCCATTGGCTGCAGGGATCAAGTTCAAAACACTGCATTATCCAAAAGGCTTTCTGGGGCCAGGGCCAGGGACCACACTACAGCCAACTCTCTTCCTTAGCACTTTCCTTCTCGAGCCCTCCGCTCATCCACCTCAAACTCAAGGGTCAGATGCTTTTACAGGCAGAGTGGGGGGTTGAGGGGATGGGAGGATTTGGGGGTTTAGAGAGAGATCTCTCCTCACCTCTTCCTCTCCCTCGCTCCCTCCTGGTTACCTGGCCTACCTCTGAACCTTATGGGGATCAGGCTCCTTCACAACCAGTAGCCACATGCACTGCCCCCGGGCCTACTGCGCTCCAAGGACTATCTGCAACCCTTGCACTTAGAACCGCCCCCCCGTCCCGGCGGCACTTGAGCTTTGCTTATTGCACTTTCATTTCCCTCCACCTGGCACTTCTCCCCTCTCACTTGCACGATCTGAAAGACACAAGGCCTAGTAAGATAGTTTTTTTGATTCCTTGTCTTGTCGCACCTAGAAATACTTGTGTACAGGTGCGTTATAAATGACTTATATCACTCTGCATCCTGGTCTAACTGATCTCCCCTACTCACTACACTTAGATCTCTCAGTCGACCGTTCGTCATGCCCCACCCATTAACACCCTTTTGATCCTATCCACTGCCCAGAAAACGGCACTCCTCCCCAACACTACCTATTATGACCGGTCAGAGTTTTGCTACAACTGTAGTTTACTTGCAACCTACCTATTTGACCTTTCAGCATTGTGCGGCTATTGTAACTTACCTGCAACCAACCTTTTACTTGCATACCATATCCACTGTAACCGCCGCCTAGATGACTCAGGGCTTTGGGCGCTGCTATAAACGCAAAATATAAATAAAAATAAAATACTCTGCCTTTACCCTCCTTACCCTACTACCTCTCACTTCCCTTTCCTCTCAACTCGCCTCTTAATCTCCAGCCAGAATTATCTCCAATAACTCTCCCACTTACACACAACCCTCCTACTTGCCCTCCAAAATTACCTTCAATTACTCTTATCACTCACCCTCAATTGAGACCTCTTTCTCACCTCTCCCCTGCCCCCAACACATTTGCTCCTTTCTCTGCGGCCACTCCAAAGTCTCCACAAAGTCCTTGTCCAGCTACTACTCCTTCCTCTGTCGTCATGTTGCCCCAACGCTAGTGGGGGCAAAGGACACTGATAGTCGTTTTGGTGCCAACCATGCTTCTGCCAAGAAGCTGGCGTAGTTGCGCTGCGCCACAGCATTGCAAGTGCTTCCCAAGATGGCAGCACATTCCAAGAGTCAATACTGCTTCCTTATCCGGGGTCCTTGCCTCCCTTAAGAGAAGACACCATGCCTCCCTGAAGAGAAGACACCAACGGAGCTTTGGTTGTTGCCATACTTGTTTCCCAGGATGTATGTGTTATAATCACTGGAAAGAACACGGGTAAACAGTTTTTTTTCTTAATCTTTTCAAGACCTGGACAGAGGTTTTTTTCTATCGCCTACTTGGGTGTTCCTCTGTATTAGGAGGTCCGCTCCAGAAGTCAGCCACACTGCTGTTCCATTGTGCAGGCAGGGTGGCGTCGAAAAAGACGCCCTATTCAGTAGTCATGGCTACAACAATGATGCCAGACAAGCCACACTGCTGAGACACTGCTACTGCACCCCAGGCATTAGGTGAGCCAGGTCACTGATAGTTTGTGACACCACAAACTTCCCTGGATATGGATCAGATGCAGGCCCTTACACGGGCTGTGCAGGATTTAACCTCAGGAGGTCCAGAACCTAAAGGCTGAGAATGTGGCCTTAATACAAATTATGTTGACCAGTGATGTTATGGCCAAGGAAGTAAAACCCTGGTTGGAGTCATGGTGGACAAGTATGATGGATACTTAAACTAACCATTTCAGCTTCAAGAGCCCCTACTATACATGTTGTACCGTGCCATGGTGGCTTCATGATATTCCACCTGGCTGGAAACACACCGTCTTGGGCTACCAAATCCTCTGCTCCCCGCAAGTAACCAGTGAAGACACAGTATTTGATCATTACAGGGCTTTCTATGTTGCCATTAAAGCCATGTGTGACGTCTATATCTTGCCTACAGCACACAAGAGCCTCTACTAGACCTACGCCACAAAACAAACAACAAAGGAAATAGGTTAGCCAGAGGAAGCCTGTGTAATGCTCTATTGAAGGGGGTTTACAAGACAAATTAGAGTAGGTCATAGTTCCCCGATCTAGATCCTTTGTAACTCTAGTTCTACAGATAGACTTACGTTTACAAGAGGGAAGGGCAGAGAGACGCAAGGGTCATCACAACCTGGCGAGAACTACCACCAACATGCCAGGGCCAAGCCCACCTCTGCAACCGTAACTGGAGCAGATGCAAGTAGGTCTGGCTGGGGGACCCTTGAGAAATGACACTTGGCACAAGGACTCTGCATGTATTGTAGTTCCGGGATTAAGGTGGTGCGAGTTTGCACTGTGGCACCTCTACGCAAACAAGGAAATGCCATCTACCGAACCAAGAAACAGCAAGGAATCGGGATGAGGCTTACGCTACAATGTAACCCCCACACCAACTCCTGTCCCCAGTGTGCAAATGGAAATTCAACCATCTTTGCTGGTGCTTCACGTCTTTTTTAATCAGCTGGGGCCCCAAGAAACTGTTCTAGCCCTTGCAGATTCAGGGGCTGCAAGTATTTTATGGATGACACGTGGGCCCAATACCAACAAATTCTCAGATGCCCCAAAGACTTGATACAGGCAGTGGAAGGCATTGACCGTCAACCTGTTTCTTCCAGTCCGGTGGTGGAACAAACAGCAAAAGTTAGAATGGACATCACCAGAAACATAATTAAATAATTTACTTTGACCTCATAAAAGCAGCACATTTTATGCTAATCCTGTGACTTCCTTGGTTACAGCGGCAAACACAATACATTAACAGAGCTTCTTGGACCCTGCTGAATTTTGCATGCAGCAGTGTACCTTAGAAAGAAGCTCTTCAGGGACCACAGAACCACCCAAAACAGAAGTCGTTATTCGGAAATATCTTTGACATGTGACCCAAGTGCCACAGAAATAATAGGATTTCTATGATGTTTATGAGTCCCTCAAAAAGAAACTTCACCTCCCCCGCGCATCTGCCAGAGGAATGTGCAATTGATCACCGGCCAGAGGAATGTGCAACTGATCTCCTCCCCAATGCCATTGTTCCCTTCAGGAGAATGTTTATTCTATCCTGACCTGAAAAAAGGCCCCGTCAGAATATCTTGATGTGAACCTGCGAATACATGTCTCCCAGGTGAAGACTCCCCTTTTTTGTGCCAACAAGGACACTTCAGAACTACGTCCATGCCTCGATTATCATGTATTAACCAACTGACGGTCAAGGCCAAATATCCTTTGCTGCTTATTGCAGATATTCCCAAAGTCTTCAGAGGTTCTACCATATTTTCAAAACTTGATTTCTGAGGGGCCAACCATTTTATCAGCATCAGAAAAGGGGGTGCATGGAAGACAATGTTTATGGGCCCCTGCGCCCACTTTGAATATCTTGTGATGGATGTCCTTCAGGTTGAACGCCCCAGCAATCTTCCAAAGAAACAGCCCGCATTTCCTGACATTCTCTTCCACTTTGTCATAGATTACATTGATGATATCCTTGTTTACTCTTTGACCCACTTGGAACATACTGTGCATGTAAGAGAAGTCCTCTCATGGATGCGGCAACACCAATTGCAGGCAAAGCAACAGAGATGTGAATTTGTTCAGCACACCATATGGTATCTCGCATAAGTAATCTCAAAGCCTAGTATCAGCATGGATCCACCTTAAGTTAATGCAGTCCTGAATTGGCCATCCCCTATTTCGGTCAAACAAGTCCAGTGACTTCTAGGACTGGCCCCTTGTTACAGGAAATTCATCCAGTCTCTCTCTCGATTGGTCCTACCTATTATTCGCCTGAAGAAAGGAGGTCATTTTATTTGGCGTCACGAAGCAGAACACGCCTTTGCATTATTAAAGGACTCCTCTACTCAAGCTCCAGTGGTGTGTCACCCTGATACATCCAAGCCATTCATAGTTGAGCCCGATGACTCCGATTCAGCTCTGGGATAGCCTATTTGTCCCGTACCCTATGTGACATTGAAAGACTCCGAGCACGAAAAGGAAGAGTTGGCCATCAAACAGGCTTGTATGGCAAGATCCATGTTAAAACAACGCATTTTTTATTGCAAGGTCGAAAACCTCTATGTAAAAACGTTTGCTTTCTTTTTAAAATGTGGGTGGGGTGAGCCCCCGTAGCCCCACCCCCATATTTCCATTTTAATAAATGTCCCAACCCAACACCCAAACCCCCCCACCCCCCCCCCATCTATTTTTGCGTTTTGAAAACATTGCTTTACATGCAAGGTTTTCTACCTCGCAGTAATGGTATGTGACATTTGTAGCGATACCGTATGGAATGGTGGCAACTACTATTGGGATTCCCTACACATGTGGAAATATACGACGACTATCGGAAAAGCAAGATTATACAGTATTTGCAAGCAGATTAAAGTCTGGGTATATCCATCTACCCGTTCATCATGCAACTGTAACCAAACATAATCTGAATATGGTGACCACATTAAAGGTGGTCCGCCAAGCTATTCTTATATTTATGTTCACTTTCTGAAATCAATATAAGATGGATTGAAAGTATGTCCTCTCAACATCACAGACATACAAGTTATCCCTGCCTTTCTGTTAACAGGGAGTCACAGCCAGCAATAGGCGAATAATCCTCTAACTCAGGCATCAGCTTTCCCGGCTGTGTTAATCCAAATACAAGTGTTTTCAAGAAAATACACCGAAAAAGAGGTGCTCTCCATAAATCCTTTATTTACAAGGATCTTTCCTTTTTTTTTTAAGTAATGAACAAGTAATTGATAATACCTTCATTGTTTTGTGTTCCCTATAATATAGGGCTCTGTTACTGGAAAGTAATCTTCACATCCAGCAGTTATAGTTCAGTGGTCCTGACCAAACAGCATAGATCACAGGTGGGTGCAGTGCGCTGGTCCAGAATTAGGTAATTTGGCTATCGCCTTTAAACGATCAAACTGGGAGAAATGTATTCCTATTGTAATACATATATAATTTATGTTTTAGATGTGGCACTTTATGTGGAAAGGGGAATGAAACTAGCCTTCAAAGAATAATTGAACGTCCTGAAGGTGGCCCAACACTTATTTTATTGACCTCCGAAGACAACGGCGGTAATTAATTACGGGCCGAAACATATGTCGACTCCAAAGGGAAACTGAATATATTTTTCCTATGTCCTACACATTGTAAACAAACCATATGTCAAATGAAGATTTGAATAGTTTAACCCCGTGTTTGTAAAATGTGTGAGTGGTATGTAAGGTATGACTGGTCCAATAATGTTGTTTTAATATGTTTTTATGAATTAACATTAAAGTGATTGATGATTTTGTTATAATGTATCCATTTGGAATCATTTCTCTCCCAATAGGTGTTAAGTCTGCTAAATAAATAAGCAGCCCCTCTTTACCTAAACCTGTGCTCTCACAGGAGCATTAGAAAGGGGTAGTCAGTCTGTTCCACTATTTCCTCTCTATAGACTCTCCCGTCCATCAGACCTGACCCCTCGATAACAAAAAATAAGGGAGTACCCATATATTATCTACCCCACAATCAATGCAATGTACAAAAAGACAAGCTGTTTGGGCCTTTTTTTTTTTTACTCAGTACCAGTTTCACCTAATCTACGCATTACAGGTAGCGCAAATGTGGTTGCAGACACCTTGCCCTGCATGCAGGACATATCTGCAAACATAGACTGGCTTCTAGTACCATACTGCAAGATAAGGTATTTGTTTTCCTGTGGAGCCGTTCTGGTCCCAAGTTCACTGTGAAACCTGTGACTCCCTTGTGTGTCAAAAACTGCCTACTTCCAACCCTTGGTGATTACAACAAAAACAAGGATAGCTATTGGCTATCACCTATACATACCTACTCCTGAGATACACAAGACTGTACTTCCAACTAGGTCATAACTCCCTTCCTGCATGGCATAAAAAGGTACAGTGGCTACCTACCGACGACAATTCAGCATCCTTTTTTGTGTCCTGCAATTACCTATACCCTGAAGGCACACATATGATATTGCTTCTGCTGTGCTCAAACTAAAGTTCCAAAACAAAAACCTGCAGGTCTGCTACGACAATCCTCTCAACCTACCATTCCATGGCAAATAATCTCGACTGACTTTATCATGGATCTTGCCCCTTGCAGATGACTTACCGCCGCCATGGTAATGGTTGACCCACTTACCAGTAGGGCTTCTTTTTTGCCACTTCAAAAATACCCGGTGCTGCTGGAATCTCCCCGGTATTCAAGGATATTTTCAGGTTACATTGCCTCCCAGAAACCAGCTCGGACCATGGCACTCAGTACATAGCTATGCTCTGGACAGCTCTTTCTAAAGTATTTGGCAATCAAAAGAGCCCCATAGTCAGGGTATAGCCTTCAAAGCAATGGAGTTACTGAAAGAGTAAATCAGACGCTGGAGCTGTATCACTACTGTTCTTCCTCTGATGTACAAGACTATTGGCCTACCTTGCTTCCAGTGGCTGTGTTCTCCAATAACTACGCCACACACGTCTACTAAACAATACGGAACACAACTCATATGGATTTCATCCAAGTATGTTCTCCCCATACCGAACCAAAACCAGCCAGATGGATTGATGGGTGATGAATCTCCAGAAGGTCTAGAAGGAGACCGCAGACAATCTGATTCAGGGACTATACACAACCAAGGTTTGCTGATCGCATAAGGAGTACAGCTACTTTTTGTACAATCAACACCCTGGTCTGGCTGTCCTCTAGATATCTACCGAGAAGCTTATACCAATCCAAATTGTCCCCTAGATACATTGGACACTTACAAATTCTTATAAAGATCAATCCCTTTGTATATCACCTGTCCCTCCCTCAAACCTGAAAAAGAATGTATCCAATGTTCTACGTTTCGCTACTGAAACCTTTCAATCCACCTTCCTCAGGACGACAACTTCCTCCTCCAGCTATCATGAGGAATGAAGAGCCTGAATATGAGGTGGCTTGGATTTGTGACTGTAGATATCTTTGCAGTCACCTTCAGTATCTGGTCGATTGGAAGGGATACAACCGCTTTTCCAGATTGTGGGACCCTGGATCAAAATCCATGCCCCTGGCTGTCACAACGGTCCTTACTCTCCTTCCTGGTGCCTGTTCTACCCTTCACACTCTCCACTGGACCACAGTGTGAAATTTCTTTGTCTTTTCAAGAACAGGACAGCAGTATTCTTTCCCTTATTCAGGTATTTCCTCTGCATTTGGAGGTCTGTCCAGACGTCACCCACCCAGCGGTTGTTGTGCATGCAGGGTGCCGTCAGGAGAGCATCATCCTTAATTTCAGGTGTTGTGGCTACACAAACACGGCCGAATCACTGCGACAACACCGGTGGCGTCAGGTGAGCCAGGTAGCCGACATCTGGTCTGTTGGTCCGCCTGCACCTTCTATCTGACCTCACCCATACACGTCTCAATCTCTAATGCTGGATTTCTATAGGCCTACCCTTCGTCTAGAAGACTCCCCTCAACTCCTACTGGGTAAATGAATCTGCTGCTTCCCGGGGTCAATCTCTGTCTGTGCTATCCCCTTAAGGGACCAGCCTTCTCCGGGAAGTTGTCAAACAGCTCTCTGGCCCCTCCCCCTTTTCTGTCTCCATTTTCCTCCAGCCAGCTCCTGTCCATGGAGATTCACCGTTCAAACAGGATTTGGGATGGGTTCCTCAGTCTCCCCAGAACTTTGCGGTCCCTAGCTAGATCCAGTTATGCTGCTGCTGCCCCACTGCTCCCCTGTAGTCCACCTGGTATTTCTTCGATGGGTGTGTTGTCTCCCATTCAGATGGGAGATTCCCAGCCCATTTCCATTTTGGTAAACTTTCTGTTCCTCCTATTTCAGTCTGGATCTTGTTTGTTGGGCCCAGGTGCATTGAGGTCACAGTTTTTCTTTACTTGTGCTGTATCCCTGAATCCATACCATGTTTCTGAGGAATCTGGTGCAAGCTAGTCGTTGTACTCTCTGAAAAATACAACGTCACGTGTCCATGACAGAGGCTAATAGGCATTGAGTCAGAGAAAAGGGCACTAATGTACAAACACTACTTTAGACATACTGAGGAGCCGGAGTTCCAGGTCTCCATCAGCTCCCCCACACCACCTACAGGTGTGGCCACTGGTGTTGCTCTGGTAGGCCGCCTACCCAGGATGATGGGGGGGGGGGGGAAATCAAGGGGGTGGTCACCCATGACTTGGTTACATGGGATTAAGCTTTAAGTAGGTACAGGTCATGCACGTTTGAATGACTGCAAGGCGTGAGCGAAGGCAAGCAATACCTCTGGACCATTGAGGTTTAGGTACATATGTACATCATCTGTGAACTAGTGCATCACAACGTTGGGGTCGTCGAGCAGTGAGCCCAGAAGTTCCATACAAAGGTTAAAGATGACCAGGTAAAGAATGGGACTCTGAAGGATTTAACAGGTGTCAGGGCAGTATTTGGACCTCAGGGAGCCCATCTGTAAAGCCTGGTATCTGCCAGTGGGTAGGATGTGAAGCATTTCAAGATGGTGCCAGAGTCCATCCTGTGTCCAAGGAGGGCGTGTAGTGTGTGATGGTCGACCATATCAAACGCAGCCAGAAGGCCCAGGAGGACTAGCAAGCATGAGTGCACTTTGTTGATAATCTGAAAAGCGCAGTTGACCACATGTATGGTGGCTGTTTCAGTGCTGAATGTGGGGCAGACGCCAGATTGGTTATCCCGGAGCAGACAGTGTTGATCGATTCTTTTGTACTTTTATTTATTGGGTATATTTTTAAGTACTTTGGTTAGCAACTACCTTCTCAGTGACTTTGCCAATAAACGGGAGGCACATGATTGGTCGACAGTTTGCGAGGTATTCCCATCAAGGGTGGGTAGAACTGGGCATAAAACACACATTTTAGGAAGTCTGGCAAAGTACCCTCACCGAGGGAGGTGGTGACTCTCCTAAAAAGAATAGCTATCATGCTGGTGTGTCAAGAAAACTCATCTCAAACAGGGTAACCGACCAAACAAGAAATAAAATTAATGTTTTAGAGGAGATCAATTCATAATTGAACACTGTCAAATATGTATAGCATTCATTTGATAATGAGTTAAACAATTCATTACTGAAATAACGACTAGGCATTCATTCACAGTAGAATTAGAAGCTTTACTACTACATTTCCAGTTACAAAACATCCATTAAATTATCTAAATCACTACAAAAAGCCAATGATTATTCAAAGTACAAACATACAAATAGATATTATAGATCCCTATCATACATTACTTGAACCCTGCCTTCCTAGGCCAAATCTTGGCTTCTCCAAAATCCTCTTCCTTTAGACATAGCGTCTTTCATGAGATCCTCTAAACGGGATGTGCGAAAGCAGATTTCTTGCACTGCTTAAATTCTTGCAGGTGGAAAAAATTATTAAGAAATTCATAGATTTGTGCTAGCTTCAGCAGCACATATACTAAAATTGGAACGATACAGAGAAGATTAGCATGGCCCCTGCGCAAGGATGACACGCAAATTCGTGAAGCGTTCCATAAAAAAAAAAAAAAAAAAGAAGAAATTCATAGATTTGGAGACAGGCCAGTTGGAATTAAAGACAAGATGCATAAAGGAGGAGGATCTTAGAGAAGCCAAAAAGATTAAAGGGAAATGTCGTCAAGTGAATATATTTCAGATCAAAGGTTACATTGAAATGAACCCGAGTCAAATTGCAATATTAGTGGTCACATTGGAATGCCCTGAAGAAAACTAGTCTAAATAACAACAAAGGCTTGTCATCGAAACTAGCGTTGTCAAACATCTCCGCCAGTGGATGCTAGTTGGCATAAATCCTTGATAAAATTGGCATAAGTTATTGATAAAACATATAGGATAGTGCTCGAGTTAGGAAGGATTGTTTTTTACCAATATCCTTTTATACGATTTTTCAAAGTTACTCCAACCATCAGATCAAATATTTTCTTATCGCATTGAACCAGGTGCTGTTATTATGTTTACTCCTCCCCACAATTACTCCACTAATCCCAATTCAGCCGTCACTACTTTCTTCATAACTTCTATCCACTAGCACACTACTGAATTACTCTCACCTTCTCAGATCTCTCTCGTCACCCACCCACCCTCCCACCCAACCCTTTTACCACATAACTACTTAATTTACAGGACAAGCACCAGATGTATCCTTCCTAACACTTTCCACTTCAATGTATTTCTCCACAAAGGTTAGCCACTCGTAGCCCAGCACTCTCAGTCGTTCCTGTAAAGGAAAGTTTGTTTTAAGTGAGTTAACTACAGGTTTCAAGTAATTAATGTATCTGTAATATATATATATATTTGTATTTCTATACTTAATTCACATATAAACACATGAATGTTTTTTGTAAGTCATTGACATTTCGTAATTATGTTTGATCTAATGTAATGTAGGTTTTATAACTGAAAACGCAGTATTAAAGAAAATGTGTAACTGATGCGATTTAATAGCAGGCGGTTATTTCAATGCATAATTAACTGAATATTAAATTAACGTTATTAATATTTGACAAAGTGTTCAATTATTATTTGATCTTATCTAAAACATTTAGTTCGTTCTTGAATGCACACCTAATTTCCACTGTCTCCCCTCACTCCCACTGTTATGCACATCTCCGTCAAATTTCCCCCCCCCCGATCCGCTCCTTACTTCCGCCATCATTCCTGACTGCCATCCAGTCCTGGTGAGCCTCCAATGATCTCTGCCTCCACGCCAGCAAGACCGAGATCCTGCCCATTGGGACTCCTGCTCCCTCTTTCCTCCTTGCACTCTGGCCACCCTCCATGGGCTCTCCCCCTTCTCCTTCATCTGAAACCAGAAACCTTGGAGTCATCTTCGACTCCTCTCTCTCCTCCCTCCCTCACATCCAGCACCTTGCCAAAAAGGCCCACTTTGAACTCCCCCCTCCTCAAAGGAATCCTTCCTTTCTTCACTTTCCCACAGAAACTCAATGTCTCTAGAGCTCTGGTACTCTGTAGGTTAGACTACTGCAACAGCCGGGAGACCGCCAACGCAAATAGCGTTACTGCTACTCAAGTAGTGGTAAGGCTGTAACCCCCCACTTAGAGTCCACAGAACTATGTGGATTTTCGGTAATCGCGCCGAAAACTTGAGGTAAAAATGCCATTTTCCGCCCAACTTGTGATTTGGCCAGCCCTTAAATTTGGCGGTAATACTGTTACCGCAGAATTTAAGGGATCAGGCCAAACTCATGATGAGACCCATTGAATCTTACTGGCAGGATGTAATCGAGAAGATCAATGCTTTATTGGGGAGACCGCTAGAACATACACCTCAAGTGTGTTTGTTGGGCCTTCTTTCAGGGGAAAAAAAAGGAAGGAAAGGAAACACTCGGAACAAAATAATGATTTTACTGGTTCTAGCAAAACGCTGTATGCTATATACATGAGAGATGCAAAGGTCCTGAGCTACAACAATGAGCCCAAGATATAATAAAGTAGCCAGTGGCAGAAAAGGCCATAGTGCGAGAAGAGAAGAGGACTCGGATGCCCTGGAATTGCAGTGGGGCACCAAATCACCAGATGACCTTCCCCATGTAGGTAGGAAGAGAACAGCGAAACAGGACACAAAAAGGTCCACAGGCGCACCTCAGCGCGTACGAGAACAGCAGAGTAACAGACTTGACTCGTAAGATGCTCAGCTCATGAACAATTGTGAAATTTGAGTTGGAAAGCGGGCGTGGGGAGGATATGGGAAAACAGGATATGTGAGGAAGATAAATTAAGGTATAGAAATGGAAGCGAGTTTTACTGTTACGTTTGACTTCAAACAAACAAAAAAAAGATATTGCAGTTTACTATATTGTGTGGGATTTTAAAGTATGTACTGAAGAGAAAGGTCTTAACGTCACATAGGAGAATTCAGAGAGGACTGGCACTTTATAGTCTCCAATATCCAAAAAGTCAAGTTAAATCACGAGAAAAACATTGCCAAAGCCAACAGTTTTGGCGTGTGTGTGGACATTGGAAAGGCAACAGTCAGAAAATGGTGTGGGTACTTGAACATATGACAACAGTGCCTGACAAATGTCTATTTAATGCCCATACAAACACCAAAACTATTGGCTTGGCCAATGCTGTTTTTTAACAGCCCTTCAGTACAACAAACAGGTGTAACGACGCTCATTGCTCCTTAATCGGGGGTTATAGGACACACTTGTTTAAAGACATTGTATGGGCCAAGTCGCACATTTACACCTGCAGCTAAGTCTTTAACTCTCAGAAGACGGATGAGCATTATCTCTGGCAGTCTCTATACAGCACAAAGTTTGAGGGTACTGCTCGATAGTCCTGGGAACTCTGAGATGGATCTATGTATTTTGGGGCGGGATGGCAGGTAGTTGGTGGGAATGGCACAGGGATAAGCATACTCACTGGGAGTCAATGGTTGGCTAAACAGCTAAACACCCATAGGATTTGTTTCCCTTATGTCCCATGTCCCATCTCCCTCCTACCTGTACTCCAATGCAACACTTTTTTGGCTTATACGTAGTGCACCCAATAGGACTGCGGAAAATGCCGAGAAGGTTCATTTTACTGCAAAGCTGAGAAATACAAAGTGCCATTTAGTCAGCAAAATTGGGGTGGGGGCAAGTTAGAAAGGGTAATATTTATTGCTAAAACTGGCAAGTCTTACAAGAGTACACAGTTAACCTACGTGTTGAAAGAACTCTTAAAGAGCAAACAATTGCTTTAACATTCATAATTTTTCCATGAAGAAGTGGCGCTGTTAAAACACCACAGGTGTTCACGTTAGAAAACCCAACAGATGTAATAAAGAGCAAAAATGTTTGCGGTTACTCATAAGCATGAATCTTAGTTTTAGGTGTGCATATTTTCTTTATCGCTGTAGCAGTAATAATGCCCCATCAGTAGGACTTGTTCTCCCAGTAGCAGAAAAATAAGGGCGCTGGAGGGGGTGGCACCACTGTTGACAAGGTCTTCAAATTGCATGGACCCTCCAGTTCATCACAACAAAGTAACTAAATGGTGCAATATCGTATTTTATACTACTCATCTCAATAGAGCTGTGCAATAGTATCGTGATCTTGTTACGTGATACAGATTTGTTGCATTAGGTGTTATGCATTATGAGATGATTTTTTCTTCTTTTTCTTCTCTTTTGGACTCAATCTTGTGACAGGTTTGTAATTTTATGAAGCTTGTTTATTTCGAATTGTATTGCAAACTTTATTGGTGAAAATAAAAATGATAAAACTGAACCAGCCTATGTTTAAACGCTCATAGCTTTTTATGTTTTGCATGCAGAGGGACCGAAGGATAGTTTTCTCCCCAATATCAGAGCGGATTGTGACCTGGGTTCTCCCAACCCCTCCGCCACTCCTAGCCACCCCATGCGGTTTACAGATCGGCATGGACGTAATTTGGGGGTAGCATTTGCTACCCCAGGAATTCCCCCTTGCAACCCATGGCACTTTCTCTGCTACCCCTGACTTTAGGGGCAGTGCCAGCAGCATGAGGGCTGGCGCAACATTAACTTCGGAAAAGCGTTGCTTTAGGGATGCATGAATGGCACCTACAGAAGTCTTATAGTTTCGTTTTCAGTGTAATGCAATACCGTTCACAGGCATATGTACTATAAGGATTGTCCACTGAATAGGATAACCAGCATAACAGCTCAATTTGGAGTTTGATAGTTTGCAATCCGTTTCTTTGGTTATGCTTGGATGATCAATTTGCATAATGGTTTGGAGAGAGGGTCACAATGTATCATGTGGTGGTGAGACCAAACATTCCAAAGTAGCACAGCTTAGAATGTGGGTGTTGTGGTGGAGGGGGATCAATATGTGCATTTGAGACTCCACGTGTTCCATGATGGCTGCACCCGAGCATATAAAACTGCTCCATGCATATGATAACTATACCTGATTTATGGCCATTATCCAGCAGAAGGCGAAGTTCGTGCTTTTGAGGCTGTACTCGCCGTATGACAAACACCTGGCAATGTGACCCTGTACCCTGCATATGACTATCTGGTTTCTGAGGATTTATCTGGGACAGTTAACAGGATAAGTACCTACCTACCTCTATCATGAGGTATGCCTGCACCTCGCACATTTGTTATTCCTTATCTTTCTGAGGTTTACAAATTGAGTTTGAGAAAAAGAGACAGTTTCATTTCCACACAACCGTAAAAAGCATTACACAACATATTTCAATTTATTTAAACTAAAAACATAATTTCATTTAATTAAGATGGAGGGTGGGGGCATGGATTGCAGCCCTGCAGGATGGCCGTATACGCATAGAGCTCCAGACCTCAGTATCACTTAAATTTCAACAAACCCACATAATAGGGATGCTTGCCCCCTCACTGAATGAAATCGAAGTGGTGAAACTTACGTCATTGTAGTCAACTGATTGGCAGATGACCATCACACAAGTGCACCACAGGAGCCTCTTCACAGAAAATGTTGCGACACGCCATAATAAATGCTCTTGGAATTATGTTAAGAAATACTACTCCAGGATGCCACTTCAGGTATTTCTCAGCAATTGCATTCTCTGAGTGACTAAGCTGCAGAAGGTTTGTCTCCCAACAGCAGAAAAATAAGGGTGCCGTTTTTGTTCTCTTCAAACTACGAGGTGCTAGTCTATTACGGTGGCCACTATCCATCAATTCATATGCAAGCAACAAAAAAACCCATGTTAAACCTTTGGTGAAATACAGTAGAAATAGAATAGGCAGCCACTTTCATCTTTTGATGCTTCAACACAGTAATGTAGCAACTCTGTTTACCCTACTCACATAAATCACTGCAACCCAGGAAAAGGCAATGACAATTTTAAGTGATTCAGCTGTAGCCCTAAGTCACCTATACTAATATTACTGGAGATCTTCCACTCATTGGAGACTATCTTTATGGGCTACCTCTAAATGAATGTGAGAACAAAGCCAGATTATGAGTTTCTTCCTCACTCACTGCTATCCGACTTGCATTATATGAAGCACCTTAGTAGCTAATGCAAAACACTAAGTTTTGTCTCTCCCACCAATCCCTCTACAGTCTGTGTATGCCAAGTAAAAAGATTAACATGTCATCTGAAGGTTCCAATATTGTAGCTGAATATTCACTTCTGGTATTGCTACCAACTCTTTACACCAAGATATTCCACAAATTCTTCAGGAAGTCAACAGTATCAGAACTTCATTATCTACCGTGGCTCATTCGAGCAACACGTTACATACCGACATCCACACCATAAGCTATGATGCTACAATTTAAGCCCTATTGGAGACGTTGAAAATCGTATCTCATCCATATTAGATCGAGCTGAAGGTCTGGAACATTTGCAGATGGGGGTCACTCAAATGTAACTTGCATGTGCCAATCTGGACGATCGCAATCGTAGAGACAACATCAAATTTCTAGGGATTCTTGAACATGTGGAAGGAAAAGATCCAACAACATTTATGGAGAAATTCATTACAAAATGTCTTTTGGCAACCAATATGAGATCCAAAGAGCTCGCAGAATTACACCGCAATGCCTCAATTCTCCTAGACCCATCATCATGTGTATTTTGAGACATTAACATAATCAAATCATTCTCCTAACTAACGTCAATTTGAAGGTAATAAAATGTACATTGCTCCCGACTTCTCCAAAGGAACACCAACCAAAAGAAAGCCGTTCTTTGATTTGCATCTTGCTCTTAAAAAGTTTTAGATATGATCAGCCCTGCCAAAATGCTAGTCACCACTACTGAAGGAGTTTCCAGAGAGTTCTTTGAACCTTATGCATTGGCGGAATTCATCAATGCACACTCTTTCCATCACATGTAGACATCATCATCTAGTCCTACAATGGACCAACAAGACCATGACTACATATCCAGATTTTCACAAGAATCTCACTACAAAAATCCCAAAATCGCTTAAGTGCACCATCTGCAATTGTTTGGACTCAAGCCATACTGAACATCAAACGGCGATAAATCTCATGATGAATCTAGATCACCCATTAAAACGTAACGTTCCAATCTCCTCTCTTGTTATATCATCCCATGCATACTTGTGTGTTCAATTAAGTATAACCTCACATTTCAAATTATACATGAATCATTTTAAAACAGCAATTATAGTTTATGTATAGAAATATGTGAAGATAAGGTAAGAATTAAATCGCATTTCTCTCTTCCCTTTAATCCCAAATGCAAAGTTACATCCTGGGATTGAAGGGCTATCACATCTCGCTAGCGTTAGCTGCCCCCAAATCAATTAACTTAGTTCAATAAAATGTGACTAAAAGGTTTATTCATTATAACCTTCATTATATTTTGTCTCGTCTCTCCTCTCCCTCATGTGTGTTACCAGTCTTGATCTATCACCAGTAACTGTTTTCTTCAATATATAGGGATGCTATACAATTACTACTATATGTTGCAAATCTTATATATCAAATATTTGCTGAATATTAGTGCAATCTTTATTCTGCTTCTATGAAAATGTCCTCATTTAAAATGTTATCCTGGAATGCCAAGGGTATCTCTGATCCCATTAAAACGTAAAAAAGATCCTTTTGTATTTGGCCAAGCTCAACCCTGATATTGTAGGTCTTAAAGCAATTCCTCTTAATGAAAAAAAAAACTTAATTTTAACCAACAATGGTTTAAACAGAGCTCTTTCTCGCCTGATCTGAACAAGAAGAGTTATTATTCTAATATCAAAAACGTTCCATGCTAAAATAGTTCAACAATATAAGGATGATCATGGCATATGGACTCTTGCTTCCCTAAAACGTTAATGGAACACCATTGCATATTGTCAACATGCTAAATGCTCCTGAGCCTTAATTCTGGAAAGAACTATGTCAATTTCTCTTGACTTTATACCTAAATAATCTAATCATCTGTGACGTAATCAGATTGTGGACTTGTCTTTGGATCAAAAATTAAAAGCTACACTTATTTACTCAAAATACTGAAAAGTATTTCTACAACCAATTGACAACTTGCCCTAATTGATGCATGGCGTCTTGTTTATCTGTATTCCATTGAATGTTCCTTCTATTCACCTGTACATACATCTTTCTCTAGAACGGATTATATTTTTGGGAACAAGACAGTCTGCACACATTACTGGTTCCATTATTGAAGCTCTTGCTACATCTGACCATGCCCCTATATGAACCAATCTTGATGGTAATCTTAAGGATTCTAAATAGTCGTTATGTAGATTTAATAATTCTCCAATTTCTGAACCCGATTTTGGTAACCCTATTCTAAACTCACAATTAATTGTTTTATGGATAACATTATTGCCTGGGGTAAAATTTGTGTCATATGGAATGCCTATAAAGCTACTATACGTGGTCATATTATTAAATACTCTGCTACACTTGTAGGATCAATTTGAATGAAACAATTTTGTCCCAACTAATTGAATACAATAGATCACTAGAACAACTAACAACACCTTGCAAAGGATAAAATCCCAATTTTAGAGGATCAAACAAATCTGATGAACTATTAGCAGCATACCTATAACATAAAACTGAACGCACCCAAATCAAATCCGTTAGAAGCCTGTTGTTTATACCTTTTTGCAATATACACCAGAGGAATCGCCTTCAGTCCCTTCAAGATCAGATTACCTTTCTAACACAAGTCATTATAATATGCATAAACCTAATATGGTGTCATTAAACAATCTCTCCTTAGAAGAAGTCAAACAAACCATCCTTGATCTTAAAAGAAAAATGAAATCCCAATGGTTTTTCAATTAAATGGTATGCATTTTTTTTTTTATTGATCCTGTTGCCTCGTTTTTCTTACTACTTAATGCTATTACGGAGGATCAACAAACCTATGCTAATTATTCCGATGCATTATCCCTTCACCTAAACCTAATAGGTACTGTCAGCTAGTTCAAAATTATCACCCCCTTTCTCTTATTAATACTGAATGCAAGAAATGTTCTGAACTACTTTCTAATAGACCAGAGCAAGTTATACCATTTTTAATACACCCTAAATTGAATTAGTCAAAAACAGACACGCTGCTTTCAATTCTAGTCTTCTGTGCCATATTATTGACCTAGTTAACCACACAGATACAGCTATCCTGACTTTGTTGGATGATGAAAAATCTTTCAACTGTGTCTCATGGCAATTGTGGGATATTTTGGCCCACTCAGCTGTGCTATGCTACATCACTTTACTGCATTAGTGCAAGAAACAGCCCAAAATGGCTGCGCTGACTCCTGTGCGCGCCAAGATCTCAAAATTGCGTGTTTGTAACAACCGGAAAAAGGCTGCACTACCCTGCCACATACATTTCAGATGGGGTGAAACAGAGTACTCACTGCGTGAATGTGCCAGTGTGCTCTGCAACATGTAAAATGGAGTTAAGTGAAAGAAGCAGCATCATTGTGCTGAAAACCCAAAATGCCTCTTTAAAATGACACTTTCTCAACCCTTAAAAGTGCTGCTTGGCGCTAAATTCATCAATTTAGCATGAACCACTGTGTAAAAAGGCCCTGCAATGCCCAGGATCATTCATTGCTTCTCAGAGGAACCGGGCCTCATTTGAAAGACAGCTCCTGTCAAATGTATCCTTGAAAAATAAACCTGGGGCTTTGTTTTCATTTTACATGGGAAACGCGTCTATTTTCTTTGCAACCGTATCAAGAATCAGCTGTCCAGAGAAAGACTCTAAACAGATGCCTGTAACTGTATCCATGCTGCAAAACAACTCCAGCACTCAAGAAAAGTACTATGGCTGCACAAAGTGTATATTTGCTGGGGATATAAAACTGAATTTAAAGAAATAGTAAAATTTGTTTTTTCGGGACTGAAGGGGAAAATCGCCTATTTAAAAGTACATTGTTGTGTAAAGGCCTTATTACTTATAAATGTAAAAGGATTTGTTACTGTTAAAAATACACATATAAACTGTTTTAATTCTATAGGCTTAAAGTTAAGATTTAAAAGGAGAAAATCAAAGCTCAAACGCAGTCTGAGTTGGAAAACTATATTTAAAAAAAACTTGCTCTGCCAGTTGATTGCTATCCCTGAGAAAGGGTTGACACCTCATAAAACTCTGGCACAGGAAAGGCTAATTGCTAGCTTGGAGGCTTTGAATACCCAGGACAAAGGGTCTTCCCAAGTTGTCATAGCAGGATAAGACTCTCACCTTTCAAGTGTGAGGGGCAGGAAACTTCAATCAGTCAAGAGAGAGGCCCCTCATACTGCTTCAAAGGAACTGACATTTGCTTGCAGTTGGGGAAAAGAAAAAAAAAAACTGATGAAGGGACAATAGACTTCCTGTTGGTTTTGAAAAGCCTATTTCGCAACTGAACTTTAAAGACATTTAACTTTGCAGCAAGAATGAGGAAAATATGAAACGTTTGTAGTTTTCAATCTAATTTTATGCTCTTTCTGTGAAGACTTGGTAGAACTCATTACTGCATAAAGAACAGAAGTTGTAAAGAATGACAGATCGTGGGGAAAGTATTAACCAGGTTACTCACCGTAGTGACCACCTTACTCCTATACAATTTCCTCCATACTTAAGAAATGTTTTCCTTCCTCTCTGCGTGGGGCCCGGCACGCGGCCGTAACCCCGGCCACCTTGGCTCTGCCCCGCGCATCGCCCATCAGTCCTTTTCTATCGCCAGGTCAGAGACCTATTAGCAATAACAGAAGAACCTTATCGGAGGGGACGGCGGGCGGGCGTATGGAGGAAAGGGGACTATGGACTAGGAGTAAGGTGGTCACTATGGTGAGTAACCCGGTTCTACGCCTACATCCCGTCCCCTTTCCTCCATATTTATGGGCGATTCCAAAGCACTCTTAACTGGAACTACGGGTGGATGGAAATACCCCTTATTTAAAAAAGTTCTTCAGCACAGCCTGACCAAACTGAGCATCAGCTCTCGAGCTCATGTCAAGACAATAATGCTTACAAAAAGCAGATGGGGAGGCCCAAGTAGCTGCCCTAGCGATGGACTCCCAGGGGACATACTTCTGAAAAGCAACCGCAGCTGCCTTGCCCCGCACCAGGTGTGCATGAATTACCTTAGGAGGTTTCAGCCCTTGGATGGTGAAAAACTCCGTAATGCAGGCGGCGATCCACCGAGAAATAGTCGCCTTAGACGCCTGCTTACCCCGAGGGTTACCGAAAGTCACAAAAAGCTGAGAAGAACTCCAAAGCTTGGAAGTCCTGTCAAGGTAGAACTTAAGAGCCCTTCTGACATCAAGACAGTGCAGAACCCTTTCCGCCTCTGAGGTAGGGTTAGGAAAAAATACCGGCAGGGAGATCGACTGATTCAGATGGAATTCAGTTACCACCTTCGGTTGAAAAGGAGGGTTTGTCCGTAGGACCAACTTGTCCTTGTGAAAAACCAAGAAGGGATGCTCCACTGACAAGGCCTGGAGCTCACTCACTCGCCTTGCTGAGGTAACGGTGACCAGAAAGGACACTTTCCATGATAGGTACTTGAGGTCCACCGTGACCATGGGTTCAAAAGGCTTATGGCACAGTGCCGACAGGACTACATTTAGGTTCCACAGCGGGTGCGGACTACGAACCGGAGGGAAGAGGCGTGTCAAGCCTGCAAAATGCCTCTCGACGACTGAGTTACTCAGAGTAGGAACATTGGTGTGTAGAAAGATAAGCAGAGTCCGCTGAAAGGTAGGTTCTGCAGGACAGAACGTGAACACCCGGCTCTGCTAGGGAGGCCACGAAGGACAGCACAGTGTCAATCGTAGCCACCCTTGGGTCCAACTGCTTTTCCAAACACCAATGACAGAACCTGAGCCATTTACTCCTGTATTGGGATCTGGTCGAGGGTTTCCTGGCTGCCTGGATAATACGCATGTTATCCGTAGACAAGTTAAGATGCTCTAAAGAGCAGAACTCGGGCACCATGCTGCCAAGCTGAGCGATTGTGGCGAGGGGTGCCATATCTGATGCTCCCCCTGATGATGAAGATCGGGGGGTCACTGGGAGCCTGATCGGCGGATACACCGACGGGTGTTGAAGTTCTGATAAGCAGAACCTGGCCGGCCACCAGGGGGCTATGAGTAGAAGGGAGCAGTTCACCGAGTTCTTCAGCTTCCAAATTGCTCGATGGACTAGAGGCAGCGGCGGGAAGGCATAAGCTCTCATGTTGTGCCATGGAATCTCGAGAGCATCCCCCAGAAAGGAGGCTCCCAGCCCCCCTCTGGAAGCATACCGAGGAAGCTTCCTGTTCACGGCCGTAGCAAAGAGATCCACCTCCGGTGTGCCCCAACGCGAGAAGATCCATGAGAGGACCTCTGCCTTCAACTCCCACTCGTAGCTGACCACTGTCCGCCGGCTGAGGGCATCTGCTGTGACATTCAGCTGGCCCGGAATGTGTAATGCAAGCAGCCAGACACACCTAGAAGCACGGCCCACTCCAAAATCTGGATGGACAGTTCCACGAGGGGGGCGGGGGAGACTTTGTTCCCCCTTGCTTGTTGATGTAATACATTGACACCACATTGTCCGTGAGTATGCGGACCACCCCTTTGACTGAGGTACTATAACTAAACTGCTAAACCAAAAACTCTATCCTTCCATCATTGCACAACACGCTGCGGGGGAGTTGATGAGGACAAGCATTGCTGTAATGGGGTCATAAGTGCAAAACTAGTGGGGATCCTAGATCACCCCAGACATGATCAATATTGAAATAACTCCATTGCACTGACGGCAGTAGACTAGAGATCAATTAATCCAGTGCCAAGACACACAGTGGGTAGCTGCAACCTGAAGATCGGCTCACCGCAGACATCCGTGTGGCCGCAGGCGGTCAGTAGATCCAAGACACTGATCTCAAGAACTCGTCCCAGAGACCCCATACTCTGAGACGCACTATATTGCTGGGCATTATCTCAATAGCGCCGGCACCCCCAGGGTGTGAACAGTGCCACCACCGAGACAAGTCATTATGTCTGCGGCATTAACATGGTAAACCCCAAGAAACAAGCCAGGATGGACCAATTCGAACGCCCTGACCAGCCCCAATTACCGCCATCATCATCCCCAAGCCAATCTCCGTCCCAGATAGATGTGGCAGCACTGAATCAAACTTTGCTGGCCCTAAAGAGCAGCACGGACAACTTGGGAGAAAAAATAGATGCCCCTACATGCAAAGTGGACGTCTCCGCTATACAGATTGAAAATTGTGGGGGTGCATGACAGAAGCTGAACAGTCGATTGGGGAAAGCGGAGATAAAGTGGCCACCCTGCAGCGGGAAATGGCAGACCTGCAACAAGCTGTTAAAAAAATAGCAGCCAAAAATGAGTACCTGGAGGGACGATCTAGACGTAATCATGTACGAATATGGAGAAATGTATAGAGACCCTACTTGTGGAGGTCCTGGGAAACCCCCCACTTACCCCATTTTTTGTGGTAGAGGGGGCTCACCGATCGTTGGCCGAGAGGCCCCCCACCGGGCACCCCTGAATGCCCAATCATAGCCAAAATCTTCAGCTACAGGGACCGGGACATCATCCTTCGCTCCGCCAGAGAAAGGGGCGCGCTGCGCTGGCGATCCTCCACAATCCAATTATTCCCAGACTTCAGCCCACGGGTGCAGGACCAACGTAAAACATTCCCAACAGCCAAAAACACCCTCTGCAAGAAAGGCATAAATAACGCAATGTTGTACCCTGCCAAACTTCACGTACAACATAATGGATCCACTGTCTTCTTTACCTCTCCGGAGGCTGCGGATCGTTTCGCCTCGAACCTTCCCGGCCCTGGGGGCTCCCCGGGCCGCTCTCCGCCTCAGTCCTGAACAATCACAGCATCAAGATGACTCCTGCTATGCGATTACAACTAAGACACGATAGTGGCTCCGGAGACCTCTGAGCAGTGCCCTGAGGAGACACTTAAGTGGCCACTGCCAAGTGGAGAGCCCTAGTCACCCTTTGCGCTCCACTGCGGGAATGTTCGGTTGATTTAATGGGTTGGTTTAGGCATGGGGCCCACAGTATAGGCGGACTTGTTTAATTTTTAAGTTTTCTAGGGCAACTAGCAGGTTTTCGATGACTCACAAATGTACATCACACACTCCCAGAATAGATATCACTACGTATGTTAAGAAATGAAGAAAAAGTAAGGTGTGTATGCCCCACTTAAGACTGGTGCTCTCAGTTGACCCTAAACAGGGTTGCACAGTTCCATCCAATCTTTTCATAAAGTGATCATATTATGAAACAAATGATGAAAATGGCGGTACTTAATTTTCAAAAAGAAATGTTTAATTCACATTTCTAGGACCCATGTCCCTTGATTGATTAGTTCTTATATCATGAGGCTACTCAAAAGATCTAGGTCGCTTTTTCATAAAAGTACATATGCCAATGCATTTCGGTCCTTGACCATCTTCAGGGCCGTACTTAAGTGAATCTTAAATCAACTGTACAGTATCAATACATAACATCAATGTAAACCATTATTCAGAAATAATTTGACATACACATACCTAATGTGGATTCGAATCAATGGAGGAAATAAGGGAGAGATGTAAAGAAGAGTATGTCAACATCGTCATTTCACCATACCTATACTTGATAGTATGTCACCCTTATGTTCAATACCCTGTACCTGCTGGTTCGAGTTGTCCTCTCTTGTAAGTGCTCTTGGAGAAAATGCTCCAACATTCCTGTTAAATAACACTGGGTGAATGTGTAACTAACTATAGCATTAACTACGGTAGCATATCTGTGTACTCCTATTCAGAAAGCTTGTACCTGCTTGCGGTCGTTCGCGCGCAGAACCGATCGCGTTCGCTCTGAAAGCGAAAGTGAATCGCGCACGAACGCCAATGCTAGTTTAAATCACCATGGGAACATGGGCTGGGCGTCATGCAGCAGCGCGTACGCCGCTGCACGTACGCCTCCGGCCCGACCTCCCTGCAAGATTGCAGGGGTGCGGGACTGTTACCATGGCGAATAACGCGTGTTATGAATTAGCTGGGCATCTATTCAAGTGTCTATTCAGGGTGCGTTTTACTCGAGTAAGAACTCGAATAGCTTACTACGCGATTTACATTCTGTTAACTGCAATACAAACTAAAATACAAACAGTGCCAATAAGTAATCGGAAAACTTATTTGTGTAATGTTTTCCTCGCAATCAATGTCCAGATCTAACGTGTTGTGCAATCCGTGTATATAAAACGGATTATTCAAAATAAGTAAAGAATCAATTGCTTATACTAAGCATATCCTCATTAGTATTATGATATCGTTCACAGAACATTTTTATGCTAGGGTCTAACTACTGATAAAACTCCTTGTAGCGCCACAAATAATTATGGCTATGTTAGAGGAAGCATCACAAAGCATAATCCATGCAAGAGTCCCACTGATGGAGAAACTCATCTCAGCACAACTTGGTATTTTCGCCCATTTCTTTTACTGCTGCTTCATATTCACTCTGGGTGCTGACAATCCTTTTTACTCTAATCTGCTTCACGGTAGATGTTAAAAGCCTATACACATCCATTCCTCACGATCTAGGCAGAGAAACGGTGGAGTGGATGCTTCTGAAGGAAGGAGAAATAGCGGCACAAAAATAATTTATTATGGAACATTTGGAATTTATCAGCAACAACTCGTATTTCCAGTTTAAGGACTCATATTATTTACAAGTTGCTGGCACTGCGATGGGGGAAACCATCGCCCCATCATATGCAAATTCATTTATGCACAAATTCGAAACGGAACATATCCTTATAAATGATCTGTGGAACCAAGACCATTTGGATACGATACATAGATGATATTTTTGGCATTTGGAAAAGTTCAGAATCTCATCTTCTAGAATTCTTTGGCTACATCAACAGCATAGATCCTCGGATTAATGTCACAGAAACAGGATACCAAACTACAATCTATCGGAAAAGCACAGATAGGAATAGTTTGTTACAAAAGGTTGAGCTTCCACCAACCGAGTCTGATTAAAAATTTACCCTATAGCCAAATGCTTAGAGTAAAAAGGATTGTCAGCACCCAGAGTGAATATGAAGCAGCAGTAAAAGAAATGGGCAAGAAATTTCTTGCACAAGGCTATTCAGAAGAAGAAATTACATTGGCAGAGACACGTACAGCTACACAAGACAGAGAAAAATTACTTGGACCAAGAGTATCTAAACAGGATACCTCACCTCCATTAGTCTTTGTATCAAAGTACTCACGCCAAAGCAATCGGATCAAAGCAATCAAAGAAAAATTGGAACACTGTAACATGTGACAAAAGGGTAGAACACTTGTTCAAGGAAACTCCTACATTTACTTACCAAAGAAGCGCCAATCTAAAAGACAGATGAATTCATACTAGACCCCCACAGAAGATGAAAGGAACTGAACGTCTAGGCACATTTCCGTGCTTGAACTGCAGCAACTGTGGTTACATTATGAAAGGACAAACAATAAATCATCCCCACACTGGAGAAAAGATTAAGCTTAAATGTTATGCTACATGTGACAGCTGGAATCATATATGGGATCAAATGTCCGTGTGGGTTGTATTATGTCGGCCAAACATAACGCACAGCAAAGATAAGGTGGAACGAGCATTGATCTTGCATCAGGAACAAGACTGCAAGCTTGGCGGTGGCAAGACACTGGCAGAATAAACAACATAGCTTGGCCCAAATTAAGTTTGTAATTCTTGAAAAAGTCCAAAGAAGGGAAAAACGCGAGAATCTACAAAAAAAAATGGATCAATGTGAAACATTTTGGACAGACACACTTAGTTCCCTGACTCCCAAGGGAATCGATGAAGAGATTAATTATATGTGTTTCCTCTAAGAACAGTGAAAATACCAAGTTGTGCTGAGATGAGTTTCACCTTCAGTGGGACTCTTGCATGGATTATGCTTTGTGATGCTTCCTCTAACATAGCCATAATTATTTGTGGTGCTACAAGGAGTTTTATCAGTAGTGAGACCCTAGCATAATAATGCTCTGTGAACGATATCATAATACTAATGAGGACATGCTTAGTATAAGCAATTGATTCTCTACTTATTTTGAATAATCCGTTTATATACATGGATTGTACAACACGTTAGATCTGGACATTTATTTGTGTAATGTTTTCCTGGCAATCAGTTTTCCGATTACTTATTGGCACTGTTGTTTGTATTTTAGTTTGTATAGCAGTTAACAGAATGTAAATCGCATAGTAAGCTATTCGAGTTCTTACTCGAGTAAAACACACCCTGAATAGACACTTGAATAGATGCCCAGCTAATTCATAACACGCGTTATTCGCCATGGTAACAGTCCAGCCCCCCTGCAATCTTGCAGGGCGGTGGGGCCGGAGGCGTGCATGCAGCGGAGTACGCGCTGCTGCATGACGCCCCGCCCACGTTCCCATGGTGATTTAAACTAGCATCGGCGTTCGATTCACTTTCGCTTTCAGAGCGAGCGCAATCGGTTCTGCGCGCGAGCAACCGCAAGCAGGTAAGAGCTTTCTGAATAGGAGTACACAGATATGCTACTGTAGTTCATGCTATAGTTACTTACACATTCACCCACTGTTATTTAACAGGAATGTTGGAGCATTTTCTCCAAGAGCACTTACAAGAGAGTACAACTTGAACCAGCAGGTACAGGGTATTGAACATAAGGGTGACATACTATCAAGTATAGGTATGGTGAAATGACGATGTTGACATACTCTTCTTTACATCTCTCCCTTATTTCCTCCACTGATTCGAATCCACCTGGGGTATGTGTATTTCAAATGATTTCTGAATAATGGTTTACATTGATGTTATGTATTGATACTGTACAGTTGATTTAAGATTCACTTAAGTACGGCCCTGAAGATGGTCAAGGAACGAAATGCATTGGCATATGTACTTTTATGAAAAAGCGACCTAGATCTTTTTGAGTTGCCTCATGATATAAGAACTAATCAATCAAGGGACATGGGTCCTAGAAATGTGAATTAAACATTTCTTTTTGAAAATTAAGTACCGTCATTTTCATCATTTGTTTCATATGATCACTTTATGAAAAGATTGGATGGAACTGTGCAACCCTGTTTAGGGTCAACTGAGAGCACCAGTCTTTTTTTTTCTTACTTTTTCTTCATTTCTGTACAGTGAGATCCGGATGCCATAGGATCTCTTTCAGACTGGGAGCACCAGGTTAAAAATGTACGAACGTATTATAATGAACAATTTCAGCACTTAAGTATCAACTAATGTGGTGCCCACCTACACCTCGTACTTTTGGAATCACTACGTAAGTTCACAGAACTTGAACCACGACACCCAATAACATGGCTCCACAAATATGACACTTCCCACAAAAGAGGGGAAGGCTGGGGCAACACTGTCGATTCAATCCTGGAATTTAAGGGGACTCGCCAATCAGAATTTTTTTTTTTTTAAATTCAAAAAAATCACGATTGATTGCAGACTACAGCAGGAATCACGGGGCAGACATATTGTGCCTACAAGAGACGCACCTGACCAGGGGTGCTCCTCTCCCTACATTAGCGGGCTGAGGCATTCATAGATACGACTCTTCCTATACCTCACACTACAGGGGAGTAGTTACCCATATACACTGGACCCTACAATATAGACTGCATGAGCAAATTAAAGATGTGGAGGGACGATACATAATACTTGCGGGGGAGATCTTTGGCATAAAACTCCTACTTATATAAACATATATTCTCCCAAAACCGACTCCCCAGAGTTATTTCACCATTGTGCCAAACGCATCCACAAGTTCCCAGGTTACGAAACTATATGGGTCAGCGATTTTAATCTGGCCCTTACGCTGGAGCTGGATAGGTCTGCAATGACCCAAGTGTCCCTCCCCCAAGCAGCTAAAATATGGTCCCCCATTTCCCAATATCATGATCTCCACGACGCATGGCGTAGCGAAACCCAGATGACAGATTACACGTTCTTTTCCAGGGTGCGTGGTAGCTCATCCAGGATCTATTATATAATGGTCACCGCCCCCATTCTCAGGAATCTTACAGAGGCCACTATCCTCCGCCAGACTCTATCCGACAACTCACCGGTATTAGTCCGCCTTGTAGCCACTACAAGCCCACCTGGCTCACTCTGTTGGCACTTTAGAGCCACTGCACAGGAGGATGTGGCATTCCGTTCTGATAGGTCAAGATAAACGGACCTACTTTCAGGCCCGTGAAGGATCAGTGCCGGATCAAGGCACAATATGGGAAGCCTTTAAAGTTTATATAAGAGGGTGCTGTATCTCTAAAGAGGGTAGAGTCCTGAAAGACCTACAGAGGTCCATGCGGGTTTAGAGGACACCATTAGAGGGGAGAAGAACAGACAGGGTAACTTAGACACGCCTGAGCTCTGCCGCGAGCTACAGGCACACCGCAATGAACTCCTACAATTGGCACTTAGTGAAGAAACGTTCCTGGGGGGACCAGATTGTAGCGGTGAGATACGGCGAGGGGGGGGGGTCGACCAAGTAAAACTCTGGGCTGGGCAATATGGAGGGAGCAACAAACCACCAGCATAACTGAGATGGATTACCATAGTGGGGTTCTTGTGAAAGACTTGCAAGGCATCAATAACGAATGTATGGAATATTTATTATCGGTTATACACATCACGCACTAACCGCGGACATGATGAGCAAGTATGATGAATGAACTAGTATTGGGTTGGTTAGATCAAGACCAAGGGAGTTTTCTCAATAACCCCATAACGGAACAAGAGATTCGCAACTCTATAAAATCACTTCCCAGTGGTAAGGCCCCAGGCTGGACGGTATAACAGCAGAGGTAATCCCCTACCTGATGGGTATGTATGAGAACGCATTATCAAGTGGTACCCTCCAAGAATACACCGGATCTGCCCTAGTGACAGTGCTCCTAAAACCAGGAAAAAATCCCTGACAGTTATCATCATACAGGCCGCTATCCCTAATTAACACGGACAATAGCATTCTAGCAAAGATTCTTACGGATCACATACTTCCACACATGCCGGCCTTGGTCCTACCAGACCAGGCTGGATTCATCCCCGGTAGATCCACTCAGAATAATCTAAGGCGCATAGTCACCCTTATGCATAGTGTAAACCCGGAGGTCCCGATGATAGGTGCTGCTCTTGATGCCGAAAAGGCCTTGGACTCTGTCGAGTGGCCTTTTCTCTTTGAAGTGCTTCGTCGCTCTGGATTCGGTTTAACGTATATCCGTTAGGTAAAATTGCTGTACACGGCCCCCAGAGCAACAATATACACAACTGGTATGACCTCGAAGCACATCTACTCCCACGTGCAGCACCCTGCCCCAGGGATGTCCCTTCTCCCCGGTCTCATTTGCCCTTGCGATGGAGCCCTTGGCCTACCATATCCAGGAAAGGCACGCACATCAAGGGATACGCATACACACATCTATCCACCATATCTCTATATGCTGACAACATCCTTCTTTATGTTAAACGGCTCCGACAGAACCTAGCCACGATAATGCAAGAAGTGATTAGATTCGGGGAACTATCGGGGCTCAGGATCAACTGGCGTTTGACCCCCCCAGAGCACGACAGACAGATGTGGGCAATAATTTCCGCTGGTGTCCCCAGGGGATATGTTACTTGGGCATCATGGTTTCCACCACACGGGATGACCTATAGAAAGGCAACTATATAACTTCATTGGAGACCCTTAAAATAAAAAAAGTTGAAGCCTGGATACTACTACCCCATCTCTCAGGTGGCCCGTATAGTGCTAGCTAAAATGGTAATACTCCCCAAATTACTGTTTATCTTTAATAATGTACCTATATGGCCCCCGGCCTGCTACTGGACCTGCATCAGGAGACTGATGACAAGACTGGTGTGGGCTGGCAAACAACCTAGGATAGCCTACGACATGCTAGCTTGCCCATATGAGCACAGAGGCCTGGAATACCCAGCTATACATTTATACTACCTGGCAGCCCAGGTACAGTATATAGCCAGATGGAATCTCCCAAGCCCTGACTCCCCACACTCTGAGCTAGCGAAAGCAGTCACCAATCCAGACGCTCTTATGGGTATGATCTGAGTAACTTGCAAAGCCTGGAATCGTATAAGTCAACTACTAGAGACCACACCCTACTACCTACCTAACCTACCGATATACTACATAGTAGGGATCCCACTTACACATGAAAGATCCTTCAGAGAGCATTTCCAAACACTGGGAGTACAGACACTAGGTGATCTGGTACAGGACGGTGGATGAGTGCTTTGGGAAGAGCAGAGATCTGGGGGGGGACATAATGCCGTGACTCTGCTCCACTATTACAGGCTACGGGGGTTGGGGGGTTCTGAGCAGCAAATGGCCCAATTTCCCCACATGTCCCCCCCACCCCCAGCTCAATGTGAAATTACCAAACCTCTATCCACTAAGAAACTAGCTTCTACCATATATAAATTGATAAGAAGTGGGAGAGGGGTGAAGAAACAATCATACAAAACCACTTGGCAGGCATCACTAGGGGAGCAACTAAGTGAGGATCAATGGAAACTTATATGCAGGCAAACCCGCTATATATATATATCTCTAAACTGTCGATACAGACTGGTCCATTACAAATTTGTGCACCAGGTTTACTATTCTCCTCTTAATCTGAGTAGGTTCTACCCCGAGAGAACCTCACCTGTAAAAGATGTGGTGCAGAACTAGTTGACTTTCACCATGTAGCCTGGAACTATCCTCGCATTAGATCTTTTTGAATAAATGTAGAAGCGGCAATGTCTGAAATGCCATCCCCGACGAGGGAATACTCGCCGAAACTCTGGCTACTGGCGTTAATTGAAGGGGGAACCTGCACCGAAAAGAAATTGCTAGGCATAGCCTCTGTGATAGCCAGGTACCTAGTGGCGAGAACATGGGGGAGTTCCAACCCCCCCCCCCAACATTTTTGAGGTGGTTAGAATGTATGAACCTATGTGAACAAAGGGAAACCAGATACGCCTCGACATTCCCGGCCACCAGCTGCCCATTTGACTATTGGCCTCCCTTTAGACAGTATTACTCGGATGCCACCCAGGAAACGCAGACTCCAGAGTCTACCCCGGGGCGCAGGTAAGGGGCCGAATGTATGGTGGCCACAGCAAGTGTTGGCTGATGCAATGGAACATCACATTGAGAAGTCGCAACGCTTACATAGGGTGATATCTACATACTCGGATGACGGATACAAATACTCAGCAGTGACTTTGTGAGTCGGGAATGAGGGAGTGGGGTGGAGTACTGTTGTGGGCGATTGGAGATTTATTGGTTATGTGTTTACTATAAACAAAGAACGTTTAAAAAAAATTAAACCAAAAACCTATTAAACAAACTAACAGTACTTCCACCTCCATTCAGCAAAACCTTGTCAAAATGTGGGAATCTCTCTTGTTCTCAACTAATTCTACTTAATTGTCCCATACTTAAATGGCAGCATACTCCATTAATCTGAAAAAGGGAAAAGGCCACCCTGTACAAGTAACCTCAGTCAAAGTGAAAAAAGGAAGGATACTCTCAGGTGTAGGCAATATATAATATCAATATTCCAGTCAATATATTACTGCCTAAGATCAGCTCAGTTTTCTTATTTATACAAGGAAATAAGCTGTATCCAAGCTCAAAGTGTATAGACATGGGAGAAGTAGTGAAGAAAAATCACTTTAATACAAAAAGCATCACAGATTATGAACATATCACCAATGTGACTGTTGTATACCACCACCAAATCACAGACTAAAATAGTTATATATACATTTTCACTGCAAGAGAAGAATGAAGAAGAATCTGATCGATCGTTCCCTCCGCAGCCACCACTGCCTCCAGTGCTTTTTGATCCGTTTTCTTGAAGCGAAGCCCAAATTTGGGCTCTGAAATCGGCGGGCACTTGCCCTTTAATCTTGCCATCATCAAAAAAGAAATTTAGCAATTCACCTCAAATTACATCTGCAGCGTGCGCAAAAAGCACCTTTATTGAACATTTTATCTGAAAATGAATGTGCAACAAAGCGTTACCTTTCATGCTGCATGTATGTGCTTCAACATGCTGTAATTGGCGAAATCAAAGTCTCCAGCATCGATTCGGAGCACCCTTTGGGCACTTTCTAAGATGGCCGCCCCTGTTCTGGGCAGTGGAGCCATCCTTTGTCCAAAGCCTACTCCCCCCACACCCCCAATAGGCTGCCTCCAGCCTATTTCAGCCAACCGCGAGCACCGGAAGGCGGGAGCCGGCCACTACACCGGAGGCCCTCATCCAAGGGCCTGTCTGTGCCTGTCAGGGCATGGTAGGGTGCTGGAGAGTCCCTGCCCCTCAATAAGCCAGGGCCCTGCTGGACTAGGCGCACTTGTTTCCTCCTCCCTTGCACCTTCGTCTGTACACTTTCATGACCTGAATTTACTAGGCCAAGTAAGTTCCATCTTGTCCCCCCGTTTGCCTCCCCTCCCGTAATCTGGTTTGCGCTGGTTACACTTCATGCACTTGCACTAGATGAAATGCTGTAAGTAGTAGTACTCTAGTTACTTTTTATTTGTTCATTTGATAAGTTCAAGGCCTAAGAATGACTGTTTTTCCCTTGCTTCCCTTCCCGCCTTGAAGCGCTTTGAAGCACTTCACTCGTCTATAAGCGCTGTACAAATAAACAATTACAATATATAGATACAAACAAACTGAAATATTGTGCAATATACAAAACATGAAGTTTAAATGCCCGTCAATGGCCAGGCTTTGTTAGAACAAAAGCCCTCATAACAAAGACACTTAAAGAAATGGTCCTTCCTCGGGGGGCGGGTGGCATTTTTAGGGTACCTAAACAAAAAGAAACTTAAAAATGATCTAGCTATTTATTTATTTTGCAATTTATATAGCGTGCCGAACCAATCTGGGCGCTGAGCTTTACATGGGAAGACAGTACATATAGCAAATTTACACAGTAACATATACATTACAGATATGTGACATGAATACATTAAAGGGTGGATGACATGTTGCTGTATACGCTAAGCATAGATGGTAACTTCTGTGAGTGTTTGCTAGCTGAGGGGCATGCTTTAAGTTCAGGTTGCCCGAGAAAAGAGAAGTATTTTCAGTTGTTTTATGAAGGTCCAGAAAGTCTTCCGACCTTAGTCTAGCTGGTAGCGTATGCCAGTGTTTCACAGCTATTGTGGGGAAGCTGCTACCTCCTGATTTCTGTAGTTTGAATCTAGGTGTGCTAGCATGTGTCTATGTGCGGTGCAGATAGGCCTGATCGATGGATCTGACTAGTATCTGCCAGGTAGATAGGCACTGGGTTATTTAGGCATTTGTGTGTTGGTGTGAGAGTTATGAAGATAATACGTCATGAGAGCCGGTGATGAGAATGAGGATTTGGGTGTCATCTGCATAATTAGTGGAGGTGACACCCATATCGTTGAGGCGGTCAAATAGGGGCTTTGTACAAATATTGTAGAGCGGAGAGACGCAGGAGCCTTGTAGGACGCCACAGGTGACCGGGCTCGTTTGGGCTGCTGTGCTCGGAGAAAAGACTCATTGTTCTGTCCGTGAGGAAGGATTGTATCCACTGAATGACTTTAGTAGAGAAGTGGGCCGTTGATGCCAAATGACTACATAGAATTTTATGATTGAACAGGTCAAATGCTGCAGAGAGGTCGAGCAGGAGGAGCAAGGCTAGTTTGCCTTTGTCCATGAACTCGTCCATTAGCATTTTCAGATCCAAAAGATCGGTTTCCGTCCCATGTCCTTGACTGAAGCCAGATTGGCGAAGGCCAAGTAGCCTGTGGACTTCCAGGCAGTCTTGGATCTGGAAATACACTGCTCTATCCAATGTTTTGATTAGGAAGGGTATTGTGGTAATAGGCCGATAGTTGGTTGGTATATTGGGGGTCTAGTAAGGGCTTTTTTAGAAGCGGAGTACCCAGGCATGCTTTGGACTGATGGAGACAGTACTGCTTTCAAAAAGGAGCCATTTTGAAGGTTTGAGGCTGGTGATGATTTTTAGGACTTCAGCGTCCAAGACGAACAAGTTACTTACCAACTGGTAACGTTCTTTCGACTGGATGTTCCTCCAACGTATTCCACATCTTTGACATGTAATGTGCACAGCTGTGGACATTACATGTCAAAGATGTGGAATATGTTGGAGGACACAATCCATTCGAAAGGGGAGAACTCAAATAGTTGTATAGTGTTGTTGCCCAGGGGAGTCAGAGTTTGATGCGGTAGTTGGTCAGGTTGCATGGTGGTCTTTTTGGATTCAATTTTAGTTTGAAGTAGCACAATTGTATTAAACTAGAATAATAGAATAATTCAAACATGTTGAACCATCACATGTTGTGCACATTCATATGTTTTGTATGTATAATCCTCTGGTTTCTTTATAAATATTATTTATCATTTTTTTTCTGATGTGGATTGGTGGGCTGGATATGTTTTCCTTGTTTCCAATTATGATCTACGTTTGCTATATTTGTCTGCTACATAAATGACCCAGGACCAATAAACAGTGTAGTTGCATGTCAAAATGGAGAGGACTTGCAGTCTATGTGAGGACTGTTTTTGGACACAATATAATGAGCTGACAATGTTTTATGTGTTGGTTGGACAAGGTTGAGTTATTCCGTTTTAATAGTTAATTTTTAACATTCCTTTTCAATCAAATCATTTATTTCGGAATATTGCCATAAAAGAATAAAATCATATATACATATAAATACAGACATTAAGAATGATACAAATCTAAAAAACTTCATAAAATTCCACAGATACTAGATTACAAACTCTGTATGTGCATGCCAATACAACACGGTTAAAAATATATTCATTGTCGATCCAGAGAAATAAGAAAAAACAACATAAATGTACTAAAATCTGTTGCATCTCCAACCCGTACCTTGATTTGCACACACTCGTGTGTCTCTAACCTGTTTGTTATGAGCTAGACCGGTACTGGGGACCCATCAACTAGCAATATGAGAACACAAATGCCCTCCTGGTTAATGCTTGTCTCAAAAAAGATCACAACCAGCTCACAAACAGGTTTTCTGCCCAGAGAAGATATAAGAAGGCCGGTCGGTATTGTTCAAATGGTCTGTCCTTAAATACTTGAATCAACGTTCTTGCTCTAGTGTCCTTAAAGACTGGACAAAAAAAGCACAAAATACAGAGTATCCTCCACTGCCTCACAACCAAAAGGGACACACTTTATCCTCCCTCCCCCCTGACGATCCGGACAGTGTGGATCTTATTGGAAGGTAATTCAATCGTGCTCGGATTAGGAAGTTTCTCTCACCAGGATTATTGCCGTTAACAGATCGTTTTGTATTGCTTCTATTGAGATAATTGACAGATTTCTATTGGAGCCCTTCTCTATTTCCATATGTTCTCTCTCAGCCCTAGAAATCGAAAGTGTTTGAAGCTTGAGCTGAGTCGCAACAACTCTGGTGATTAGCGTAGGATTCGTCAGGTGGCGTTCAGCATTCAATTCTACCAGCCACTTCATTACCTGTGACAGCCATGGGACTTTTAGATCCACCTCTTGCTATCACATTTTCTTATCAAAAGAAAAAGTTACTTACCACAGGTAATGTTCTTTCGACTGGATGTTCCTCCCACGCATTCCTCATCTTTGATTTGATATTCAATATTCAGCTGCTTTGGGGAAAAAAAAAAAAAGAAAAATCTGCAGAGGACGCTGTGCGTCAATGTCCCTCGAGGGCCTCTGTCTAGAGGATGAGGTCATTGAAGGAATATATAGCACACACAGCACCCATTGGCTTCAGTTCCGTTTTTTCTTTCAGTAGAACTACCCGCATGAACACAGGTTTGACCGTACTAAGCTTTGAAAGAGCGAAAGCTGTAATAGCATGGGAAAATCTACTGTGGGGTAGGCGGGGAGGGCAATGAGGAAAATGTGGGAGGAACCATCCAGTCGAAAGAACTTTACCAGGGGAAGTAACTTGTTCTTTGAATGGATTGTGTACTCCCACGTAGTCCTCATCTTTGATAGACTCCCAAAGCAGTGTTTATTTTGGTGGAGGGAGTAAGAATTGTATCAATGGTTTCCATGAACCGAATGTAGGACAGCTTTTCTAAAGCTTCCATCCTGACTGAGGGAAGAATCAAGGCAATAATGCTTTGTGAACGTGTCGAGTGTGACCGTTTGGTCTCAGCACGGCGCCGCGTTGCAGCATTACTCACTGCAGGGAGTTCATGTATATTCATACTTGGACGATTGGCTCCTGTGCAGTCCTTGCCCACAAGCTGCAACGGCCAATCTTCAGTCACTCCTCCAGCTACTGTTCAATCTTGCCTGTCGGTGAACTGGCGGAAATAATTTACGACGGTTGCTTAAGACCTGATCTTTCTAGGTTTCTGTTGGGATACTGTCAGTACCAGAGTGTTCCTGACGGGGGACAAAATTGAAGACCTGTCAACCACGTGCCAGCTTCACATGTCGGCCTGGTGGTTCCAGAGACTCCTTAGGCGAGTTAGATCTACCTCTTGCACGACTGAAAATGAGGCACACTCCGCTTGCTCTTCGGAGCTGTTGGTCCGGACTCTAAGATGATTCCAGTTCCACCCTCCATGATGGCAAATCTTCAGTGGTGCTCTTCCGGCAGCAACCTTTCAGCGGGAACCTCCTTCCAGGAGCCCTGCCCACAAGTAACGGTTACTATAGGCTCCTCCCTTCTACGGTCGGGGAGGGCAACACTCCGTCACCTCGAGGTTTACTATTTGTGGACGCACCAGGACACATGGTCCCATATCAATTACCTAGAGCTTCTGGCAGTCTTTCTGGCACTTAAGGCTTTTCAGCTCTCCAACAGTGCAATTCAAATTTGCACCGATGTTCTACATCAACAAACAGGGGGGCACTAGGTCTCATCCTCTGGTGGATCTAGCTATCCAAATTAGTAATTGGGCGATCCTGCACAATGTCTGGCTTCAGGCAGTGCACATTCCGGGTCACATCAATGTGGCGGGAGACTCCCTCAGCTGCCAATCCGACGAGTAACGAGTGGGAGATGAACACTGATGTTCTCACCAAAATCTTCCAGCAAAGGAGTGCTCCAGCGGTGGACCCCTTTGCAATCTCAACAAACAGGAAACTTCCTCTTGATGCTCCCAGGGACGGTCTCCGAGTGTCTTCCTTGGGGGACACTCTTGAGAACCCTTGGGACAACATGAAAGCTTACGCCTTCCCTCCTTGGCCGCTCATTCATCGGTCGCTCTGGACACTCGATAGTGCTTTCAACTGCACTCTCTTCTTCATAGCTCCTTGGTGGCCAGCCGGGTTCTGGTTTTCGGAACTGCAGCACCTATCGGTGTGCAACCCGATCAGTTTGCTGCAGATTCCCGACCTTCTTCACAAGAGCAATCACCAGTTGTGGCAACCCTCCACACAATTCTTCAGCTTGGCGGCCTGGTACCGGAGTTCCGGTCCTTCGCGCATTCAACCTTTCAGAGGATAACATGCGCATAATTCAAGCGGCATGTAAGCCTTCTACGAGGACTCAGTACAAGAGCAAGTGGCTCCAATTTTGCCATTGGTGCCTAGCTAAACAGCATGATCCCTAACAGGCTTCTATTGACTGTGTCTGGTCTTTCATATCAGACTGTGCAGCCTCTGGCATCCATGTCTCATCATGCAGGATATACCTACCCGCCATTGCAGCTTATCGGTCTACAGACAGTTGCTCTTTTTTAGTAACAAACCCAGTCAACAAGAGAGATTTTGCAGGTCTTAATCTTTTTCCTCCGGTTAGGCCTCCTCATCCAAAATGGGATCTGAACGTGGTCGTCACCATATTGTGTCATAAGTCTTTTGAACCTATGGCCACTACCGAGCTCAAGTTCATTTCTTGGAAAGTGGCCTTCTTGATCGTGGTAACATCTGCGAGAAGGATAAGTCAGCTTAAAGCTCTCTCTGTAGAACAACTGTTCCAAACTTTCCACAAGGATAAGGTTGTGCTTCACACTCATCCTTCTTTCCTTCCCAAAGTTGTCTCCAAGTTCCACTTAAACCAGTCCATATCTTTACCGGTTTGCTTTCCGAACCCGGTCTCCGATGCCGAGAGGGTTTTACACAACCTGGACATCAGATGAGCTCTGAAGTTTTACCTCGACAGAACAAGTGAACTTAGAAGCTCTTTACAGCTCTGTTACGTTTGGTGACCCAAAAAGGAAACCTGCCTCGAAAGCATCCATCTCTCGTTGGATAGCTTAATGTATTTCTGAAGCCTACAAAATTCATGGCCTTCAGCCCCCAGAGTGTATTCATGCACATTTGGTCAAAGGCAAAGCGGCTGCTGTTGCCTTCCAAAAATATGCCCCTTGGGAGTCTATAGCCAAGACTGCTACTTGGGCTTGCCCTTTGGCTTTTTGCAGACATTGTCTTGACCCGAGCTCCCGGGCTGATGCCCAGTTCGGCCAGGCAGTTCTTAAAAATGTGTTCCAATAAGGGACATTTCCATCCTTCCGTTTTCCTTTCGTCTGTGCTTGGGAATCTCCCACAAGCATAGAGGAAAGGGGATGGGACGTAGGAGTATGACAAAGTTACCAACCGTAGTGACTACCTTACTCCTAGTCCATAGTACCCTTTCCTCCTTAGTCCCGCATGCCGTCCCCTCTAATAAGTATCCTCTATTTTTGGTAAATGGTCCTTGACCTGGAGATAGAAAAGGACTGAAGGGCGATGCAGAGCTCAGGAGGGCGAGGCTGCGGTGACGTGAAGGCCCCGCGTAAAAATAAAAGGACAAAAGAGAATTTTTTGATGCTTTAAAAGTGCCCCGGTCCTGTCCCAATGGACGGGACGGAATGTTCCACAAATATGGATGAAAGGGGACTAAGGACTAGGAGTAAGGTAGTCACTATGGTGAGTAACTTTGTCATACCGGATGAATGGCCAAAAGGTTGCCCCAACAATGGGCGCCTGACAGTGTGCGTCTCGCTCGATCCACTGAGTGCGCACTTGCAGGGTAGTCGCAGTATAGGTCCCCGATTATCATAGGGATAGGTGGAAGCTCTTTCAGATGTTTTCACGTCTGCTTACTTCTTCCCATGTAATCTCCCTCATCATCTAACCAGGTTGTTAAACCACATCGACATTGGCTCCATGGATGAGCTAACCTCCAGGTCATCCATATCAATCTAATTCTCGGGAACACTCTTGCCTGCCCTTTGGGTTTGACACTCCACCTTCTCCAATGTGTCCCCAACTTCCCTGTGCAAACAGTTCTCTGCATAATAGCAGACAATTGAGCGCTCCAGCGCTGCCATAGCTGACCTCTCCCAAGTAACCAGCTACAGCCACCACAGCTGCAGGATCCGGAGCCCAAGTGGGATTCAAGTTATCTTGCTGGACTATTTCGACAGGGCTGCATTCAGACCCTTGATGATGTGTCAGGTCACCTGCCACATGTTGCATGTCAGGAGTTACTACAGATGGATCCATTCTTGGAAGTGGACTCTGTATCTTGTTGCTTGTCTTGCTTACCCTCGCACAACCTCAGAAAGGGACCAAACTGCCTCCTTCATGGATCTGTGCTTGTGCCTCAAGTTTAGCATTGCTTTACTAGCATCAGCGGCATCAATTGCGGTAGCAGCATTATTTTCTCCCCCCTCAGTTCAGGCACCTCATCCATCACCACTACATTGTACTGGCAGGAGGCAATACTCGCAACCTTTTTGCTTCTTGCCACACAGTCAATCGGTGCTTGCCTAGTCTATTTCCCAGGTTGTGTGATTGAGGCTCCTCTCTTTTTTGTGATGTCTTCTGCACTTCGATTTTGGCCCCATGTTGCGTCTCTACTTAGTAGTAGCCCCCTCTATCAGCTGCCAGCTTTCACACGCTGGGTCACTAGCCTCCAAGCGAACCTGGGGAGGAAAGGGGTGATCGAAGGTTTGCGAAATGAGGGAAAAAATGGGAGCAGGGGAAAATTACAACAGAAGGTTTTCTTTGGGAGGACAGCTGCCTCTGGCTACGAGTTTGCCACTAGCTACAAGTTTTGTTGTTCCTTCTGGGGGAGCGGCCGGGGGGGTGTTTAACCCTGTTTTCCTCAGGGTGCAGTTTACACTCACATAATCACCAGGACCAACACTCCAATGTCCCTCTACTTTACTACAGTAGCTGCAGCAACACCGAAACAGCTCCACTCCCGAGCTGCTCCTCTTACCAAGGATCTCAGGGCCAATGTAGGACATAGGGGAGGACTGTACAGCAGCCCACCAAACAGCCGCCAGCCTGGATATCTTCCTGCCCGGCCTCCATGTCTCTGAGCCACAGCCGCAGCTCCAGTAAACCAGCGAGGGAGGACCTCTGCCTCTACCGATATTCTTTAAGCCGCTCTGCCAGAGGAGGGTCACAAACATAGCTGCTGCTTCCGACGCATTAGTCTTTTTGTTTAGGTACCCGAAAAATGCTCACTAAGGAAGGCGGACCAAATCTTTAAGTGTTGCTGAAACTAGTTGGTGTTTGTTCTATATTAAAATTCATGTTTTGTATATTGGACAAAATTTCAGTTTGATTGTACCTATATATAAAACACCCGAGAGCCTTGCTATAAAATATCAACGCCCAGCCCTCGCAGCGAAAGCCCGAACGCAAAAGGGCGAACACTTTTCTCAACTGCTGTTTTGCTGCCAGGATACTGTGTATACAAATATTACAAGCACGCCCCTCATGCCAACATGGATTTACTATTGCGCGCGTGTTCCTTTAAGGAAGAACTCAAGTGCGAGGACACGCCCACAACACCTGCGAGCCTCGCTATAAAATACCAACGCCCAGCCCTTGCAGCAAAAGCCCGAACGCAAAAGGGCGAACGCTTTTCTCAGCTGCTGTTTTGCGGAGGTGCGGAGCAGGAGCCCAACCCCTAACATCTAAATACCAACATTTGGCCACGACGGACCACGGTAAGGAACTGTGCTCTATTCACTTATCACATATACTGACTACGGACTCGCGGGAAACGGTTTCCTTTGATCACGCGAGCCCTTATTTACATCATATATTATTGTGAGCTATTGGCGGCATTGATACACTTGACAAAAGAACGTACTGCACTTAAGGAATCAAGAGTTGTGCAATGCCAGCCAAGGGGAAAGCAGGCCGACAACGGTATAATCTTAGGAGGGGAGGAGAGACACAGATAACAACGCCCCCTCCAAATAGATTACCTAAAGAAATAAATGCCGAAAATGCGGATAAGGGGAAAGGCACTATCCCGGCATTATTTAATCAATCTAAGCCTAAGGAGAAAGAGGTGGCTATCATGACGAAGAACCGGTTACACCACAAAATCAAGTTGAATCTCAAGATATAACAAGTTATGAAGATATTGATAATAATTAATAGCTTGATTTATGTTTATCAATACAGAGATCTATGGCAGCAACATCTAATATGGTTCACACCCACAAAGAGTCAGAAATGTCAGTGGAAGCACAGGTATTGCAATCTATGGGAAGTCATATCCCTATTAATCTTTCTCCCAGATTGTCAGCATCCCCAAATTTGGCAATAGACATCGAAACAAAAAATTCGGTCGAAGCCAGTACTAATAATGGAACACAAGAAAACTTGACAGCAATTGCTGAGTTACAGGCTTCAATGAATTCAATGCAGTTTGCTATGAAAATAATGTTAAAGTTATGTGGGAGAATTCATGTGAATACTGTATTGCAATTGAACGCTTTAAAGACTGGCTGTAATTTTGTTCCGCAAGACACCGAAACAGCTCTGAATGAGAATGAAAGAATACAAGAAGAACAAAAATCGAATGCAGAAGGAGTAAAGGAGACAAGTGAGGATTCAGTTGCCTTTTACTCTCGAAAACAGACGCTTGGCTAAGAGAGCTGCAATGTGGTTAGTGTCATGTGAGGTTGCCTCTCTGCGTCAGCCCTGCCCCCAGGAAAGAAATCAAGAAGAGCTAGGAAAAAGGCTAATAGGGCAAAAAAACGGAACCTTAAAGGCCCTGGCACCCTTACAAGCTGGATTATACCAGAGAAATCTGATACAACAAGGTCTATGATCGACGAGGAACCAGATTTGGAATTACCACAATCACCTGGTCCAAACGGAGGACAAGCATCAACTCCACACAGGAGGATTGCAATAAAAGAAGACAATAATACACAATCTACAGAAGAGGAATGGGAGAGTACAAACAATACCAGATACATTGAAGATAAGAAATGTCTTATTAAAAATTTAAATCAGAAAGCAAAGAACAGTTGGTTATCAAGGACGGCACTTCTAACTAAACTTCATCTCATTCCGCAGCTACGTGTGCTAAGATCTGAGGACTTTGACTTTGTAGAACCACTTCACTGTATTAATCCAAATGTTACAGCATTACTTTGCAAATTCCTCTCCACAGGAGATCTGATGCAGAAACATAAGAGGAATCTTGCACAAATTGGTATTGAAACAGAAACTAATCCGGAAGAAATTGACCTTATTTTGAGTCCTAAGAATGAAAGCTTACCATTGAACAAATTACCAAATGTAAATTTACCTCAAGGAAAAAAAGTGGAGATGAGGGACATCCAGACCATGCTAAAATGGTTAGCGGAATCTCTGCCTTTAGCAATCCAGAATCACTGAATTGGGGTATCACCCTTCTCCCTCACTTCATGGAATACACAGGGGGTTTCTCACCTCTTATCGCAAACTGGGTCCCTACCAGAAGTAACTCTTTCCTCCTGCTTTTTTCTCCAGGAAACATGGTTGGTTTTCCCCTTGGCAATCGATGGATACTGTCTATACCACACTATGGCTAAGCAAGGACCGAGAGGGTGGCCCTTTGGGGGCCTCATAATTGGGGTATCCACAGTATTTCCGTCAAAAGCTCTTCCAGGTATACATAACGATAACATATGTGCAGTGGAGGTTGATTTGGAAAGCAGGGGTGAGATGGTTAAGCTATTATTAGTTAACATCTATAATCCTCTGGGAGGACACCTTAGAGAAAAATTCAGGATGTACTTCATGAGTTACTAAGTGGTTGGAGCTATGCTAATAGCAGTAATTATATCATCGTGGCAGGGGACTTTAATTGTCATATTAATGGAGCAATGGCCTGTGCGATTAACACAAAGCTGCAAGAAACTAGCTTGATGACTTATACGAGACCGGATAATGAAGGAGATTGCTGGCTGAGTTTCTTTTATGATTGGGAACTTGAAATTATCAATGGACGCACCAGGAGCGACCGCCCTGGGAAAGCCACATGCACTTCAGGCTCCACTAAAAATACCTTAGACTATATATTTGTGAGTGTGGGTGTGGCAGCATTGGTGGAAGATGAACAAGTTACTTCTTACCTTGTAACGTTCTTTCGACGGGATGTTCCTCCGACGTATTCCTCATCTTAGATATCTCCTTCCAGCTCTGCTGGCCTCGTAAAATTTTTTCTCTAGAGGGCGCTGCGCGTCGACGTCCTCCGAGTCGATGTCCCTCGACAGCCGCCGTATCGACGCCGACGTCATCCTGGCTATAAAGGCCGCGCGCAGCGCCCGTTGCTCAGTTCTGTAGCCCACAATAATGCTTTCTGGACTAAACTAATCACCCTGAAGGAGCGTAAACTGCAACAACAAGGGAAGTAGAACTGCGGGGATGGATGGGAGGGTCGATGAGGAATACGTCGGAGGAACATCCCATCGAAAGAACGTTACAAGGTAAGAAGTAACTTGTTCTTCGAAGGGATTGTGTCCTCCGACGTATTCCTCATCTTAGATAGGCTCCCATAGCAGTATTCTATTATTGGAGGAGGGAGTACTGACTTCATGCTGTCTTCTATTGATGAATAGAATGCAGTACAGCCCTTCCAAACCTAGTCTCTTGACTGGAGGAGGAATCCAAGTTGTAAAATCGTGTAAAGGTATGGACAGACGACCATGTAGCGGCCGCACAGATGTCTTTAACCGGCACACCTCTTTTGAGGGCCGATGAAGCTGCAATACCTCTGGTCGAATGAGCCCTAAGGTTTTGAGGGGGCTCTTTTCCTGCCAGTTTATAACATTCCAGAATGGCTAGAATGATCCATCTGGAAATGGTCTGCTTAGTTATTGGTAACCCCAGCTTGTGACCTGTGTAACCTACAAACAGCTGGTCTGCCGGTCTTATCCTGGCTAGTGTACTGATGTAAAAACTTAAAGCCCTTCTAGGGTCTAGCCTGTGTAACCTCTCTTCCTCTTTCCCCGGGTGAGGAGGAGGATAGAAAGATGGTAGGGTAATCTTCTGAGTGATATGGAATTCAGAAACCACCTTTGGGAGGAAATTAGGCTTCACTTGCAGGACAACTTTGTCTTTGTGAAAGATAGTGTGAGGGGGTTTACAAGAAAGAGCTTGTAATTCGCTCACCCTTCTAGCAGATGTAAGTGCTATTAATAAAACAGTTTTAAGGGTAAGGAATCTTAACGAACAAGAATGGAGTGGTTCGAAAGGTGTGCCCATCAGGAAAGTTAGGACTAAGTTTAAATCCCATAGGGGAACTTGGAATGGTCTTGGGGGATAAACATTGGTTAACCCCTTTAGAAATTGTATTATCAAGGGTAACTTGAAACAGGATGGTTCTTCCGCAGTGCGCTTAAAGATGGATAGCGCTGCGAGATAGCCCTTAATGGTGCCAACTTGAAGGCCTGAATTTGCCAAATATAGTAGGAAGGACAAAACCATTGGTGTACCACATGAAAAAGGGTCGATATTCTGTTCTCTACACCAGCTGCAAAATCTGTTCCAACGGCAGCGGTATGAAGACTTTGTTGCTGGCCTCCTTGCCGAAAGCAACACCTCCATAACATCATCAGGGAGGTCCCAATCCTTGTACCTCAGCCTTTCAGAAGCCAAGCGTGAAGGTTGAGTGTTTTGATGTCTGGATGGAGAACCTGACCTCCCTTCTGTGAGAGTAGGTTCTCTCTGAGTGGAAGTCGAATTGGAGGGCAGATGGACAAGTCTAGAAGGTCCGGGTACCACGTTCTCCTGGCCCAATCCGGGGCAATTAGGATCATGGTTCTCCGGAATCTTCTCAACCTCCTGATCATTTGAGGAATGACAGGGACCGGTGGGAACGCGTACAGAAGCGGAAACTCCCAGTCCACTATGAACGCGTCTCCCAGAGCTCCTCTCGGGGGAAATTCCCTTGAGCAGAACAGATCGCATTTCCTGTTGAGGCTGGTGGCGAACAGATCTACCTGAGGGGTTCCCCAAAGGGCGAAGATCTCTTGAAGGACTTCCTGAGCTAGCTCCCACTCATGGGAGACTGTGCTCTGCCTGCTCAGAGCGTCCGCTGTCAAGTTCTTCTCTCCGGCTAGGTGAACTGCCGATAGAAAGATTCCTTCTTGAATTGCCCAAAACCAGAGCTGCATCGCCTCTCTGCACAGGGGTAGTGATCCTACGCCTCCTCTTTTGTTGAGGTAATGCATGGCCACCGTGTTGTCCGTCATTATCAGGACGTTTTTCCCTTGTACAGCTGGCAGGAACGCCTTCAGCGCAAGTCTGATGGCTCTCAGCTCTAACATGTTGATATGTAGTCTGGACTCCGATGGAGACCAACGACCGCTGATGGTCAAGTCGTTGGCGTGGGCTCCCCACCCCGTGAGTGAGGCATCCGTGACTACTGTTATCTCCGGCCAGGGTTGCCAAAACTGTTCTCCTTTCAGAATGTTCTCCTGACAGGCCCACCACTGAAGGTCTCGAGCCACCCTGCCGGGAACCTGAAGAAGATCTGTCATTCTCCCTGAGAATTGTGACCACTGAGTCCTCAGTGCCCACTGGAGGGATCTCATTCTCAGGCGAGCCTCTGGCACTAGGAAAATGCTGGCGAGGTTTTTCCCAGGGAAGTGTCCAGGATCGCTCCTATGAACTGGAGTCTCTGCGATGTTATCATTTGTGACTTCTTTAAATTGAGGGAGAAGCCTAGTCTGTGAAGGGAGTGGCACACGTGATTTAGTTGGATCTGAGCTTCTTCCGAAGAAACAGCTCTGATCAACCAATCGTCTAGGTAGGGTTAGACGTGAATCCCTTCCCTCCTTAGACTTGCCGCCACTACCGACATTAACTTGGTGAAGACCCTCGGGGCAGAGGTCAGCCCAAATGGCAGCACTCGAAATTGACAGTGAGAGTTGCCAATTGCGAACCTCAGGTATTTCCTGTGTTTGAGATGGATAGGCACATGGAAATAAGTGTCCTGAAGGTCCAGAGATACCAACCAGTCCTGGAACTGAAGGGCCTGGAGGATCTGAGAAAGAGTGACCATCTTGAATTTGTCTTTCCTGAGGAATTTGTTCAATTCTCGCAAGTCCAAGATGGGTCTCAGTCCTCCGTCTTTCTTTGGAATGAGAAAGTAAGGGGAGTACCAGCCCTTGTTCCTCTCCGCTACAGGTACCGGTTCTATGGCACCTTTCTCTAGCAGGTCCAAAATTTCCTGCAAGAGGAGCGGATCTGGAGCTTTCTGAGAGCTGATCCCCGGTGGATGACTGAGGTATACGTAGGAAAGGTAGGCAGTAACCTTGGGCAACTGTCTCCAATGCCCAAGCATCTGACGTGATAGCCTGCCATACCGCCAGATGTTGAGTCAACCTGCCTCCTACAGGTGTCCTGTGAGGGAAGTCCTCAGAGTGGTTTTGGGGCGGCTGATGCAGATGCCGATGGTAAAGAGGCACCTGCTGTTGCTGCGGCTTTTGAATATCTACCCCGTCCACCTCGGGTAGTTCTTCTTTGTCCCCTTTGAGCCGGTCGTCCTCTACCTCTTCCGAATGCGGAGTAGAAGCTAAAGGACTTGCCCCTCGCAGAGGTTCCTGTGGGACGAAAAGGTGTCTGACGGATTGCAGCGCCTAGGGATTTTGCTGCTGCTTTTGAAGTTTGAAGTTTCTCTAAACTGTCATCCGCCTTTTTCCCGAACAAAGAAGAGCCATCGAATGGAATGTTCAAGAGCCTGGCTTGCACATCTGGGGCAAAACCAGACTCTCAACCAAGCGAATCTCCTGGTTGTTGTACTTGCCGCCATTGCTCTGCTGATACTGTCAGCCAAATCAATGCTCGTCTGGAGGGATTCGCACATAGCGTCTTAACCGTCCTGTATAATATTCAGGAACGCATCCCTTTCTTCTCCCTCAGGGATGCAGTCAGCCGCTGTAGAAGCACACTCCCAAAGTGTATGGCTGAATCTAGCAAGGGTGCAAGTAGCATTAACAGATTTTAACGCCATGCTACATGCCGAAAAGACTTTCTTTGTCATAGCATCATATTTTTTATCGTCCCTGTCCTGTGGGACGGTAGGATAAGCCGTCTTGACATCGGTAGAGGATGCTGCCTGTACCACCAGACTTTCTGGGGATGGGTGTTTAGACAAAAACTCCGGGTCTGTAGAGGATACCCTGTACTTTGTAGACAGTTTTTTATTTACTGCTGGTACGACATCTGGGGTTTCCCAGTTCGTCATGATCTTCCTCTGAAGAGCTTTATGAAAAGGCACCACAGGATCCTCCTGTGGGCATTTGTCAAGAATATCCGTGAGGTCATCTTGTTGGAAAGATTGTGAAGGTGCAGACCACCCCATAAACTCTGTTATCCTGGCCATTAAGGCTCTATAGGGGGTTTCAGCATGTTCCCCCGGGTCTGGCCTGGCAAACTCCACCTCAGGGGAGGTGTCTAACCCACTTGCCTCATGTAAGGAATCATGACGATCCTTTAACCTGCGTTCTTCAGAGGAAAATTCCTCTCTAATTGGGGTTACAGGTCCCTGCAACTCAAATGTGTCTTCCTGTTCAGACAATTCACCCTCTTCCGTTATTGAGGACATAGTTCTCAATTGTTCTGAACTCATAAAGGGGGTAAACCCCATTTCCAAGGCAGAGGGTGCCGAACTTGTCATAATCGGCCTCGAAAATGTCGATGTTGTCGACGCCGAAGGCTTCGAGCGTGGCGTCGAAAACAAAAGGCGGAGGCCTCGAAGACCTCGACAGAATTGGGATTCTACTCGACAATCTCGAAGCCATTGATGCCGAGGACCTGGGGATAGTCACTGGGTGTGTCGTAACCGTGACTTTTCTTGGCGTCGACACCGGTGTCGAAGCTGGCGTCGAGTCGACAGACTCGTGTGTCGAAGGTCCCTTCGACAACGGCGTCGAAGACATCGACCTCGACGGAACCTTCGAGGAAGGTTTGGAGGTCATAGTCCTACTCGAGGGTTCATGACGCGCTCGAGAGGTTTCCTTCGCCGGGTACTGCGACTCGCAGCGTTTTTGACCTTCGGGTCTTTCGACCAGAGCATCGCTCTCGGCAGTCTTCGAGGGGGTCGAGGCCGCTTTCTCGAAGACGCTCATCATATTTTTGCGGAATTCCTCCCATTCAGCCCGGGAACTATGTTTCGTGGGGCACGGGATTCTCTTTGGCGAAACAGAGGAAGAGGAAGACGGAGAAGGGGATCTTCGACGTCTCCTCTTCGAGTGCTTCGATCTCGAGGAGTGATGAGACCCACTCCGAGATCTGGAGCGCGAATGGTGACGAGGAGACGAATGTCTCGACTTTGTCGACGAAGAAGAAGCTTTAAAAGTCTTACCTTTCTCCAGCTTCCCCCTACGCTCCTTCAGGGCCTTAGCTGTCATGGACATACAGTCCTCGCACTCCGAACAATGGTGTTCAGCTCCCAAACACCACAGACAAACTCTGTGAGGGTCAGTCAGCGACATCTTTTTCCCACAATCTCGGCATTTTTTGAAGCCGGATCGAGGAGTTGTCGGTTCCGACGAAGAAGCTATCGAGTACGGATCGAATAACTCGAGGTAAATAGGTTTAACCTGACAAAACTGAGCAACGGTATTCCGAGGCACTGAGTAAGCGCGGAAAAACGGAACTGAGCAACGGGCGCTGCGCGCGGCCTTTATAGCCAGGATGACGTCGGCGTCGATACGGCGGCTGTCGAGGGACATCGACTCGGAGGACAATCGACGCGCAGCGCCCTATAGAGAAAAAAAATTCCGAGGCCAGCAAAGCTGGAAGGAGATATCTAAGATGAGGAATACGTCGGAGGACACAATCCCTTCGAAATGCTTATAGTAGATAATGATTGGAGTGACCATGCAATGCTACGCTTGCATCTTTAACCATATGAAGGTATTAACCCTATGTAAACTATTAGGTAATATGACAAACAATCAAACAGCCACTAGAATTAGTATGGTCTCATATTAATATTGCAAAGGCACGAAAAAATATATTAATAGATAATCAGGATTTCACGATTAAATGTAAGACCATGACAGTGGAAGGAATTGAAAGGTGGATTAGCAAATTTTCAGGGGTGCATGCGACATTAAAAACCCATATTGCCCTTAAAGGAGAAATAATGGAGAAACCATTTGATAGGGAAATCAGGGATGCGAAAAGACTATTACGAAAGAACATCCGTAGTGCCAAAAATTCACACCATACACCGACTATTAGCGAAAGCATTAGAACATTGAAAAATAAATATAAGCAATGGTTAAAAATAAGGTAAAGTTCCAAAATCAGGAATGCATGGCAGCATACAGTAAAGGTTATGTGCTCCCGAAACTCTCGCTCTATTTGGGCTCTACTGGGTACTGTAAGGGGTAACACTAGACAAAGGATGATTAACCCCATTAGTGCAAAGGAATGGGAGGACTACCTAGAACACTAGAACAGCGCAACCAGACAGGAATTGAAATAAGTGATGGATTTGTTCCTAAGAGATCACGGACGGGACCTATTGAGGTAGTAGAATCCGATTTAGAAAATAAGAAAAAATCTGAAATCCTCTAGGGCCCCTGGTCCCAATGGACTATCCAATGCAGTTCTAAAGAATAATCCAGGATTTTGGGCCAAAATATTTAACATTTTATTTGAGAAAGTGTTGAGAGGGGAAAATTCCTAATAGTTGGAAAACTGCTATTTTGATTCCAGTCTTTAAAAAGGGGGCGAGGACTGTACCGGGCAACTATCGTCTACTTTCCATGCTCGATGTATCTGGCAAACTATTTGCTTCTCTTCTATTAGGTGAGCTACAAGCCTGGGCAGACAAAACTGGAGTACTAGACAGCTTTCAATGTGGTTTCCTGGCTGGGTATTCCACATCACATAATTTATTAATCATTAACCTACTGAAAAGCCGAGCATTACAACCAAATAATCCACCTCTATGGTTGATAGAAATAGACTCTGGCTAAAGCTGTATAACCTGGGTTGTCCAGAGGGTGTGCTCTACTATCTTAAATTACTGCACGTGCACGAAAAAACACCACAGTAAGAATGAAACTTGACAGCGGGGGTACTATGACTAAGATGGTGATCCAAAATAGGGGGATAAAAAAGGGTTGCGTTACCGCACCATTGCTCTACAATCTATAGGTGTCTGATGCACCTCAGTTTATATTGAATACCCTAAACACTACTCCAAAGATAGGAACAGGTCATTGTGTTGTCATGGCATATGCCGATCTTGTTATTTTTGACCACACTTTTAGTGGTCTCAAGAACACGGCGGAACGCCTATGGCAATTTGCAGACATTAATAGTCTGACGATTAATCATGATAAGACCAAGATCATGGCTTATTCCAATAAAAAGATTGCCAGACTGCGCATGTACATCAGATTCCAGGAAATTCAATATGTGGATACCCATAAATATTTTGGAATTGAGTTTGATGTTAAAAGGGGACATACTCATTGTATTCAAGCTCGTAAGGTGAAAGCGTCCCAGCTAACTGCCATGATATATCACTTTACTCGCAATCAGAGCAGGTTTTCAATCTGGAAGGCCAGACAATTATATGTGCAATGTTTGATCCCCATGGTCACATACAGGCTCGAATCCCTGTTGAATATGGATTTTGAATGGTTGGAAGTGCTTAAAGGTAAATTCTGGAAGAAAATATTGGGGTTACCACAATCAATCCCAATGGCTATCCTAAGACTGGAATTGGGACTAATATCTTTAAAGACTAGGGTATTAAGGAAGAGGGCAGAGATCTATATTAAGATTTATAGCAGTACTACCTCCCAGCATAACCAACCAAACCAACTCTTGGCTAGACTGAGGGAAGAGTGGGGCACAAATAAGCTGGATGGGCTTATTAAAAATATGAACCAACTCTTTGAAGAGCTAAGATGGACTCCGAAAAAATGTGTCAATTATGAAACGAATAGAGTCTCCTAGGTAAATATATTGAGTTGTGGGACTGGCAACAAAATTGTAGGCATTTGACGAAACTTAAGAGCTATAGACATGTAACCTATATGCTATATACATTTAAACAAGCTCAAAAATACCTTATTTTATGCCCCGGAGTTAAGCTCAGGAGATTTATGTTATTATTAAGACTCAATTATCTTACAGTTATGGAAATAAGGGGCATGCAAGAAAAAAATTGCCTGTGCTCAATGGATTTTCAGATTGTGCAAAATTGTGAAAATTCCCAATTGGAAAGTGCCAAACACATATTAACATTATGCCCTAAAATGGTAACTGCATACATAAAACACTATGGGAAATATGTACACAATCTGAATTACATCAAAGATCTGGAATTCTGGTACCAGAGTATTAATACCTTGAATCCCAGCTTCCAAATTGTCCTGTATAATGTATTTAATATGTGGTGCACATACCTGGAAGAAATTGAGAAATAGAGGCATTTAGAGAGCTAATAAACGGGTGTGGGAATAACATTGATAAACATTGATAAATCATTTTGTATGAAACTGAAAGGAAAATAAATGAAATGGTGATAGTGGATATGGATAGCAGAGTGTGAAATATGATCAATGTGATCACTTTTGATCTTTTATCTATTTAATGATTCGATGTATTAAGTTGTTGATATTTTCTTTTTAAATTATGATTATATGTGTAAAGTTTTTATTCTTAAAAACTATATCACATTAAATTAAATATATAAAACTTTTGTCTCACTTCCAATTTGGTGGTGGTATACAACAGTCACACTGGTGATATTTTCATAATGTGTGATGCTTTTTGTATTAAAGCCGGGAGGATAGCTAAAGGGCAACGAGTTTGTCTTGGAAACAAGACAACGCATAGCAACACAGATTTGAATCCCAGGCTCGTACTTAGAAACTGGCCCCGGGTATTAAGCATTTTATAAAAGAATAATTATAAAATTATAAAAAGTGATTTTTCTTGACTACTTCTCCCATGTCATACTTTTTTTTTTTTTTTTTTAGCTCTGGCACAGCCGGTTTCCTTGTATAAGTAAAAAAAATGGAGCTGACCTCATTAGGCAGTAATATAGCGACTGGAATATCTATATTAGATATTGCCTGCACCTCAGAGTATCCTTCCTTTTTTCAAGCACACCCCATTAACACCGATCTAGACAACAAAACGTTCTTGAAAAACAAACTCAGGAATTTGTTGATTGGCATCCCTTTCTCCACAGTGAACCAAAATGATGTTGCGTTCTACTTCAGCGATCTTCTGCAAAAACATTTTGGCAAAAAACAGGCCTACACTCATTTGGTAGTCTAGCGTTAATGGTCCACTAGCCTATGTTGATAGGTCTGAGAGAAAAACAGGCCTCCAATGAAGACTTGGGGTAATAACCGGCCTGGTAAGCTTGCGCTCGGCGAGCTACTAAGGCTTTTGGCATCCTAGCCAAAATTTCACAGTGCTACCTACAAAAATGGACACCTAGAAACAGTAAAGGGAACCTGAACCACTATTTCTATTGAGAGCTGTGGCTTCACAGTGGAGGGGGATGGCGGCGGAAAGCAGGTGGCAGGTGCTTTTGACACTGCACCCGCAGAGTCAAAAGGAGCCTGTTGGGGTTGGATAAGTGAGGTAGTTGGAAGCATATGTACACATTGACTGTTGGAAGGGTAGAGGAAGTCAGAGAAGATTGAGGCAAAGGAGGGGCAAAGCTGCAGTGAGCGGCAGAGCAGCCTTCCACTCCCTCGCAACATGGGCCTTCATCACTGGATTCGCACCTCCCTGTGATTGTTATCACCAGTAATGGTCTTTTTGCAGTTAGAAACTATTTGAGTCATCTGCTATGCATAATCCTCCATCTAGTTGTTGGTCTGTAGTACAACAACCTGCTTACCAAACAGAACATTAGGTGTCAAAAGGCATGCTCCGGTAATAGTGTCCATGTGTATTATGTGCATAGATCACCCACAATGTTCATTCCAGTCGACACCCTGCACAGATTATTTTGCAGAGTCTGTGATGGTGACTCAGTAGTTATGGTTAAGTTGGCATCCCAATAGAAAGAACATTATGTTCCTTTTGCAGACTCCGAGTGCCATTCTGGGGTTATGGTTAAGTTGTATTCCCCACGGGAAGAGTGCATTTTTAGGAGGCCTACAAACATCAGACAGTCACACAAAACATTTCCAAAAACAGACTGACCCAACTCCAATTCCTTTGGAGCGTTTCATATGGCTTTGTTAAGATGAGGGTGCAGGCAAACTTATATCTGGGCTTCCCAAAACATATTTTCCAGACATTTTCCATAAACGAACGTTCACCATCACAGCCTGATAGCTGGAAAGATTCAGGCCAGATTTATACAAGTAGTGTACATTCCCTGCGGGGGAATCTGACAGGAACAAGTGATAAAAGGAGTAAGCAAGTGCATCCTACTTTCTTTTGGATACGTAGGGATGTTGTAACACTTTCCTAGGCCTTGTGGGTAGATGTAGGCTGTAAAGGCCAGGGCTTGCTGGTTAAACTGCATCCTAGAAAGTCCATTGAAGACAGACTTCATCACATTTCAGCACGTTGGTGGCATACAGCATTTTGAAGGTGCAGAACTTTGCCTATTTCAGTCAACGTTAAGGCACTGGCTGTGCAAGAGGAGGACAATGTAGGGATAGAATTACAGAGAAGGGCAGTTGCAACTGTTGGGCAGGATACCCCAGCATGCAACAGGAGAGATGAGGAGTGTACTTAGCACTAACCGAGGCAGAAGAAACCCCAAAACAAATATCCATGCACAGATTTCACGCCTTTTTGGGAGGGATGGTCAATGATGACTGCAATTTTTCCCTCTAAAAAATGACCATTCCTATAGTTGTACCCGCATGTTCATGTTAGAGGACCTCTATTACAACCTGGAAACGTGAGCATATCAAAGGCCTCTTGTCCCGCGCCCTCAAATAGCCTATGTGTCCAAGCTGGGAAAATCCCCATTCTCCATTTACATTCGCACAGAAGAAACCAAACAAAAGTACACATTGATTTAAAGGTTTTCAAGTTATACCCAAATGTTAATTGTTTGAAAATCACACACGGGCAAAACCACTTCAAAGTAGATTCTCGGTACTTATTGATTATTGGGTAACCACTACGTGTATTTTGCTGTTTGCAAACAGAGTCATCAGGGGCTCACAGAAGGGATCTTTACACTCCGGTTAGGCTATGGCACGCATGAATCACAATGGCGGTTCACAACAGAAACGTTGTATCGCAATCACAAGTGTGAAGAATTTATTATGAAAACGACCATATCCAACAAGTAGCATTCAAACAGGTTTTGAAAAACCTTTTAATTGACACCAAGATTTCATTAAAACTCTCAAATAATGTGTCACTACTTAAAGGAGAAGTTCTGTCAGAAATATTATTAGCCCAATGGATCAGGCATGTATTTTTGAGCATACATCAATCGATCCAAAAAAGAATTTTAATGCATCTTACCTTCGGTTTTCTCACATTTACACATACAAAAACGCATGGGTCAGAAACAGCCATCTTGTGTTATGCTTATCCGTTGATCCATCGTCCTAAATTAAATTGCCCTCACGGCAGTAAATCAGATCACCCGTCCCTCAAGCTGACATCATTAGACGCTTACGCCCCTTGTAACGCCGCCAGTGCAAGTCTCATTTGAATGTCCACTGTGTGCAATGTAATGAATGGCATGTCTCCATGGACATGTCAAGACGCCTCTTTTCTCAATAAACATCAACAAACCCTTTCCAATCAGGCAACATTGGAGTTTTTGCTGTCTTAGTGTCCATCTACGTACACTGTGTAAGCGCTTTAACACATTTCCAAATGTCTTTACTAGGCCATTTAAAAATGTTATATTTACACAATTTATTTTTTACATGAGCCAATGCAAAATGTTGGGCCTATTCTTTTTGTCTTTGAAAAATGTCTTTTTTCTTCATTTTATTTCACATTGCATTTTAAAGCAAAACCCCATTGCTTTACTTAAGCCAACATTTTATACATTTTCACTCACAGTTACTGTCATAATTCTTCAATAGTTAAGAACAATGGCAAATATTCAGCCCTACCTATACAAGCTGAAGTATACAGAAGAGGAAATGCTTGAGAGAGATGGAAGGCAAAAAGATGGGAAATCTACTGCATGTAGTGACGATCCTATTTCCATGGAAGACGTTTCCACTTGGTGTACCTGCCTTCGATATGAGGTAATGTGCCAACTTTAGTGGAGAACTGCTGTTGAAGAGAAAACTCTGGCTGCTTGGCCTACATAGCCAAAGAAGAACGTCCACCGCGTTTGCGCTACCCAGCTGCATGACTTCAGGGCAGCCTGCCTTACAAGATCAGTCTTGAGAGTGATGATGGTCCTGATGGACGAACTCAGAACAACAGTTCACCCTTGTTCTCCAAGTAATGAGTAGGCTTTGTGTTTACATTTTAGCAGTTTATGTGGTACTTTAACTAAATTGGGAGTGCGATGGTTGACTGATGAACATTTGCAAATATTAGAAAAAAAAAAAAGTCTCGTTTTTACTTCAAGCCAAACTATTCAACATTGTAATTAACGACATAGCATTACAATAACTTTCCCTTTAAAGATAACAAAAGGAAACCTACCTATTTTCCTATCTTTTATTGTTCGAAAGGGTGTACATATTTCTAGATCACACTTACTTGAAGAGAATTGTACTGTCAGTACTCTACTCACAAAGGTGCGTGTCTCAAAAAAACGAATCCCTTGCATTTTAGACGATGGTTTAAAAATGTAAAAAGCAAATATGGAAGCAATTCAACAACAATTTTTCTGTATTTGTGACACAGTTGGTACAGGCTTGTGGCCTATCAAGCGTTCACATGGTGGATTGCTGAAAGACGGATTCTGCTTTCACCGAGTAATACCTGCCTGTGTGGTTCGAGCCATTTGTGAATAATTCCCTAGGGACTCTGGACACTACACAGGAGTTATACAGACCTTACCTCAACCACAGCAGTATCATTTGTAGTTGGTATATTCTATCAACCTTTCCTTTAAAAGAGTAGCATTTTACACAAATTAACTTAAAATAAAATATGTACTAAATAATTTAGCATTGGATTTTTTTCAAAATGATTTTAATTTACTATGTTTGTTTTGTTTGTTTTATTTATTTATATAGCGCTCCAGACCCAGAGGTAGAAGGGCGCTTAAGGAAACGGTTACATAGTGTGATATATACATTTTCATTATACAGCAATTTACAGGCATAGGTAAGGAAGCCACAATGTTCACAGAAGTTAGATAGATGAGGTATGTGCTACTCTTTGTTCAGTAGCCAACCAATAACATGTTTCCTGAAGATCTGAAAGGACTCAATAGTTTTAATGTTGAGTGGTAGGGTGTTCCAGAGTTGGGAGGCAAGCATTGTGAAGCTAGCACCTCCGGCTCTTTTTAAGGTAAATCTAGGCACTGTCAGGCATAAGGTATTGGAGGATCTGGTAGTTCTGTTGGCGGGTTTCATGGTAAATTTATTTGTGAGACACGGTGGGGCTACGTGGTTTAAGGCCTTGTATGTGAGACAGATGGTTTTCAAGTCGATTGTTTGTTGTATGGAGAGCCATTTGCACGATTTCCTAGCAGTGGAGATGTGCTCTCGCCTGGGGATGTTGAGTGCTGCACGTAGTGCATTATTTTGGAGAACCTGTAGTTTGTTAATTATAGATTGGTTGGCACCTAGGTACAGACTATTGCAATAGTCCAATTTGGACTGTATGAGGGCTCTGGCAAGTGTGAGGCAGCTGTTAGATGAAAGGAAGTGTCTGCTGGCCCCTTTATGCAGAGGCTGAGGCGGTCATGTTAGTTTGGAGAGGTTGGTGTTGGCATCAAGGTAAAAGCCAAGTGTTCTCACACTTTTAGCGATGGGGATGGTGTGACCATCAATGATAATGTTATTGTAGTTAGGGCTAAGTTTTGACACGTTATTGGGGGAGCCGACAAGGAGAAAGAAGCTCAGTTTTTTCATCGTTCAGGCATAGGCTGTGTAGGGCCATCCATGCCTGAATGATAGAGAAGATTTAATTAATCCGGGTGACGTCCGCATTGTAGTTGCTCGAGATGGTGAGGAGTATCTGGATGTCGTCTGCATAGTTGGTGTAGGTGACACCCAGACGGTCCAGTTTGTCGAACAGTGGCTTTGTAAATATGTTATACAAAGTAGGGGAGACACAAGAGCCTTGTGGGACTCCGCATGTGATGGGGATGGGGTCTGCAGCAGCTATTGTAGAGAAAACCCTCATGGTTCTATTTGCCAAAAAGGATTGTATCCATGTGATGGCGGAGGAGAAGTGAGCTGCGGTGGATAGGTGGCTGCAGAGGATTTTGTGATCGACCAAATCGAAGGCCGCTGAGAGGTCTAAGATGACCAGGATGGCGGCATTGCCTGTTTTTTTTTTTTTAACATTTTATTGATTTAAAAACACAACCAAACAATACAAACCAAACCAACAGTACATATTTCAACAGTTTAATTATACTTCTTAACTTCTAGTCACTACTTCCCTCATCCCACCCCCCTGTCTATTGCTTTAAATATTCTGCTTCTGCAACCTGTGGTACGGTCTCCTCTTCTACAAGTTCTGCCGGGTCTTCTATTGACCCAAACAGCTCGGCTATCAGTGATTTCCAGGCCATCAGGGACTCAGTCTCTTAACTCCCCCCCCGTCCCCCCTGTGCTACTCGCTTCTTGCCATACCATGGTTTCCGCTTCCACCCATTTTTGCAAATCTCTCCACCACACCTCCACATTTGGCAGGTGGCACGTCTTCCATCCCATGGCAATTCTTCTTTTTGCAAGCACATAAGCCAGATCCCTCAGTTTACCTACATGCTTGAGCTTCTGTGACCTTGGGAACCCCCCCAGCAGACAGGCCCACACTGTATCCACTACAATCTTGACCCCTTTTTTTTCCAGTCTCCCTTTCACTTCCCTCCAAAAGCGTTCTATGACCGGGCATGACCAGAACATGTGCACCATGCCCGCGTTCTCCTCATCACACTTGGGGCATGCTTGCCGTCCTGCATTTGCAAACCTCGATATCCTCCAAGGCATCATATATGCCCTATGCATTATGTATAGTTAAATCTGTTTGTCTCGCATTTCTAGACACCTTATGATACCCCTGCACCCGTTCCCACATCCCGTCCTCCATCGGGGCTCCTACTTCCGTTTCCCAATCTAGTTTCAACTGCGTGACCTCCTTCCCCACTTTAAACATCAGCATTTCATATAGTCTAGCGGTCTCACAGCCCCCCTCGGCAATGTTGTATATCATATCTATGGTGGTGTCTGATTCCTCTTCCAGCACAGTTTCAGGCCATGTTCTCTTAATCCTCTGTACCATTCTATGATATGTAATGTACTGGCCCTCGTGCAACCCAGTTTCTTCTTGCAGCCCCTCAAAAGTAATGCTAGAGCCCTCCTGCTAAATGTCACCCATTGTTGCCACCCCAGCCGGTTCCCAGTGGTTCCTAAGTATCCTACGTAGTGGCACATCTGTCCCTGTTAATGCAACCAATGGTATCTGCGGAGAGCATGGGGACGGGTTCTCCATCATCTGGCATGCCCTGCACCACATCTTCCACCCCAGTAGCATCATTTTAGGGCGCCCCATCATTTCCGCCATGGGTACCCACATCATCTCTTTCAAATAGAATGGCGCACAATCACGCCCAAACAGCCTAAGTTCCGAGGTCTCCTCGTCCGAGAGCCATTTGGCAACATACTGTATCTGGCTTGCTATGTAGTACACCTCATAGTTGGGCAGTTTTATCCCTCCTTTGTCGTGGAAGTTATGTAGCTTCCATAACGCCACTCTGTTTCGCGTGCCATGCCACAAAAAGCCCCTACACATGCTATCCAGTTTGGTGAAGAACTTCCTGGGAATCAGGAACGGTATATTCCCAAAATAGTGTAGGAGCCTTGGCTGGACCACCATCTTTAGCATTGCTCCCCTCCCCATCATTGCCAAGGGTAGCTTTGCCCAAAATTGCATGCACTTCTCAATGTTTTTAATGACTACTTCTGTGTTGCACTTATGCTCCTCTTCCACGGTGTAGTATATATTTATCCCCAGATAGCGAAATGTGCTAACCGCCCATGGTACTTGCAATACAGGTAATCGCTCCGATGGAATCCCCATGTACCCCCCTATTGGGAACATACTGGACTTATGGGGGTTCACTGCTATTCCGGACAACACAGCGTATCTCTCCATCACTACTAGAATGTACTGGAGATTTTCTTCTAGGAATCGCAGGTACAGTAGCATGTCATCTGCGTATAGGGAAATCAGGTGCCGCTCCCCTTTCACCTCAATGCCTATAGTGTCATATTGTTGCCTCAGGTATATTACCAGGGGTTCCAGGGCCAGTATGTAGAGCATCAGAGACCACTGACATCCTTGTCTGGTACCCCTGCTGAACTGCCACCTTCCCGATATCACAGATCCTGTCTTCACCCTAGTCAGTGGTTCGCTATATAATATTTTCGCCCACCTTACATATCTAGGCACTAGCCCATAGCACTCCAGGGCCGCAAGCAGCCATGGCCATTTAACTGAATCGAATGCCTTAATTGCGTCCAAAGACACAATTGCCATTTTGTCATCATTCCCGCTGCCACACTCAATAATTCTTTGGAGTCGCTTATGGTTATTGGTAATATTCCTATTGGGGACATAGCCCGTTTGATCCGGGTGTATTAATTTACCAATAACCTTCTTCAGTCTATTTGCTAAGACAGCGGTCAATATCTTGCTATCTTGATTCAGCATCAATAAGGGTCTATAGGAGCCGCAGCTGTGCCCAGGTTTATTAGGTTTGGTATTATGATAGCCTCTCTTAGCGACTCTGGTAAGCTTCCGGTCTCAAACGCTTCGTTTAACATCTCTAACAGTGGGGGGAGGACCTCTTCCATGTATGCCTTGTAAAACTCACTTGGTGTTACGCTCACCTGGCTCCCACAGAGGCGTCGATCTGAACTGGACAGCTGCGGTCTCCACCAATGTGACGCGTAGGGCCGAGATGACGGACTGGACTGGCCCACCTAGCTTCGTTTGCTTAGCCCGTAGGAATATTCTTCTGCAAATGAAGAAAGGGAATTAACCATCCGTGGAGTTGAGCGTAAATCCCCCCACCCCCGCTGTTCTCCCCACAGATCACCTTTGATGTCCCCTCAAGGGGTTTTTGGGCTTGCTCAAAATAACTTGATGCCTGCTTCGGGGGTTGCTGGACCTGGTCTGCTTCCCTGGGGGGGGGGGGGGGGGGGGGGGGGGGGAGTCCATCTGTCCCCGGGGCTTTACTAGTAGGCAACTGCCTCACCACCTCTCCTAATTCTTATAAGGTAATCGGGGCATCTAGCTCCTCTCCCTCTTCCTCGCTTATCTTGGGCAACCCTATATCCTCCAGCGTTTCTCCCATCATAGCACGGCTACTCCCCCCATTGTCCGCATATAATACCTTATAATAATCCACAAACGCCTGGTTAATTCCCTCCTGGGTATCTTCAACGTTACCATCTTCTCTGTCTATAGTCCTGATTGTAACTCTGGGGGTCTCCCTTTTATATAACCACGCCAAAAGTCTCCCCGGTTTATCACCTCCCGCATGCTGTCTTTCTAAGTATTTTTTATAATTGAGGTTACACAGTCTATCCCAGTACTCTGCACATTTTTGCTATAGCATGAGTGTCAAGTCTAGGTTCTCTGCTGTATCTTCTCCATCCCCTTAAAGCCTCTTCAGGTTCCTCCTCCGCCTTCTGTAGTTCAGCCAAAATCCCACCTTGTAGCCCCTTGGATTTAGGGGCCAAGTTAAGATAAGTTAGGATCACACCAAGGAATGGATATGGAGAGATCAGGAGAGAAGGGTAAGGAGGACATGTCAACACACCTTTAGCCGACAGAGCAAACAAAGGAAGCTATGGATCACCGACAGGGAAATCGGTAGGAAGGGAGCTGATGAATGTAAAATATACAGCATATACAGCACCAATACCAGAGCTGGGGACATTGCGTGCCTCAACCTGGTACACAAACCTCCGAAATAGCTCAGATGGAAACTTGCCAGCCAACAACTAGACGGAAAAGGAACAAGTTACTTACCTGTAACTGTTGTTCTCCAGCATGGGTCTGGCATGGATTCACATGCTCATGAATATTCCCCGTCGTCAGGCTGGGAATCCTCGGTAAAGAAAAAACCAGTATCAGTTTCGTTTCTGATCTGTCTTTCGTAGTAATAACCAATCACTGGTCTCTGCGTCATACTGACCACAGCCAATGACTGCCCTCTACCTAAGCACCGCCTCTGGCAGCCATCTTCAGATTTGGAAGCACGTGAAGTGGCAGTATGACCAAGTGAAGAGCCGCAGAGGGGTAGGCGGGAGGGTTCGCATGTGAATCCATGCCAGACCCATGCTGGAGAACAACAGTTACAGGTAAGTAACTTGTTCCTTCTCCAGCATGGGGTCTGGCATGGATTCACATGCTCATGAATAAAGAATACATAGCAGTACACACATGCACAACCACGGGAGGTGGCAAAGGCTCAACATTAAGCATAGCATCAAACTCAACATTAAGCATCTTACCTCCTCACCAGGCTCACCTCAGGCGAACAGGTTGCGCAGCACTGCTTGGCCGACCCTGGACTCCTCCCTGGAATCCCGATCGACGCAGTAGAACTTCGTGAAGGTGTGCGTCGACCTCCACGTAGCAGCCCTGCATATGTCCAGCAGGGGCACACCAGAAAGGAACGCCGTGGTAGCTGCGATCGCTCTGGTGGAATGGGCTCTCGGACGGCCGGGCAGAGGTCGGTTTGCCAACCGATGACAGTACATGATACAGCCGGAGAGCCATCTGGAAATGGAAGCCTTCGAGAGAGCCTTCCCCTGATTAACAGGTCCAAAGTTCACAAAGAGTTGTGACGTCTTCCGAAAACACTTCGTGCGGTCCACGTAGAACTTCAGCGCTCTAGCTACATCCAGCGAGTGCAAAGTCCTCTCAGCCGGCGACGAAGGCGACGGGAAGAATACAGGCAACACCAAGGGTTCGTTGAGATGGAATTCCGACGGTACCTTGGGCATGAAGGAGGGGTGCGTCCTGAGCACTACCCTCGTGTCGTGGAAAGTCAAGTACGGGGCCTTGCAGGAAAGGGCCTGGATCTCTCCCACTCGTCGTGCGGAGGTGATGGCCACAAGAAAAGCAGTTTTCCACGATAGAAACTTCAACGGAGCCGAGTGCAGAGGCTCGAACGGAGGTCCCATGAGCTTGGTCAGCACCACGTTGAGCTCCCACGCCGGGGCCGGAGCCTTCACCGGCGGGAACGATCTGAACAGTCCCTTCATGAACTCTTTCACCAGACGATGAGACCACAAGGACGTCCGCCCCGTGGTTCTGGTGTATCGGGAGATCGCAGCAAGATGAATCTTGATGGACGCGTGTGCCAGTCCAGCTTTGGCCAGCGTCAGCAGGTACGGCAGTACTTGGGGAGCCGTAATCCGTAGAGGGTTAATCTTCTGTGCGTGGCACCAGACAGAGAACCTCTTCCATTTGTGTCCGTAGCATTTAAGAGTCGAGGACGCCCTGGCCTTTGCAAGAACCTCTCTGCAGTCGGCCGGTATGTCGTATCCTCCAAACTCTAGCGCTGCAGGAGCCAGGCCTGCAAGTTCAGCGACTTCGGGTCGTGGTGGAGGATGGCGCCTCCTTCCCTGGAGAGTAGATCCGCGTCCGCCGGCAGCTTGATCGGCGGGGACGCTGACAAGTCCAGAAGGTCCGGGAACCATATCTGCCTCGGCCACGAGGGTGCGACGAGGATCATCCTGCACCGTGACCTCTTGAGCAGGTTGACTAGCCGGATTAGCAGAGGCAAGGGAGGGAACGCGTAGAGGAACAGGCCCTCCCAGGGGAACGAGAAAGCATCGCCCATGCTCCTCGTCTGGGGAAACCTGCTGGCGAACCTCCGGCACTTGGTGTTCGTCGCCGTCGCGAACAGGTCGATCTGGGGTGTGCCCCACCGTCGGAAGAGGCGATCCACCAGATCCTGCCGTAGCTCCCACTCGTGGCACGAGCGCAGCTCCCTGCTGAGTGAGTCGGCGATGGTGTTTATCCCTGCCAGATGAAACGGCACCAGAAAAATCCTTTGGGCGACGGCCCAATGCCACAGGTCCTGCGCCTCCTTGGACAGCGCTGGGGACCTGGTTCCGCCCTGTTTCCTGATGTAAAACATGGTGGTGGTGTTGTCGGTGAAGATCCTCACCACCTTGCCCTTGAGGGACGGAAGGAAAGACATGAGGGCCCAAAACACTGCACGGAGCTCCAGGACGTTGATATGCAGGGACTTCTCCGTCGGGAGCCAGAGTCCCTTTGCGTGCAGATTTTCGGTGTGCGCTCCCCACCCTTCCAGGGAGGCATCCGTAGTCACAGTCTCCTGGTGGGCTGGGGTCTGGAAGTCCATGCCCGCCGTCAGATGCGCGCGGGTGCCCCACCACCGTATCGCTCGTCGGAAGTTCTCGTCGAGCTTGACCCTTTCCTCGAAGCTGCCCGTCGTCTGGATCCAGCGCGCATCCAGGAATTCTTGCAACGGGCGCATCCGGAGCCTGCACATGGGAATGAGGTAGATGCAGGAAGACATCATCCCGAGGAGGGACTTGATGGACCTCACTTTGGCCGCGTCGGCCACCAACATCCGTTGCACCTTGCCCAAGATGGTCCTGGTCCTCTCCTCCGACGGGGAGGCCAGAAGGGACACTGTCGAGCCTCGCTCCCAGAAACAGTGCGACTTGCGCGGGCACCAGGTGGGATTTGGCGTAGTTCACGAAGAATCCCAGGTCCGTGAGGAGTTGGACGGTCCTTGCCGTGTGAACCACGGCGAGTTCCCTCGTCTTGGCGCGGATGAGCCAGTCGTCCAGGTAGGGGTAGACGTGGATCCCCTCGCGGCGCAGCTGCGCCGCCGGAATTTAGGATGGGAATGTGGAAGTAGGCATCCTCCAAATCCAACGACGATAGGAAATCCCCTTCCTCCAGCTGGCCCAGGACGTGCTGGAGGGTGACCATCCGGAACTTCTGCGCCTTGATGAACTTGTTCAGACGTCGGAGGTCTAGGATGGGGCGCCATCCTCCCGTCTTCTTCTTCACGAGGAAGTATCTCGAGTAAACTCCGGAGCCCCGAAGCCTCTTTGGGACGATTTCGATGGCGCCCTTCCTGAGCATCGCCTTTACCTCCAGGAGAAGTTGAGGGACGTGAAGTTCTTTCCTGGCCACGGGGGGGACACGCGGGCACCTTCTTTGAAACTCGAGCGCGTGGCCCCGGGCCAGGGCGTCCAGCACCCAACGGTCGGTGGAGATGGACTCCCACACGCTGACGAAGCCCGCCAGCCGGCCTCCCACCGGGGTGCTCCGGTGGGGGCCCGACCCCACAACCGGTTCAATCCTGCTTGGACGCGGCCTTGCCGCCTTGACCTCCTGGGCGACGACGACGGGGTCCGCTAGACTTGCCTCGTCCTCTGTAGGCCTCTTGCGACGACGAGCGGGCCGCTTGACGGTAGGAAGCGAAACCGCCGCCGGAACCTCTGGAGGCGCCCTTGCCTCCGCTGCTCCGAAAGGGCGTCCGACGTTGCTGCAGAACTCCGAGGGCCCGGGCCGTCTCAGTATCCGCCTTGATGGCCTGAAGGGAATCGTCCACTGTCTTCCCAAACAGGTTGTTCCCGTCGAAGGGCATGTCCAGGACTCTGGTCTGGACGTCTTGCCGGAAGTCCGTAGCTTTGAGCCATCCACGACGTCGAAGGCAAACGCTGTTGCCCAGCTGGCGGAACCCAGTGTCGGCGATGTCCGTCGCCACGGTGATGGCGTGGTCCGAGGCCACCTCACCTTCCTGCAGGATCTCCAGGGCCTCCGCCCTCTTGTCGTCCGGCAGAAAATCCAGCAGGGGAGCTATCTTGTACCAGAGCTCCCTGTCGTAGCGAGCCACGATAGCCAAGGCGTTGGCCGCTTTAATCGTCGTCGCTGCCATAGCATCCAATTTCTTTCCCTCGCCGTCCGGCGGGGAAGTCGATGTGGAGGCCGCACCCCCCCCGCTTTCTTCCTGGCTGCCGCGGAGATGACGGAATCCGGGGTAGGCTGCGCCCGGAGGCACAGGGGGGCCGTGTCCGGGACCCGGTACTTTTTCTCGTACCGGTCTCTTCTAGCTGGCGTCGTGGAAGGGTTCTTGAGGAGGGAAAGGCCCTCATCCCAAATGTCGTCCAACAGAGGCACTGCGAGGACCGTCTTCCTCTTGGCCTCGCGCCGCTGATAAAGGAAGCCTTCCTTTTTCTTCTCCTCAGGGCAGAGTTGGAAAAGCTCGGAAGCCCTGGAGATCATGGAGTGGAAAGATCCGATCTCGTCGGGCGGAGAAGCCCTGGCGGGAGGCGACGACGGAATATCCTCGTCGTATGCCTCGTCGTCCGTACCCGTCGCTGCCGTGTCAGTTCCCGTATCATCCCCTCGGGTGGACGGGGGAGAGGGCTGGACGGGGCGCAACGGTTGAAAAGGAGGTGGTGGATGGATCCTTCTTTTCTTGGTTGGGGGAACACCAGAAGGTCCCGGTTCTGGATCCCCCGACGGGAAAGGTTCCTCCGTCGGTAACGGTAGTCTCGTCCTTATCTCGGAGCATAAGGACTGTATAGCCAACAAAATGGCCGCCGAGTTGTCTTGCGGCGCTGGCAGAGGGGAATCCGAACGGGCGAGCAGGGGCCCCGTCGGTATCCTCGACGATGTCGTCGTCGTCGTCACCTGCGTCGGGGTCCATTCCGACGGGCTGGCCTTCTTCCACGCCTAGGCCGTGGCTTAAGACCTCGATCAGCTCCTCTTCTGAGGTTGAGGCCGAATCTACGACGACGCCCTGCCCCCCCTTCTTCTTCCCCACGGAGGGTTTCACGGGGGTCCTATCGATGGGCACAAAAGAAGACTCCCTCCGAGGAGGCAGGGAGATTCTGGGCCCCGCGGTCGCCACCACTGGCGCAGCCTCCACAGGCTGAGCCAGGGCCGCCGCGACCGTTTCAATAGAGGGCTTGGTCGGATGGATCAAGGCCTTCACCACCTTAGGTGCGCTCACCGCCTTATCCTTGAGGGAGGGGGCACTGCCACGCTCCTCCTCTGCCTTAGAGCTCGACCGGGGCCTCTCCAGGAGTTTCGCCGGGTGCTCGGCCTTCCTCTTACCCGACCCAGAGCGTTGGCTCATGGTTGATGGTGCCGGGGAGGGTGCGCCCTGCCTGGCGCCCGTAGAGCCCGACCGTTCGGCGCTCCCGGTGCCAGCGGACTCGCGGTGCTTAGCCTTAGGTTGGGCCCCCGTCGCCGGGGCGCCCTCAAAGGTCTTAGAAGACCGCTCGGGTTTCTTCTTCTTCTCGCCAGACGGGCTCTTACCCTCCAGCCAGTTGGCGAGACGTTGATGGCGGTCCTTCATGGTCCGTTCCGACATGTTGCCGCAAAACGCACAGTCCTTCTCCACGTGCGTCTTGTCCTCATGAAGGCAGTAAAGGCAGAAAGAGTGTTCGTCCTCCTTAAAGACGTTCTGCAGCTGGCATCCAGGGCAGACCCTGAACAGCTTTCCGGGCGTCGAGCTTCCCTTCTCCTGGGCCATCTCCGAGACCGGGCCTGAGAAGCTTCTGGAGTCCTCCGAAGTGTAGCTCGACGAAATCTTCACCCTTGAGGGGCACAGACGAATCCGACCCGGGTCCCCGTTGATCGGATGTAGGATCGGTGGAGCTTGAGGCTCTTTTGACCGAAAGAATCGAGTTTTTGTGAAAAAACGCGAAAAAATAGCACTAACGCTCGAGAGCAATAGCACGAGGATCCCAACACATGAACGTGCGGTAAAAATCTGAAGATGGCTGCCAGAGGCGGTGCTTAGGCAGAGGGCAGTCATTGGCTGTGGTCAGTATGACGCAGAGACCAGTGATTGGTTATTACTACGAAAGACAGATCAGAAACGAAACTGATACTGGTTTTTTCTTTACCGAGGATTCCCAGCCTGACGACGGGGAATATTCATGAGCATGTGAATCCATGCCAGACCCCATGCTGGAGAAACTAGAATATCAACTCCATAGGAAAAGCAAAGACGTGGAACAAAGAAATTCAAAAGCTAAGAGGCAAAAACGGCAAAAACCCCAATAACCCAAAAAACTCCACTTTCCGCATACATCTCACACAAAAACCCACACAACCACATTCCGCAGAGCAAATCGCACGTACTTCACCACACTGCAACAACACACACATAACTCGCACCAACAGCAGAGGAGGACCCACATCGATCCGATAATCACAACCAAGCTCAGCGCACGGTGTAAACCGGACTGAAGCTGCCAACAGGACACCACCGCTCTCACTTTCCTACTTCTACTTCACCTTACTAACCTCCCACCCCGCCTTTTTTGTTTGCAGATCCGCCAGAGGGCCTAGGGACCAATTTCGTTGGTGACAGTGCGCGGTACAAATACCTTTAACATTTACCTTCGATGACATCATCCTCAAGACGCAGGCCCTCGACGGACATCAAGTCCACTGCATCGAAGCACAGCGCCCTCTGCCGAAAAAAGAATTCTGAAGCAGCTGAAGCTGGATATCGAACATCAAAGATGAGGAATACTTGGCAGGACACCATCCATTCGAAATTCCTTGTGCCTTGACCCAAGCCTGTATATATATTTGTGTCCCCTCCAACTTCTGCTCTATGTTGGTCAGCGATGGGGAATGAGGTGCGGTAACTTTATTTATTTATTTTTTCTTTTTTTTTTTTTAAGTGTTCAGAGTGCATACCTGGCGTGCCCTTTTTCAGCCAATCCACGGCTTTGTACAGCAGCACCGGCCCACCCCTTCTGGGGTCCACTGGGGCTGGATTCCTTTCACACCACTGCCCCGCATGCCTGCCTGCCTGCTGCTCCCTGGCCTTGCTCTGTGCACCAGGCTGCTGCGCTGTACCGAATAGATACAATTTAAAAAAAGACTTCTGAAGGTAGGTAGGTAGGTAAGCAAGCAACGCAGCAAGCCAAGCGCACTGTGCAACTAATGTAGATCAGTAATGTCATGGGGCATGCTTGTGTATTTGTATGTATGTTATGTGTGGAGTGTCTGATGTGTGTATGTAAACGTTGAGTGACTGAGGGACTGTAGCTGCGCTGTGTGTTGGCAGAGTTAGTGTAGGGTGTGTGTAACGGTGTCTGAGATGGGTGCACGGTGCGCATATGTAAGGGCCATGTTTGCTCGGTTGCAAGTCTTTCCTCATAACTTCTGAGTTATTCGTCTCTGGAGATTTATTTGATCTTTGGTTGGTGTCCCATTTAATATTTTCTTTTTAACTTACGCGTCATACTGTCTTAGTCTATACAGTAATGTCGATTAAAATTGACATTCCGGTTGGTTCACATATTTAAAGTTAAAAGTAAAGGAGATAATTTATTTTGTATTTATTTAGCTATTGCAGAACAGTTTGTGTCGTGTCCTTGGGCTTTTGCAAGTACTTCCCAAGCAGCACTGACGCATAACAGCCCGCCACGTGTTATCACATCACTGCATGCAGCTGTCCCACAGCATTTAACCCTTTGCTTCTAAACACTAAACCTACAGCCAAACTATTCATAAGGCCGGTCTTGCCAAACTACAAGTACCACACAATGCCACATTGCACAAAGTCTCGTTTGGAAGTCAGTTCTCATTGTGGGTGGTGGCAAATCGAAAATTAATGCAAATTGCCAGGTGCATGCTTTTTAGGAGGGCGCCGAAATGAATGGATCACAAACGCGACCACCGCCCACCCCAGCAGTCCCTTGTCGAGCCCCCGTGAAGAGACTTATTTTCCTATGCTTCGTAAATTCACTTCCAACTACAATCATTCTAAAGATCTGCAGTCAGGTGAGAGTATCTGATACAGTCCTGGTGTTCCTCTGAAATTTTGTAGTTGTGGGTGCCCCAATCATGAAGCCAGGACTACAGGTCTCATAATGGAAATAGAAAAAGACAATACTCGAGGGACTATTCGGATCAGACACAGGTCATGGCGAGATAGCTACATAGCTGCCAACTAAGGCTCTCTGTCATGATCGTCACACGAATGCAGCCGTGGTCTTATTAACAAACGCACATTTGCATACCAAGGCATGCAGCAGACACTTTATGCAATTACAATTATAGGGCTGCAATTACAATTATAGGGCTGCTAATCTAAAAATCCAATATTCTGTTAGTTTAAAAGCAAAGATTAGCTGAAAGAGACTCTCCTGCAATGGGGCTAAATGGCAACTATTATATGTCATATATTAACTTTTTCTGTATGCCCCAAATGGATAAAGAGTCACATCTAGTCCTTTAAAAATATAGTATTTTTTAATCCTTCATTTGAAGGGGGAGGAGAGAAGCAAAACTAGAAATTCTCGGGCTGGATGTGTTACCGTCCACTGGCATGATACAAATTAAGAGTGCTCCATTTGGGATATTATTAAACTCCATCACTATTCAGATACATCCATGGTCTCTGGTGGCAACTATTAGCTATAATCTCTTGCATTTCTTATATAGTGCCGGTCACTCCACAACACTAACTGATTTTAGCGCGCTGCTGGAGAGCTTGCGTCATAATATCAAAACAACCTCTCCTGTTTGGAACACTCAATGCACTAAACACGCAGAGATTTCTTCCCACTATCTAGCCATAGATTCTTCTAGCTCCACGGCCATTCATGATTATAATATCCTGTCCCAGGAATGCCCAACACATGCCTGTGAGAACAGGGTTTTACCCACTCCCGATGACTTAAAACGGGTGGCGATATGCCATCACTGAATATTGAAATAAACTATGAGGAAAATCACTCGGAGTCCGGTGAACTGGACATTAAAACACTTGAAGCAACCACTCCTCCGATTCCCAATTATCTGGCATATCAACAGCATCTCAATCTTTTCTGCTAAATACATGATCTCTCGTAGAGCATGGGGTCAAGATCGCAGATTATCGTGCTACCTCAGAGTTCGATATGTTTGCCATCTCAGGGACGTGGCTTCATGAGGAGGTCCACTTTGCAGCATCTCAAGCTCTCCCTCCGGGCTAGAAGATATTTAGGTCTGACCGACCTGGGCAGAGAGGTGGGGGTTGCACTGATGGTTAAGGAATGCCTGGACAGTTATTCAGTGAACGTGGTTCACCTTGAGGACTGAGACTTTGCTTATAAAGCTGAAGGTCAACCAGAATGCATCAAAAAGCATTCTCATCTTACATAGGCCCCTAATAGTATGCCACAGTTTAAGGAACATTTACTTGCCCTCCTTAATTACATTACTAAGCCCCAATCACCAGTTTTGGCGTGAGGTCCCAATCACCAGTTTTGGTGCTAGGTATCATTAATCTTTGGACAGAGGATGAGCAAGACACCCGGGCATCATCCCTACTAGCAGCCCCTGGAACCATTGGTTATACCCAACTAGTCAGAGCAAACACAAAGAAGGGCACATAGTGGACTGGGTACTGGCTCATATCTCCACCTCCCCTATTTCTGCAATGCTTTGTCCATGGCCAGACTATGATATAGTCAAGTTCTCCATGTTGCTACCTTCCAAACCACTCAGACTAGACAAACAACCCAGAGTAACACAAAAGAGCAGGGACTTCGAACTTGTCATGGTCTCTGTCTTCTCGGCATTCCTAACACCTTAATTGAACTCCATAGAGTTGGTTGATGATTCCACCGATTTAGTGCAACACTTACTACAATCAATCTCAACCACAATGGACTCTCTGGCGCCAGAAAAAAATCAAAATGATTATATCAGAGACTGTTAGGAATTGTTGGTTTAGTGATGATATCATCCAGAGCAGGAAACGGAAAAGGGCTGTGGAAAGGGAGTGGAGGAAATCCCCTTGGTCTTGTACATGGATGGCATATAAGGAATCTGTACAAAATCTTAAACGTATAATCACTGAAACCAAAATATACAGAGTGATGTAGTGATTAATCATCAGGCAGAAACAATATGAAAGTGTGTGCAAAACATTTTTGTTTGCAATATATAAATTAAGCAGAAAACGCCATTGAAAGTTAATACGTTAAGCGTGTACCTGCAACATAGCCAACATGATTATGATCTCCATTTTAATGTCCTCTGACCCATCCCTGTCCCGAGGTCTATCTCGTTTCAAGGAACATCTCTGCACCTTGCCCATATTTCTTTTTAATTGTTAGAGTACAAAACTGGCAGTACAACATACAACACAGGGACATATAGGGTCTGAACTAGCAAGGACGTATTGAAGAAGGCCATCGTCACATGCTTAATACTGCACTCCGAGTTACCTCTTGGACGAACGTGCACCTAAACTTTCATAAATATTAAAACATTACCTCTTGCTCTCTTTGCTGCTCGTCTTTCTCAAAAACTCTGTACAATCCTGTACCGACTTTACCTACCCTCCTTCCATGTTCAGTTTCCTCAATGTACCATAGTTTCAATACCCAGGGAATGGAGGTCAGAGGAGGGGAAAAACTCAATACACCAACAAACAGACAAGCATCAGCGTAGTGGACCCATTGCAGTGGTCACATGGTGCAGCATCTAAAAGCTTTCCAAAAAAACACAACACAGTAAAGAAACTAAAATCAAGGCGGATGACTATGAACAAACCAACTGCATACAACCAAAAAAACTCCACGGCAACGTTTGGCTCTTCTGCGTTTTATGCATAACAGACAATTTGTAAAAGGCATTTGACGATTACTCAGATCTTTCTGTTACGATGATAAGGAGGGGGAGGGAAGGACGAGCAGTCCTGTGCATCTGTAAGCTTTACGTGGGGGCAACGAACAGCCTTCCTGAGCTTGTTAACTAAAGAAGGTCGGCAAGGTAATTATAATGAGATTAAAACACCACAAGAACAGCCGCTTTACTGGAAGAGGGATGCTGTACAAACGAGATCGAACCCATTAACGAGACCTTTGGAAAACAAACGCATTTTCAGAAACGGGAGGAATTAGGGGAGCGTGACGACAACGAGAATACAAGCAAGTACAGCATTCATGTCAATTAATTGACAAAGGAATGAAAGCCCACTTTCAAATCTGGCATGCATTCGTAATCTTTTTTGGGATAAACAGTGATTGGGGGGAAAACGGTTGCAAGGCGAGGAATTCGCCGAAATAAAAAATGCAGGTTATGTAGAGTCACGTGAAACTATCTCTTGAATATTTCTAATGGAATGTGGTGTGTGTGTGTTAACAGTAAACCGCCAATGATTCGTTTAGGTCAGGGCGTTAACTGCCTCCTGAATGGAAACAGCAATTTTAAGCAGTTGCACGCACTGTAAGCCGAGAGGCACCCTTAATCTTGTAGGACCAAGAACACAAATGCCTGGACATAGTGAAACAGGGAAAATGAACATTGAGCAGATATGTAGCCATTATTCGTCTCAAGGTAAAGGTTAAGTGCATCATTTATTAAATGGTTCGGATTAGGTATAGTTTTCACTTCGGAGCAGTGAGAAAAAGGACACCATAAATCCAGACCGCTTTGAACTTTTGACGTTTCAAAGTGGCAGGTCCACAAACAAAAACATTCTTTAAACTACAATACATTTTCAATGTTTTTAATTTGTAAGACAGGAATCTTGTACAATGATAAAAAAAACACGCCTCTGCCGCCCTGCAACCACCTCCCTTCCCCCACGCCCCCACGTATCCCTGGCGTGGAGAGTCTTATTTACACCGAACACACCCAGTAATACTGCAGCAAAAATCCACATGGGCCCATATGGAAAATCCTTATTTATATGTGGGGGATGGAACCATAAACTATACAATGTATGGACCCCTCCAAAAACTACGAGTGAAATATGGTGCACGGGTAGAATGAAAATGCCCCAATTATGAAACAGAAAGCAAACATGTATTTATTCGACTTCATTGGAAACAAACATGGAAGTAAAAAAGAACTTGTGTGTCAGAATAAAGATGGGATGTGTGTATTTAGTAGGTATGTGTGTGAATAGGTTTGCACAACTTGTTCATGGCCTGAACAGAGGGGGCAAGAATTGACTGGCCACAAAGCCTCACCCGAAGAAGCATGTACAAAAACAAAGTTACTCACCATATTGACGAACATACTGCTAGTCCATAATCCCCTTTCCTCCATATTTGTGGGACATTCCGTCCTTCGGGAGGAGACCAGAGCACTTTTTGAAGCATCAAACAATGTATTGTCTTTTTATTTAGTGGGGCCAGTTCATGTGGCTTTAGCCCAGCCTTCCCGAGCAACGCCCAGCGGATCGCCCTTCAGTCCTTTTCTATCGCCAAAGTCGGAAGACATATTAGCAATAATAGGGAACTTGGCGGGCGGGTGTATGGAGGAAAGGGGACTATGGATTACGGGTGCATTAGTAACTATAATGAGTAACTTTTACTCCTAGGTCCCGTCCCCTTTACTCCATACTTGTGGGAGATTCACAAGAACCAATACCAAAACTGGGTGGATGGAAAACTCCCTTTACTGAAAAAGGTTCTTCAGCACAGCCTGACCAAACTGAGTGTCCGTCAGTGAAATAAGGTCGAGGCAATAGTGTTTACCAAAAAGCCGAGGGAGAAGCCCATTTGGCCGCCCTAGCAATGGCCTCCTAAGAAACATACGTTTGAAAAGCTATGTCTACAGCTTTGCCCCACACCAAGTGTGCATGGATGCCTTTGGGCTTCGAAGACCCTGAACCGAGTACGCTTCTGAAATGCAGGAGGTTATGCAGCGGGAAATGCAGGCTTTAGATGCCTGCACTCCTTTTGGATTCCCGAAAGTAACAAACAGATGAGAAAAGAATCTTAAGTCTTTCGTTACTTCTAAATAAAACTTGAGGCCTTCCAACATCTAGGTTGTGAAGGACCCGCTCAGCGTCTGACGCCAGGCCCGGAAACAAAGACTGTTAAGAAGATTAATGTGAATGTGAACTTCCGACACAATTTTCGGAAGAAAGGAAGGGTGTGTGCAGAGCACCACCTTGTCCTTCGGGAAAACCAGAAAAGGCTCCTCAATGGAAAGAGCCTGCAGCTCCCCTATCCTTCTGAATGATGTAATGGCAACCAGAAAAGACAACTTGCAGGTGAGGAGTTTCAACTCCACCAATGGCAAAGGTTTGGATGGTTTGTGCCAAAACGCGTTGAGCACCACATTGGGGTCCCATTTAGGGTCAGGTGGCTTGGCGGGAGGAAAAAAGGTGATGGAGACCAGCTAATTGCATTTTTATCACAGAATTTGAATGAACAAGCGTCCCCGGGTCATTCCACTTCTCAAAAAACCTACTCTTGACCCAGCCAACCCGTCTAACTATAGGCCGATAACGACTGTACCGTTCTTATTAAAAACTTTGGACAGAGCAGCCTATTTACAAATACAGGCTTACTTAGAATCAAACAACCTCCTAGGACTTAGGCAATCAGGCTTCCGACCGAGAAACGGTACAGAAACTGCACTAATAGACCTCACTACCCAGATCCAAACCCTGAAAGACAATGGCAAACTCGCACTCCTCTTACTGCTTGACCTGTCAGCAGCTTTCGACCTGGTCAACCACCAAACACACGGTCACCATTTGAAATCTGAAGCACACTTTTCAGATGCAGCCACGGCTTGGATCAATTCCTTCCTGGCGAACAGAACTATAAGGGTCTTCTCTCCTACGGATTCTGCCGAACCCTCACCAGTACCCTGCGGAGTCCCGCAAGGCTCTTGCGTGTCCCCGACACTTTATAATGTATTCACAAAACCCCTCTTCGATATCCTTGACTATCTGGGTGTCACGTATACCAATTATGCGGATGACACCCAGATTCTCATTCCTATCACGGGTGATTACGAAACTGACAGCACCACCCTCAATGAAATCTACTCTGTAATATAAGCATGGATGGCACATCATGGACTGTGTCTCAATGACGAAAAAACCGAGTTGATCATCCTGGGCACTCATGCCAAACTCAAAAATCTTAATCCTTCATTCAAAGCCTTTACCATTGATGGCAATCTCATCCCTGTGTCAAATAACACTAGAACCCTTGGTATCTACATCAATGCCACCTTATCCTTCTCCAAACAAACTAATGCAGTAGCATCATCAGCCGCATACACTTGTAAGCTGATCACTGCATGTAGACCAGTTCATCTCCGCACCCAATAGCATTACTCTTGCCCAAGCATTAGTCCTATCCAAAATAGACTAATGTAATGCTCTTTAATTGGGCACTAGTCAAAAAAATATCAACAAATTGCAAGTTGTCCAAAACAATGCCATTAGGGCTGCCCTCAACATTCCCAAAAAGGCACACATATCTGAGACCAGACGTAAACTACGCTGGCTCCCTGTCGAGCATAGAATATCCCTGAATACACTGGCCCTCATACACAAAGTCAGGGCTAACCTTGCGCCAGCATACCTTACTAACCAACTTACACCCCACACACCTCTTCAAGACCACTCAGAGCAGCACAAACTAACACTATGACCATACTGAGATTCAAACTTCATAACTCGGGTGGAGCTAGCTTCCCTGTACAAGCTTCCAAATTATGGAACACTATCCCCGTGCCTTTGAGAGCAGAATCCTCATTCAGCCTGTTCAAACACAACACGAAGTGCTGGCTTCACAATCTGGACTCTACAACAGCCTAACCTCCTGAACCCAGCACGTTAGACTATTGCCGGCACACTCTGCAATTTAATGTATAGTTGTACGCACTAGAAATACTATGTTTGTACCTATCTGTAACTGTAACGTAACCTTTGTTGACTGCCTTAAATTGTAACTGTAACCAGATCTAACTTACGCGCCCATATGCCCCCGGGCCTGGCTGCGCTTTATAAATAAAATAAATACAATGTTAAGGAAAGCACCAATAGCGGACAAGTATGTTCGACATGAGTGGATATGAATGCCAAAGCCCCAAGGTCTAAAATGAACAAAAGAACACAATATATAGATACCCGACAAGGATCAAGCCACTTTTCCATGTGCCTGTGATAGAAATTGAGTCATTTGCTCTGTATTGGGCTCACGTGGAAGGTGTGCCCTGCAGCCAGGATGATGCGCATATTAACCTCCGAGAGATTGAACTGACCTGATCTCAGGAACCATGCCACCAAGCTGAAGGGTTGCGGGAACGGATGCCACACCAGTTGTTCGTTCTGGTGCAAAATATCGGGATTCTCCGGCAAGTTAATCAGAGGAAATACTGGTAGATGTTGCAGTTCAGAGAGCCAGAACCAGGCTGGCCACCAAGGAGCCATGACGAGTAGATTGCAGTTGTGCGTTCTCCTCAGCTTCACCACCACCAGATGGATCAAGGGAAAAGGAGGGAAGGCAAAGCCAGCATCCTGTCCCACAAAATCCCCAGTGCATTCTTCAGGGAACCCAGGCCTTCCCTGAAGGTATAGAGCAGAAGCTTCTTGTTGATGGAAATTGCAAACATGTCTACCATCATTACCACACGACTTGAAGACCCCTGCTGGGTCGAAAACGTGTTGGCTGACTTTTAATATAAGTCTGAACTATAATAATAATGCTATAAAACCTAAACAGAGCCTCGAACAATCTCTGTATACATAGTAAAGACTACCAAGACAAATTCCACAACCAACCTATCGTCACTGCGACAGGCTCAAACCCTACCATCCTAGTATCCCAGTCCAACGGATGATTGAAAGGGTTTTTTCCCCCCAAAGGCACCGATTTGGGCCTGGCCTCTACACCTGGAGCCACTGAGGGGCCTGACAAAATGGCCGTCCACAAAGGGCCCGACAATATGGGAGACGCCATAGACACTGGCAGAGGCGCCATTTTGAGGTCTTCTGAAGTGACATACATCACAGGTCTGTCAGAAGACTTATCTTGACTGGAATTTTAGGAGCCTTGAGATGAACTTTAGCTACTTCCAAGGGATCCTCAGCAAAGCCGGTAATTAAAGACTTTGGACGCTTGTCTGACTTTTTAGCTCCTTCAGCTAGGCCGGTACTGTTTTAGCCTCTATGAAGGGGAACCTCGGACGAAACTCTGGTTCCTTTAGCCCCAGACTAGGGACCCTTGACCTTGCTGGAACTTCTTTTAGCAACTTTCAGGAGAACCTCAGGGGTTACCCCGGTACACTTAGCCCCCAGAGGGGAAACCTCGGAGGACCACTCTCGTAACCACATTAGACCCTGCTTGGGGCACCTCAGGGCAAACCCTGGTAAGAGCCAATCAGATTCCTCCCAACACCGGATGACCCCCAGGAAGGAGTAACCTGGGCGGAGTGCCCTAAAATAGAAGTACTTACGGGACAACTTCTCTTTTCTTCAATGAAGCTCTATAGGTGTACTGGAGGCAAGCTGTGGAATACCACCTCCCATCTGACAAACATTCTTTCAAATGCGCAGACCGAAAGGGAGTTGCAGTAAAAGTGTGCATCCCAACGGTGGTCTGGGCCCAGGCACTCGAGGCAAAGAATGTGAGGATCCGCTGCATAGTTACGCCCACTGTAGGTACACAAGGCGAAGCCGCTGCGCTTCGGCATAGCCGGAGGAAAAGAAGCCGACCGTAGAACCAGAGCAGGAAGACAAATTGAAAGCAGGGAGAAAAAAAAAAACTCCCAAAAGATGCAAGTGCGTTCGATCCCGACCGTGCTGAGGAAAGGACTGCCAGCAATGCGCTGGGCTCAGGAAGGTGGGGGTAAAGTCACACAAACTGACCACGTGTAAAAAATAAAAAGGACAATACATGTATGAGGCTTTAAAAAGTGCTCCAGTCCCGCCCCGAAGGATGGAATTTCCCACAAGTATGGAGGAAAGGGGACGGGATGTAGGAGTACGGACACTTCCTAGAAAAGTCCATACTTTAAATGTGAACGTGTCGCCATTTTTCAGCTAGGTTGCCATAGTTCAATGCATACTGCTAGTACTTTTATACGTATAATGCCACAGTATTGACATTTTTAACAGGGATTCAATTGTTTTAACAGAATCAAATTGCTTCTTGTCCGCGGTTTCAGCAAATTAACCAACGTTTAAACAGGCCTATGCACAGTGATGAGGTGTGGCAAACACTGTCATTTTGTATACACAAGTTGAACCGGAAGTGCCACAATTAACAGGTTGCACACTAGCAGAAGCTTCCCTCAATTACACAGAAGACGTAACACACCAGCAGCTCTATATATGCATTCCCATCATAAAGAGGTACATCATGATTAGAAGTAATGTAAACATCCAGCATAGCCAGAATATATACACTAAATGAAGTAACAGTGCAGACACACGGACACAAAGGCAGACATACAAAAACAGAAAACAGCAACCCTCCCTTATCCCCACTAGACCTGGTCCAACTAGTTCCAGGATAACTCGAATTTCAGTTTGCTCGAGTGTCTGCAAACCTTTCCAGAAAATTGGTTCAGAAAGGTTTCACCCATGGGTCAACATAGAGGGCTGTGCAAGAGAAGGGCAGGCCTACCAGATAACCCCTCCTTCCCCCCAACCCCCCAGAGCTGCACAGAATTCCTCACTGCCCTCCTGGGTGACTGGTTGAACCCTGCAGGGCAGAGGGGCGTGTAAACTATTTTTCTACTTTCAGCGCACTTGTTCTGGAAATAGAAAAACAGATTTTTCCATTTGTTGGGGTGCTGTGTATATGGGTGCCATGGTCTAGTTTACTCACCCCCTAAATTGACCCACAAATATTTGGGTGCCCCTTTTTTTAGCAGAGGGCCTGCCCAGCATTTCTCCCTGAATTGGGGAAAGAGGGACAATGGGACACATGAGAACTGGGGAGCGAGGAATACGGTTGTCTGCCCGCGAACGTTTTGTTCACGGGCGACTGGACTGGCCGCAGTGAAACTGCTCGGCCCCTCGGTTTGACCGTTCTTTGAAAACAGAGGCCCGAGCAATTATTGTCCCCCAACGCCAATTTTAAGGATGCGGGGGGACACCCCACAATCCCAGAGGCTGAAGATACCGAACATGGAGAGCGGGGGACACCAAAGCAACCCCTGCTCTTCATTTTCGGTATATTCGTACCCACATTGATAGAAATGTTTTTAACTAATGGTAGTGACCGAAATAGTTCAAATCTACCATTCGTTCAAATTTTTTCGATCAATTTGGGTAATACCAGGGAGTGAGGCCTAGACATCCAGGCTACCCTAGACAGACAGTTGCAATTAGGAGCAGTGCACTGTGAACATACTACAGAAACTTGTTTGGCACGGGAAGAGGTAATGTGCCACCCCAACTCAGATTGCTGCGTGTGTTACCTCAGTGAAGTAGTTTAATAATTTTTTCACATTGTAGGACAGTGCCTTGGTTTACTCTACAATAGCACAAGGGGTCTCCGCAGTTGAAATTAGAGAGGATTCTCAGTGGCAAGCTTATCCGGATCCTTTCATCTTCACTTCAAAGGATGTCCAGGCTGCATTAGTGGTACCTGTAAATCTTAAAGGCATCTGGTCCAGATTCTTTCCCTACGGATTTATTTAAGTCAAAGAATAAAGTGTGGGTGTTGGTAGTCAACACAATTTTGAATGCAATAGTATCCCTGGGCAACTTTCTGCCAAGTTGGAAGTAGACTGTTATTTTACCAGTATTCTAGAGGGATAGGGGATGTATTGGGCCGATACAAAACATAGCGCAGCTCCGGCAAAACTGTCTTGTTTTTCACCATTCCATGTAGTCACATGGCACTTGGTCTCTCTGGGAATGCAGTAGGTGTTGTTGGCCATTCTCTTAGAAATGCAGCGCAATCTTTCGACTAGAGTTCATTATGGGAGACTATATACCCACTTTCCGAGTCACACAGAGTTACAGGGGGGAGCCAGAAGGCAATTTAAATTCAACTCTTTACCTACGGAGTTAAATAATATTACTGAGGATACATCAAGGATATGGATGCAGAATATGCCGGGGCTTGCCTATGCCTACAACGTGGTCCAAATGACCCGTACACTGTTTCCTTTACAGGGCCTTCATGGATTTGAAGCTGAATGTCAGCAAGTCACATGTAATGCGTGTCGAAATCCGTGGGCGAAGTCTCCACCTAATCAGGGCAACTGGCATGGGTTAAGAAGTTCTGGTACTTGGGCATAATATTGTCCTGTAACATGAAAGTGGGATGCCCACATTGATGACAAGTTGAAATATTGGGCGAGGTGAATGGAGCATTGGAAAACTTAAAATTGATCACCGTCATTGAAACACTTGTGTATAGGCATGTTATAAATGCCATATCATATCATTTATCGTGCTAAGTCTATTCCCATTGCAATATATCGTACTTATGTTTGGGGAGTGCTCAATTAAATCAGATTCAGGTTACAGCAAATCATTTCCTGTGCATATTTTTGGGTCTGCCACGTGGTGCTCCTGTGCTTTTGAATCATTTAGAATGTGGGTTGTGTTTTGAATCAGATCTAATCATTCAGAGAGCACTAGTGGTCAGTCTACGATTTTGGAAAAGTAACAATTGACGCATGATAATGATATGGTTTATGAATCCTCCTAATTAAGAATCGGTTGACTACTGATGTCGAATCCTGTAGCAGCTGGTGCAGGTTCGTTACGAAGGCATTTTTGAATCCTCCGAAAACATCTCGGATAAATACCCAAATCTTAATGCAGATGATCTTGTTTGACTATTGAAAGAATACGTAGAGAATTGGTTAAAAATCCTGTTAAACAGTCTACAATTTAAAATCGGTTAACTCTTAAGAAGGTTATTTAATTTGGCTTGACAAGCCTCGCCAGTAAAGAGACTGGTTTTGTCCGAGAACTAATTTGTCACCTTTGCCCAATGACAGCTGGTGAGGTTATATACCATTAAAAAAAAATAATAATAATTGCCTATGCAACGGTGTAGCCAAAGAGGTTTTGTTACATCTCGTCTTGCTTTGCCTAGTGTACGCTTCTTTGAGAAGAACATATTCAGTCCCCATTTTGAGGCCTACTGCAATCAGGCAGACACGGTTAGCTGTATTCTATCTGCTAGCTCGACTCAATAACCTTACTGCACAGGGCTTGTATAGCATTGAACATATGTTACTTAACAGGAAAAATGGTAGGAATTTTAATACGCCTTATTCCTGGAGTGATCTAAGAGTCATCGTTTTATTTTATGCTGTTTGGTATGGTGTAATACGTTATCTTTTATGAAGATTTTATTCTTTTGAAATAAAGATCATTTTGACATTGGGCTGCAGAGGGGTGATCTGCTACAAGATGAAGTATATGTTGTACGGTGCCTGACAGAAACATGCATATGCTCTCTAGATCCACTCAGCCCCAAGGGACCCTAAACCTTTCCAACTGTGGTTACCCAGTCTAGACCCAAGCTATAAACTGCTGTTTTTGCCATTGCTTAGGCTGTGAAACTTCTTTGCGTTCACTACTTTCTGCCAATTAGCACTTCACCACTAATCCTAGAATACTAAAGACAGTGATCTACCAAGGACTCCTACATAAGGTGCAGCCCCTGTCCTTATGAAGGCAAGTCCTGTCCAAAGCAAATACAATTTTGTTCAATTTGGTGCGTTTGCCTCCAAAAAGGCGCTGTACCATTGTGTCCCTCAAAAGTATTTTCAATGGCGTCCAAAGTGAAAAACACCTTTCTCTATAACAATTCTACGCAGATCACTGAAATATGAAGTGAGATCAACTTTCAGCTCTGCTGGTTTTCTTGATCCGGTTTAGGGGCCATGTTGAAAGAAGCTTGCGTTTCATTTCTTTCAGTCACAGAAGATATTCCGTCCTGCATCTTTAAATAGCCAACACCCTGCTTCAGGATAGAATACAGGTCTTCTTAGTAATTGGCTTTGCTTAAGTGCCACATATAAGCCTAAACTATTGCATTGAAGTACAGCTATGAAGGAGAGCACATGTGAGAAGGGACACAGCTGGTGGGTGTTTTTTGGATATTTACCCATGCATTGAGATTGCCCATGGCCATGCTGATCACTCTGGTCGTTCTCACCCAGTACCTACCCCCCTCACTGCCAAAAACATATCCGCCTAGGATCTCTGTGAGCTAGGTCTATCCAGCAGTAACATCAAACGGTGGCCAGTCTGTGTTGTTTCCAAGCAACCTGCTGAGAGTTAATCACATAACTGCAATTATAAATTGACTTGTGTAATAAAAAATTCCTTAACCAAGTGTGCCTTTAGCTACTTGATTTACAGCTGTTCCTTCCACTGAAGTACTTTTAAAACAAAGCATTGAAAAATCCAACATTATATTTCCGCGAACTCCATTGGCAGTATTTTTACAAGTCACCAAAAGGTGGGCGGAAAATTGATTATGTTGCATTGTGTTGGATTAACAGAGCCTTATTGGTAGCGACCAAACGGACACTATAATTGTGGAAAACAAGGAAAAAGCCGCTTGTTGATAGATGGCTCCTTGATGTGCAGATTCTTTCAAAATATGAGAAAAGAATGTTTTGTAGGCAGCATAAGGAGACGATGTATGAGGAGATGTGGGGACCTTTTAATGAACTCTATGGGTAAGGATAGATTGGAGCGCTGACTTTGCAATGTAGAAATATAGTATGGGGACGGGGATTAAGAAGGTGTGTGTGCATCTGTTCTGTCCTGTGTCTTGTTATATGTTTGTCTTATGTGTGTTGTGGTGTCATGATTAAGGATGTACTTTGTATTTGGGTTTTAGTTGTTGAGTGACTTGTTAAGTTCCGTTTTGGATATATTACTGGACTATATTTTTTAAAATACTGAAATTGATAATATATAACCTGTATACCAGTTTTTGTAATGATTGAGGATTTGTTGAAAAATGAGAAATAAAGAGTTGAAAAAAAGAAAAATCCAACTGTTTTGCCTTGTTTATAGGTATTCGGAAGGCATTTGCCTGGCGCTGCTATCATATGTCCAGTTAAATTGCACCATTTTCTGGCTGTTGCCATCTTATGACAATGTCTGGCGCACCAAGTACCGGACAAGTACCGTTTGCTGCCGCTGCCCCTCCGCTTTGTATCCGATTGGACTTGTTGGGACCTGTTGGGAGATATCGTTGCCGCAATTCTGCCTTGCTGCAGTGAGCAGACTTGCCAGGAGGACGTCTTGGCTGGTAACACCAGCGCGCCTGACCCTAAGGTGACTTTCACCGGGAGCTCCCTTGTGCCGCCTATTGTGCTCGTACCATTTGAACGTGTGTGTTTCACAACTTGTGTGTTTCACAAGCTGCACGCTTTACGGTCTGCGTACAAATATTTGTGCACACATGGTTGTGTAACTTTAACTACAGGCACTTAATTTCGCCTTCTCCTTCTGTTTTTTAAAGGTGTTTACTGTTTTGGTGGACACGCCCCCTGTGACGAGACACGTTGCCTGGGTCCTTAAATTGTAGCAGTCTGGCGCACCCGCGCCGCGCACCAAGTACCGGACAAGTACTGTTTGCTGTTCGCGGTGCATGGCGCGGGGTGCGACAGGGTGCTTTAGGGCGTCCGCCACTGCTCATACAAAGAAGTTTTCTGCGTATTAGGTGATTGGCACTGAGCCGGCTGGGTGAGGTTTCATTGTGTCCTTAAATTCAGCATGGTAAAAAAACTGCGAAATGGGAAGAGATGCTTAAATGGATCTCCATCAATGTTGTCTGAAGGGAACATGTCAGACGATGAGCCCACCCATGAAACGGTAAACCAAATTAGGAAAAGGGGAAAGGGTACAACTGTGAACCTGAGTATCAGTTCACAATTGAAGTCAGCATTGAACACAAAAGGGCTCACCTTGACATCATCTGAGTCAGAAAAAGTTAAAATGCCTGAAACTGAAAACGAGGTGAATATAGTGCCCCAAGTCCATAGGGAGGGGTCGGTGGGGATAACTGATCCACCAAATTTGATACATAATGTACCGATTACTGATAGCTCAATATTGGGAGCAGTTAATGATGCTGGTAACATGCCAAACAGATATCTCATTGGTTGCCCCAGTTGTCTTAGCAGAACTCCACAGTAGAACACTATTATTGAATGAACCCTCAACACCTGCTGCAGAGTCACGGGGTTTCAGGGAGCAGGTTCATTTTCATGCAGCCATAGTAGAAAATCTGAACCAATTAAAGGAAACGAGAAAAAAAATGAAAGAGGGTGGGGGACTAGGGATTTAAAACACTCCGCTAGCTCTCCCACACATGATTCACGACACATCCATCTGATACAATCTATCCACACTCTCCAGTACTGGGTTTTGACCCATTACCATCGAAGCAAAGCTCAGAAAAACCCAGACTACCTAACTCATCATTACCATTATTTCCACTAGAAGAGACTCTAGTGGATCTAAACCCCCAAGAACTACAGAATTTTCCTGTGTTGACCAGGATCCTGAATTTGTTGGATAAGGGGCACGAATTTACTCATGGGGCGATTGGTGCTCTGAGTCTAGCAACGTCAGAGATCAATTCGAGATTGTGTAAAATAGAGGGCTTTTTGATGGCTCAGGAGAAATGCCACACTTTCTGGGCTGAGCAACACTTGAGTGACAAACGTCATCATATGCAAAAATTAGAAGCAATAGTAACTGAACTAAAAGCTGAAAAGCTACATAACGTAAAGTCTATAGCATCTCAAACTGAGATCTTAGATAAAATTAATCTCACTGAAACTTATACGACAAGTGATGCTAAGACCCAGAACCTAAATCAGACTCCACCATATGCGGAGATAGCCAAACTACAACATGAAAGAATATTGGCCCTAGAAAAGATAGTTCTTGCTGAAAATGTAATATCAGCAGAGAGGATGGCCGAAGTGCTCAACGTAAATGACGAGCTAAAGTTGGCATCATCAAGACATGCCCCTGATAGCCCCTCTGCGCTTACAGATCTGATTGATCTAAATTCGGATCTTACTCAGAGGGGTCAAGAATGTATTGACAACTTAGTTGAGGCAGGAAATGGAAATCAGAGCACATTTTTTATGTCTTGTAAAGCCAAAAAACTGCATGTGAAAGCACTGAAAAGACAAAAAAATGCAGATTTGCAAAACTCTTTAACTCAAGTTGGGTCCAATACGGCTCATAATAACAAAGAAAAAAACAAAAAGGCTATGACAATGGAAAAACAGAAAGGTAAAAAGCAACAAAAAAAAAAGAAAAATCATAAGAGCAACATTAAGGATGATAATAACATTGATCTAATGCAACTAAACATTGAACGTCAAGTTGTATTGGGCATAACTGACACCATGCCATTAAACATTGTTCCCTCAAGTGCAGGGGAGGCCATAATAAAAAATATCTCTGATGAGTCAACGAACAGCAATGCTGAAAATGTAAAAGATGACAATGTGTCACCAACACCCATCCTCATACAAACGCAGCTACAGCGCTTATTTGAAAAAATGGACAAAAAAATAACCTCCCTAGCCCAAAAAACACAAGATGCAACAGAGTCCCATGGTAATGGTTCCGATGTGAACATCTTGGCAAACAGAAGTCCGGAAAAAAGGTCAGGCCAAGATGTGAATGAAGTTGCAGGTACTCAGGATCCTGAACAGATCATTTCACAGGTCATGCAGGGGGGCTCACATACACAGCCAAAATGGCAGCCCATGCTACCCACTTCATCTTTTGATGGAGAGGGAATAGATAGATGGACATATTACAACGCTTTGGGGCCTGAGATGAAATTGGTAATGGGTTGGACGTTGGATCAAACGAAAGTGGACAAACCCAACCTAAATCGAGCATCATTAATCAAAGTATCCCATCAGATACCAGCACTACGTAATCTAGTGTCTAACGACATTGAGTGGATTCGATTGCCGTATGTCTCGAATGGTCGGATGCTATGTAAATATCAAAACACCATCATAGCTGCCTTAGTATGGAAACATGCTAAAGACTTCCATATGCTAGGTTATGAGTTATCCATGTTTAATTTGTTGGAAAACGCCACGCTTTTTGTAGAGTATCAGCCCTCAGTGTCACATAACAATAATGTCACTGAAGATCGTGATAATCAGCTTGCAACCCTGCATGAAAAAAATCAGAATGCAATCTGAATCTGTTGCTCAAATTGCCTCAAGTTTGGCATGGCTCGAACCACTCATGAAAACTTTGATAGGCGATATGCCATCCTAAGAAAAGCAATAAAACAATGTAGTAGTTATAAATTCTTGGAATTGCTGTGGCTTTAACAATCTCGAGCACTGGTTTCAAAATACCTTATATGCACAGTTACCAGCAATAATCATAGTGCAGGAAACCATGGCAATCCAAGATATTTATTTAGAAGGATATGTAGCCTTTTGTTCACATGCGGTAAGAGGTACACAAGGTTGCCCATCTGGTGGTCTTGCCATCTTTGTGAAACACTTATATTATACCAAGATGTCGCAAATCTATGCATCCTCAGACATATTGGTGGTGGAAGTGATATCGAAAGCTCGAGTAATCTCTCAGTTGATTATAATTGCGATGTATTGGAACCCAATGATAACAACTTTAGATGTGATTATTGAAAGAGTGAACTCTGTACTTTTACAAGTCGCAACGGACGCTCCAAATGCACAAATCATAATGGGTGGTGATTTTAACTCAAATCTCAGCACTAGAATGGCGAAGACAGACATAGCGACCAATATGTATGAAATATTGGCTTATGAAAGGGGGCAAATATGGAGGAACTTCTTGAATGAATGGGAGTTGTTTGTAGTACCCTTTGTACAAAAGGTGCATGCATACACTTGGTCTCGTGGCATGAAATGCTCAACGATTGATTATTTGATAATCTCGGAGTCATTAGCAGAATTTACAACAAATTGCAAGATTATTCAATCCCATCTAAGTGACCACTGCATATTGGAGTGTCTGTTAGACTGTAATTTACCGTTGTATGAAGCTAAGCCGGCATTGGCGTGGTTGGAGATAGATCGAAAAGCACTTTCCATCAGGTGGAATGCCCGACTATATAGGCAGCTAAATTACTTGGTCAACAGAGACAGTGTAAAAATAAATGTGGAAACAATGACAAGGAATGATCTTATCGCATGGGAAAGAAAAAATGAGTGTATGATATGTGGTCATCTTGACAGCTTGGTAAAGGAATGCTCAACGGTTAAGCAGATTGCCTATAAGTGCAGGTATAATGCAGAAATTGCTTCGAGGAAAAAAACAAAAGAATAATGAAATTCGCAAATTGATTAAATCATTTAATGAAACACGGGGTTAAGGAATCAGAAAAAGAATTTCTCACAAGTTATAGAAATGATGTTAAACAGATGAAAATTGGTACATATATAAAAATCAACCAAAAAATGATTCTGAATTTAATTGGGAAAAACACCAGGGACATTTGGCCAACACTGAAAGATCCACTCTTAAAAGGAAAGCCGGAATTATGCTCTGCAGTAAGCGGCGAAGTATGGAGCGAAATGTATAAAACCAAGTATGCTATGCCACAAAAATTTAGCGGGTTACACACCTTAGACCTGGCTAGGTTTCTTCCCGCTAAATGTCCTTGGGAATTGACCGATCTTATTTCTATAATAGCGAAGCTAAAACCCTCTAAAGCTGCTGGGCCTGATGGCATTCCACTGTGTGTCATAAAGGATGACCCGAGGTTATGGGCAAAAATCATTTTAAGGAGGTTGGAAGGGGTGTTCAAAACAAAGAAAGTGCCCGAGTCGTGGCTAACCGCGATTATAATTCCATTACATAAAAAGGGCTCGTTGAATGATCCCACCAACTTTAGACCCATAGCGCTAATAGATATTTCCGCAAAGATTTTTGCTGCATTAATATTAAAGGACTTAAATGATTTCCTCACAAAACACAAAATCTTTTCACGGTTCCAAACCGGGTTTCGCAAAGGAATGGGTACACAGTTGAACGCAACTTTGCTGGCACACCTATTGAAACTTGCCAGGAAGAAAGGTCAGGGTCCTATCTATATGGCACTAGTGGACATATCCGGGGCATTTGATTCTGTAATCAGGCAACTATTATGGCAAAGGTTGCAAGACCTTCTAATTCCACCTTACCTGATAGCAATGATCATAATGTTACATTCCAACACAAGTTACAGGATCAAGATTGACAAGGAAGGCTTTTTAACACCTATTATTCCAACCTACATAGGAGTAAAGCAAGGCTGTAACCTTGCAGCAACTTTGTTCAATTTGTACTTATCTGAGATAGCTACAATTTGGTCAACGTGCAATTCCTTTGCGGTTAAACTAGGGGATCTCAGCTTGGACTGGTTGGCATTCGCAGATGACTTGATTATGTTTGACCTCGTGCCTTTTGAGCTTCAAAACAAACTAGAATGTTTATCAGAATTCTGTGAGAATCATAATCTCCAGCTAAATCCAAAGAAATCACATATCTTGGTGTTCACAAACAACCGAAAGATCGTAAGATACCAATGGAATATTAGGGGGCTCCCGATTCCACGTGCTTTGGGTATGATTTATTTGGGGTATAATTTGAATAACTTTCTGTAATTTTTCCATGATTCCTCTGATTGACTTTTACAAACTTAAAGTAGAAGCAATTATCATATATGGCTTAGATCTGTGCTATTTGGGAATTGGTCCGATGTTAAACAAAATTCAGGGGAAAATATGGAAGAATGCCCTATGGTCGCCAGCAGACCACACTTGAACTGTGTTGTGCCTTATGGTCACTCTCAGACCACATTTAAACTGTGTTGTGCCTTATGTCGCTCCTGACCACATTTAAACTGTGTTGTGCCTTATGGTCGCCTGCAAACCACACTTGAATTGTGCTGTGCCCTATGGTCGCTTTCAGACCACATTTAAACTGTGTTGTGCCTTATGGTCGCCAGCAGACCACACTTGAACTGTGTTGTGCCTTATGGTCGCTTTCAGACCACATTTAAACTGTGTTGTGCCCTCTGGTCGCTTTCAGACCACATTTAAACTGTGTTGTGCCTTATGGTCGCTTTCAGACCACATTTAAACTGTGTTGTGCCTTATGGTCGCTTTCAGACCACATTTAAACTGTGTTGTGCCCTCTGGTCGCTTTCAGACCACATTTAAACTGTGTTGTGCCTTAGGGTCGCTTTCAGACCACATTTGAAGTGTGTTGTGCCTTATAGTCGCTCCTCTGCGATACAGCCGGTGCCTCCTGCTGTGCCTAGCCACACTGATACCCCAGGACCTAAGATGTTTTTCAGCCTACCCTGAACCTATCCACTCCTGCCTACCTCAGGCTAGGTCCACCTACTCTGACTGTGTCCTCCTCCACGCACAGCCACGCTCAGCATACAATCATGCCCATAGCGCCCAAGCCCAGCGCTGCCACCACCACGCTGCTGACTCTTCTCGCAACACTCATTGCTCTCAAACTCTATACTCCTATCCATCCCCCCAAACCCACACCACTAAGCTCACTCCCCCACCACAAGCATCTCGCTACACCGGAGATCACACTAACTATGCCACATCGCACACCCGGTGTCATAATTATGCATAGACTAGAAAGACTCAGAGCTCGCACACATACCACAGAATTTAGCACACTACCCCTTCCCACAGAATACAGAAACCATAGACTGAGTGCCCGCACCACCTCCAAACGCTGCCCCCACATGGGATACTCACTCTCCCACAGTCCACCTCCCACCAACCTCGCCACACCCTCACGTAACATACCAGATACGACCACCACTCGCACTTCCACAAACAAACCACACACACCTCACATCAAATGTGCCCTCCTCAATGTCCGTTCACTCCCAGCTCATGCATCTGATATTCACGACCTCATAACCAACAATAACATTGACCTATTAGCCATCACTGAAACATGGTTACATGAAGCATCAGGCCCCGCCGTTGCACTTGCACTACCACCTGGTTTCACCATACTCAGACAAGATAGGCCAGATCGAACAGGAGGCGGAGTAGCCCTCATCTACAAAGAGAACCTCCAGCTCCGACCTGTCAGTCACCCCTCAACCAACAACTCTGACCTCCTATCAGCAAACTCACACTGTCACCCAACAGCACCATCAACATCCACCTACTATACCGCCCCCCAAGCAACACCCCAGACCCCCAGGACAACATTATCCATATCCTCAGCAATAATATCAAAAGCTCCACCAAAACCCTTCTACTAGGAGACCTCAATCTCGGATTCAACGATTCAAAGGACAAATCTGCAGCCACTCTCACCAAGGAACTCAATGACCTGGGCTTCACCTAAAAAGTAGAAAGTCCAACGCACACCAAAGGCTGCATTCTTGACTGGATTGCAGACCATAACTGCCTCTCCACTATCACCTCTAACCCCTCACTGCCCTGGACTGACCACAACTACATCGAGTTCTCTATTCCTGTCACCAAAAACCACAAAACCCTGACCCCTGCTAGCGCTGCACAAGTCAGAAGCTCTAAAAAACTCACAGAGAACCTGCGCCCATACCTCAATACCCCCGAGCTAGCTCCCCAATTCGCTAATGACCCCAATATCATAGCAGACATCTACAAAGATGTCATCACCAAAGCTATCAATGAAATAGCACCACTCGAATGGAAAAAAGAGAATAAATCCCTACACACCAACTCTTGGTTTACTGAAGAACTGCACTCAATGCGATCCCACAAAAGAGCAGCACTAAAAAACTGGCAATCTGACCCCTGTACCAGTACCAAAAACAAATTCAATTTAATCTCCCACCAATACAAGATAGCTATCACTGATGCCAACGCTTTCAACACACGTATCTCCAATGCCAAATCACACTCCAAAGAGATCTTTGCCATTTTTAATGAGCTCATCTCCCACCCTAATACACCAGATGAAATAATCAAAGATGAAGCTTGGTGTACCAGCATCCAATCTGCCATGCTACACAAAATTGACCTTCTCCAAAAGAAAATCAAAGACCATTGCAAAGCACTTCCTCTACAGACAGGAACTAAACCTACCAACACCCCACCCACCTCGTCTTAGCCCACCATACCTGACTTCTCCTTCAGAGACGTCACTGAACCAGAAGTTATTAACCTACTAAAAAAACTCAAACCCTCCCCCTGTAAAGGCGATATTTGCCCCCCTAAACTCATCAAAGACTGCGCAGACTCCTTTGCACCGCTCTTCACGGCATTCATCAACGCGTCCTTTAAAACAGGCATCATCCCAGCTAACCTCAGAGGCCTGGGTCCGGCCTCTCCTAAAAAAAACCTACTCTCGACCCCTTACAACCAAACTACAGACCAATAACCACGGTGCCTTTCCTGCTAAAACTGCTGGACAAAGCCGCACACCGCCAAATACAACATTTTCTGGAAACCCACTCCATCCTCGGGACTAAGCAATCGGGCTTCTGGAAAGGACATGGCACAGAAACAGCCCTGGTAGATCTGAAGAGTCAGATCACCCAAATCATGGACAAAGGCAAGCCTGCTCTCCTGCTCCTTTTAGATCTCTCAGCCGCCTTCGATCTGGTTGATCACAAGACTCTCACTTCACACCTCACACACTCAGCCAACTTCTCCAAAGAAGCAGCCCTCTGGATCACTTCCTTCCTAGAGGGAAGAGCCATGAAAGTCTTCTCGGACATCGCCAACGCCACTCCCACGACAATCCACTGCGGGGTCCCTCAAGGATCTTGCACTGCACCCACACTCTATAACTTGTTCACCAAGCCCCTCTTTGACAAACTTGACTCATACGGCATCACATACACGAACTACGCGGACGACACGCAAGTACTTCTACCACTTACCGGATCCTACAACGAAGACGCTAAGGCACTCCGCACGATCTACTCCGTCATCAAGGCATGGATGGCAGTCAATGGCCTCTGCCTCAATGGTGATAAGACTGAAATCATGATATTAGGTTAAAAGAACACCCTAGACAAACTTGACAAACTATACGCTAACTTCTCCATAGACAACTCCATCATCCCCGTATCCACAGCCGTAAAGACTCTGGGAGTATACCTTGACTCCTCACTATCTATGACTAGACAAGTCAGCGCAATCACATCCGCATCCGCACACACCACCAAACTCAAACGCCATCAAACCCTACCTCTCTAAACCCAACTGCCTCTCTATAGCAAAGGCAACCATTGGAGCCAAACTGGACTACTGTAACGCACTCCTAGCAGGCACTTCAGCCAAAAACATAGACTACAAGTCACGCAGAAAAATGCCCTCCGGGCCGCTCTTAGTATCCCAAGAAGAGAGCATGTCACCCAGGCCAGGCACTCAGCCCAATGGCTTCCGGTCAAAGAACGGATCACTCTCAAAATCCTCACCCTCACTCACAAATGCCTCTCTCTCTCCGCCCCGTCCTATCTATCTATCTGAAACCATCTTCAAACCCTCCTCCTCCCGTCCCACCTGGACGCAATACTCCAACTTAATCTGCATCCCACGCATCAAAAAAGCCAAAGCCGGTGGTCTTAGTTTCCCCTACATTGCAGCCAAGACCTGGAACGCTCTCCCTGCAGACATCAGAGCAGAATACTCACTCCCTATTTTCCGCAGGAAACTAAAAACCTATGTCCTTGCAAAATAATCAGGAAATTCTCAGGAATCCATGTAAATATACTGCGTTGCCAATGTATATATGTCTACTGTAAATTCATTATTGTATGTAATTACTGTATCCTATGTAACCAAGACATTGTCTGTAACAAGCGCCACGATGCCCCCGGGCTGCCGTGCGCTCTACAAATCTGAATAAATAAATAAAGTATACATTTGCCTAGGTCACTCCCAAACTCGATTATTATACATGAATTGGGACGGACATCCCTTGCTACTAAATATCTATGGCGTAAGCTTGCGTCCTATGCAAAAATGCTAGATCCATTGCCAAACTCCCTCTATGAAAATCTTGCCAACATGTTAAAGAAGGGTGTTCCAGCATCTATAGCTGAAGCAGGAAAAGGTTGTAAAGACAATCTTGCATTATTAGCCATGGATGGGGAAGATTTAACAAAACGTCCTCAAGTGGTAAAGGTGAGGCTCATACAATATGACTGGGCAGTGAACTCAGACAAAATTGGGTTATACACCTTATTTAAAGAGTATGCTAAATTTCGGCACAAACAGTCACCCCTATTGCCTTACCTGAGACAGTGTCCTGGGCATAAAATGCGCTCTCTTTATATGAGATTCAAATTCAACTTGTTACCAACATCAGAGCGGATTAAGAATTGGTCAAATAGTGCATTTTTAGAAGATGAAGGTTGTCGAATTTTGTAAAAATCGCCAAAAAGAAACCTTGAAACATCATGTTGTATATTGTGTCTTCTTTGCAAAAGCACGGCAAATTATCTTGATGAAATATCAAAATGAAATAACAGGTTATCAAAGTGAAATGCTCTGGTTACAATGTATGTGGGGCATCAGAATTCCTCTGATTATTGATCTAGTACAACTGTTATATGTTATTGAGAAGAACCTAAATTGTAAGAAATTCCGCCTAGATGGATTGGTGGATGAGCAGTGAGATATATCGGTTGACGAGGTGGTAGTGCACTCAGTAAAAGATGAAATCTTAAAAGTACGTTTATTCCGATAGTGAAATTATTGATTTTAACTCATTTATAACTTTCACACCCTATGGAGGAAGTGATAATGCGCTGACATGTAAGCTACACATCCATAGTACCCAGCTTGTAAATATGGTTTTGTGCAAAGTATCATTGTTGTGGGCGTCATTTTGTGCTGTTTAGAATGTTTTACGGCGTTATGTTTTTATAAGTCATTAATGTCTTAAAATTAACTTTAAGAATTGTTGTAAAGATAATTTTGTACCGAAAAAAAAAAAAAAAAAAAAACACGTCTGGCAAATACTATCCCTTGCCCTTGCAAAAGCCAAAACCATTGGTTTTGCCAATGCTCGTTATTGAACAGCATCTACTCTGCCTCAAATGGAAAAGGGTCGGATGTAAGCATTCCTTTCAAAATAATCCACTCTTGTTGATGAAAGGGAGGGTCTCCAGATATAGCTTATTAGACCCCTCATCTTGCTTTTGATCTGCAATAGCATCCTTTTTGATTACTTACTACTCATTTATTCACCACCACTTATGATACCAACTATTCTTTGACACTAAATATCTTTTACACAGCAGGCTACCATAGATTCCTGCTTTGGGGACACTTTTCCACTTTCTATAGCAATTAGCTGTCGAGCTCCCTGCACTTTCTTGCAAAGCCTTGAGGATGCTGCCACACCCGAAGATTGTCTCTGCTGTCATTTCCACACATTTCATCTAGTTGTATTCAGATTGCTCCATCACCACTTTATTATGATCCGGAATCAGAACAATATAACTTGAGAACAAAATGACAGGGGCGCTACGCTACCCCTGTTCAATATGCTCTGGTAGGCATGATCACATACATCTCAACGGACATGACATAACACAAATTACCAATTCCTCTCCAACACCAATGCGCAAGAGTCTTTTGCAAGCTCCCAATGCTCACTCGCCCATTAAATATAATGGACCTACGACTTAAAAATGTATTACTGAAACCAGAACTGCAGTAAAAAAATAAATAAAGAAAATGCTGAACATGTTTTTCCTATGAAGCTAACAGATTACTTCTCCTTGCCTAAAAACGGGCTCCTTCTACACTACACCAACACATTTATTTGTCCTAACTTTCAGCAACTAAATAAATACAATGCCAACAAGAGGGGTGGTGTAGCCCTTCCCAACCGCAAGGTTTAATTCTTTTTCATCACTTCACAACACCAATAGCATCATTTGGATTTACTGTGGCATTTAAACTTTTGAAGACTGATCCATAACGAAATTACCGATTGTGTTTGTGCTCGCATCTTGCTTGAAGAGAAAATACTCCGTCTTGGAAACGTCAGCATTTTCTTTGCTTGACTTGTCACACATTCATGCTCTTTGACTCATGGCTCAAGCTAGACCACAATAAACACAAACACAATTAGGTTGAAAACCTGAAATTCTATGAAAAATCTGACTCAGACCGTGAAAACCTTCAATGGTTCGAATTGACAAAAACATGCGAAAAATTAAAACCACCAAGGAATCTCTCAAGCTGCTTTTAGCTTGACTCGATTTTTTAAAACCGAGTTTTCTTTGGACTGTTCATCTTATTCCAACTTATTCCAGCAACATTGCTAACATAGCCACAACATTCTAGAAGATTATATTGCCAACAATTGAGACATTTAATCTTTTCAACTGAGCCACCTTCTCAAGCAACCCAATTACCACAAATTAAACTTCTATGTTGGCTAGGGGCGCTGTTGCGCACATCTAAGATGGCCGCCTAGTGCCAGAGCTCCGGCTCGTATTAATCCTATTCAGAAACTATCCTCCTTCAGGACCGCCCACGGATCGAGAAAAACGCAGCGATCAGCGGCAAATAACTGCGGGTGGCTGCTGTGCAATTTTGGGGCTGCTACGGCAGACCGTTCTGAGGTTCTGCCGTCTGGAAGATCCCGTGGGCTGGGGCTGAGACGCGGGCCGCCTACGAGATCCGGGCCATCACTCCTTGGAGCCACTGGGGGAGGGGCCGGGCCGAGCTGAGGGGCCTGCGCTCTGGCTGGTCCCCGGGGAGGAGGCAAAGCGCTGCTGCCTCCAAACTGCCGGAGCACCGAGATCCTGAAGGACACGGCTGGGCACCAGAGTCATCGGCCCGTGTGCGGAGACACCTCATCGGCGGTGGCTGCGGGAGACCCTTAGGCGGCCGTTGAGGTCGAGGTGGGCCTCGTCACACGGAACGCGCGGCGCAGCCTTCGGTCCTGCTGTGTGACCACCTTCGGCGGCCCTGACGAACCGGGGGTCGCCATCCACTAGTCGATCGACGTCGCGTGAGGTATCCAGTTTTTCCTTGGGCCCTGTCCATCACGTATCTGGCGGTGAGGACGAGCTAGATCAGGAAGGATAACACGCACGGAAGGTGAATATCACTTAAGGGGTCAGCTAAGCAAACAACACTTTTGCTATATATGGCCCCCCTTGGGCAGTGACTTTTCTGGCAGAGAGGGAAGGCAGTTGGGGCCGCCGGACTGGGTTGCACACCCTATAGCTGCTCCCTGAGTGTAGCAGGCGGACAACACGGTCCCCGAACGGGGTCGTGTGTGGCTGTATACCGGACAACGGAGGCGCCCGCACGGTCTCTGCTGGACCCCCTGATTGCTGCCTTGCTCCATAGTGTTGCCCTCCGGCTGGGCCGGACTGCTGTGTGTGGGAGGGGGCGCTGTCTGGCCTTTGAGAACCCGGTCTCCCACCCGTGCACGCGGCCCCCCTTGCCTGGACCACTGTAATCGCACCCCTTTGAATTTGAACACTGGCATATCCTGCTCATTTCTTGACTGCACCGGACACCGTTCAACCTCCTTGACCGTCCTATATGCGCTGGTGTTGCCATCCATGAACGCTCCGTGACCAGGTACGAGCCCAGTATAAGCCCTATATAGAGTTCCAACAAACAAATCGTTACAATAATACTGGAGGACATGGGAGGACACAGGCTACTCGACTATGGACATATGGGCCGCCACGAGCAGAAAGGGGCGCGCTCCAAGAAAAAGGGCCCAATGGACTCCTTTACCAGTTACCAGCCCGGGGAGTCCTCAGCACCTCCGTCACAGCAAACGGATAGTCAACCAGACTTGCCGATGGATGAAAGGGTAGACCGGCTAATGGCAATGGTTCAGAACGGCTTCCTGGCGGTGAACACTAAATTGGACGACATTGGGGCAACAGTTAGCTCCTTGAAGGCGAGGGTAGACAAAGAAAGCATGCGTATCACTGAGGCCGAGAGCAGGATTGGTGTCAATGAAGACTCAATATTGCAACATGGCCGCGATATAGCCCAACTGAAGGGCGACCTCCGGAAAACCCTTGACAAGTGCGAAGACCTTGAATCCCGTTCCAGGAGGAACAACATTTGCCTGGTTGGGGTGGCTGAAACCTTTGGTAGGGGATCCATGGAACGCCAGGTGGAAGCTCTTTTGAAAGATCTCCTAGGTCCGACTCCTTCTCAGACAACTTCCTTGTAGAGCGTGCTCATCCTCGGCACCCCCGCCTAGACCTGGGGCACCGCCCGCACAATAATTGCCCATCTCCTCAATTATAGAGAGAGAGACGCTATCCTGCAAATATCCAGGGAGAAGGGCACCCTGCATTACGAAAACAATAGGATACATATATACCTGGATTTCTCCACTAATGTCCAGTCATTGAGAAGATCTTACGAACCTGTTAAGAGGCAGCTGAGACTCCGCCAGGTCCCATACTCACTCGTCTACCCAGTGAAAATGACAATCCGTCATGCAGGCCGGGCTCATTTCTTTGAAACTCCTGCTGAAGCCATGCTGTACGGCGAGGCCTCCATCCCCCTGCCGGCTCGGGATCGAGCCAGGAACCAGAATCTACCGCCTCACGATGCAGTAGATCCAGATGACCCCGCTGGTTGACTCCATGCCGTGCTCGCTGCACAGACACATAGCTTTAAATTGAGGGCGATAGGGCGGCCCCGATTGCCATTACTTGTTGAAGTAGAGCCGTGCATGCCTTCTGGGACGGCGGCCACGTGAGTGCAGTTCATACCCCCAGGAGTGCTTCCAGGTTATGGCTCAAGGGATACATCATCTTGTTGGGGTTGATGATGCGGGTGGGGGTTGGGGGTTGAGTTGGGTTATGGCCCTGCCAGGTGATTGGCCGGGCTTGTTGGGGGGAGTTAATGTTCCAAGTCGTTATAATGTTAAAATCATAGAGCGAGATTGCAACAGGACGTCCATACCTCTTGCGACAGGGGCAGGGCTGTAGACAGATGTGTATACTAAGGTACAACTATGACACAGGCCAATAGGGGCTCGAGTATTAAACTATTCTCCTGGAATATTCGGGGGTTAAATAACCCGATTAAAGCGAGGAAGATCGCAGCATATATTACTCGTCACAACCCTGACATCCTTTTTTTTTTTTTATAAGAGACACATGCACTTGGGCCGGTCAATACTAAATTTCTGCCGAGGTGGGGTCCGCACAGGTACTGCACTGAATATTCAGCACAATCCAGAGGGGTGTTGACTCTTATACACCCCAAGCTGTGTTTTAAATATCACTCGAGCAAAATAGACCCGCTTGGCAGATATGCACTGGTGTGGGGGGAATTAGCGGGGGTCCAAACAATCCTGATTAATACATATGGACCATATTTGGATGACCCTCAGTTTTATTGTACAATATTGGATATGCTTTCTGCATCTGGGGAGACACAAATGCTTTGGGGTGGTGACTTCAACATGATACTTGATCAATCGCTAGATCGGTCCTCTACCACCCCTAGAACCCACTCTAGAGCCGCACTGGTGGTTAAACAATTAATGGCACAAATGGGCATGATAGACACATGGCGTGCATTACATCCAAACGAGAGGAAATATACTTTCTACTAGTCGGTGCACGATTCCCATTCGCGCATCGACTACTGGATTATTAGCCAATCCCTAGCCGGAGCGGTCTCTAGCTGTGATATACACCCCCGAACCCTCCGACCATTCGCCGGTGACGCTCGACATCAACCTTTGTGATGTCTCCCCCCCGGCGAGGAGATGGAGAATGCCCCCTGCAATCCTAAGAGACCCCAATATCTGTGCATCACTACATACGGAGATTGCGGAATTTCTAGAACTAAACGAGGACTCGGTCACCACCTATGCTACCCTTTGGGATTCATTTAAGGCCTGGGTCCGGGGAGCTATCCTGGGTAAATCCACTGGTATGTTGAAATCGATGCGAAGGGAACTTGGCATAACTGGGGCTAAAATAGACTTGTTACAAACTGAATACAGCGTCACACAAGATAAGGAAACCCTATTGCAAATTCATACCACTCTTGCAGAGTTCCACAGGCTAGCCCATAGAGAAGTCCTTTACATGGCCGCACCGGCCAAGGCCCGACGTTATGGAGAGAGTAATAAGGCCGGAAAATTCCTGGCCAATATGCTCAAAACCGACAGGCAACATAACCCGATCCAGAGTATACAAACTCCGGCCGGGGTAATGGTTAATAGAGACCAAGACATCAACTCCGCTTTTACTGAGTTCTACTCCTCTCTCTACTCCAACCATGATAAAAAGAACAAAGAGGACACGGTCCGTTACCAAGACAATCTGGACCTTCCTACATTCACTCCTGAGACTCGCAGCGTCTTAGACAGACCAATTACTGTGGAGGAGATTATAGTAGCCATTAAATCATTATCGTGTGGCCGTTCTCCTGGTTCTGATGGCTTGCCTGCGGAATTATTTAAAGAGTTCTGTAGCGAACTAGCCCCACTACTGTAAGTGTGGGACGAGGCAATGAGCCTCGGGGTCCTCCCAGAATCGATGCGTGAAGCAATCGTTACTGTCCTGCTGAAGCCCCAGAGGCCGGCACACGACATGGCATCCTATAGGCCCTTGTCCTTGATCAACACCGATGCAAAAACTTTCGCAAAGTATTGGCCACTAGACTCTTGCCATACATGTCGATCCTTGTCCACCCCAACCAGGCGGGCTTCATACCGGCCCGATCCACGGCCCTTAATCTGAGACGCCTATTCAACATAATGGCACAGATAGATCCAGATGCCAAGGCAGCCGTGGTCGCACTAGATGCCGAGAAGGCTTTCGATTCCGTCTCCTGGTCATACCTCTTCTTGGTGCTGGAGAGGTTTGGTCTCGGCCAGTACTATGTTAACTGCGTACGGCTACTATATACACAGCCGACCGCTACGGTCTTAACCAACACTACTCTCTCCCCATCATTCCGCCTACATAGGGGAACCAGACAGGGATGTCCCTTTTCACCCATACTTTTCGCACTTACCATTGAACCTATGGCGGAATTCATACATCAGAACCACTCACACAGAGGGCTTAGAATGACCGCCCCCCCGCAGATCATATCGTTATATGCAGACGACACCCTGCTGTATGTTCGGGACCCAATAGAAAATGTTAGACATACATGAGTTTTCAGAATACTCCGGATACAGAATCAATGTACCAAAATCTGAAATATTTCCCCTTACCAACGGTACGGGAGACCTAACTGAAATAGAAGGGTTCAGGCCCACTCCTTCTAAGGTACGGTACCTGGGGGTCATGGTTGCCAAAGACACAATTGTTATATATGCATAATCATGGGGAATTGTTGTCAATCCTTTCGACCAAATTCCAGCAATGGGCGAACCTTCCACTATGCCTCTATGGTAGAGTTGCGTTACTTAAGATGGTGGTCCGCCCCAAACTCCTTTATTACTTTAATAATATCCCAATTTGGCCCGGTAGGCCCTTTTTCTCGAAACTCAAATCACTCGCCTCCTCGTTCATCTGGAACGGCAAGACAGCCAGGATGAGCTGGGATAAGATGGTTGAACCTTTTGCTCAGGGCGGCATTGCTGCACCAGATTTTGAACTATATTGCTTATGTGCACAGGCTCAATTTGCGAAACACTGGTTCGACCCTGGGGACACGGCCCCACACATCTAAATTGAAAGGCACTCGGTCTGCCCAAACATCAGTCCTCCTTGTCCCTAGATACGGAGACATCTGCCCATTTGATCCGGTATACACGATCGCTCGTGCGTGGGCCAGAATCTATAAGAGAATAGGGCTGGAGACCCCGTACGACCCGGAAGTCAACTTCTCTAGTATCTCCCCTACGTTTGATCCGGCCCTCCAGCAATCCTGGGATCCTGATAGGCTTTTCACATTGCGGGACATGTTCCCTGATGGCGAGTTCTGCAACCTCACCGATTTTATTGGAGCGGTGGGAGGGGGACAGCTTAAATGCCTTCAGTACTACTGAATGAGGGCTGCATTCTCGGCAAAATGGCCAACATTTCCGCTAGAGCCCCAGGCACATGAATGCATCAGGGCAATGGTGTCTACAAACAGCCATGGCAAGGGGGTCTCCATGCTGTATTCTTTAGTGCAAACCCACACCCCTTCACGTAATACAATGAGAGAGGTTTGGGAACGTGATGTTGGCACCCAGATAGACGAGGTCCGTTGGGCCCTCTACTGCCAACTAACTCGATCCGTCTTTATGAATTCTGGGCTCCGACTAATTCAGTTTAAAGTCTTAAATCAACTTAATTATTCCCCTGCCAGGCTGGCTAAATTTGTTGACAATTGCACAGGTGTTTGCCCCAGGTGCGACGCCCCCGATGTGGGGCCCTATCATATGTATTGGGCGTGCCCAGTGATTATGGTGTTTTGGGGAGAGGTCGCAGAGCTTCTTGAGAATATTGCGTCGATTCCGGCGACTATGTCCCCTTTGAAATATTTACTGGGCGACATTGGCAAGGTGAAGGAAACCACGAGACGATTGTTTAATATTTCATGCATTGTTGCCAAGCGCTGTATTCTAAAATGTTGGAAGTCTTCTGCTGCCCCTACTAGGGCAACTTTCCTAAAGGAACTATGTATGGTGAATGATGATGAGGAACCCTTTGTGTTATCGGTCCCGTCATCGTGTCGCTCCAAGGACATTTGGACGTTGCTGCGCCTCTACCTGTGTGATATGGACTCAGACTCTGATGCAACGCCTATACCTTCACCCTGATGTGTACTGTGTACTATTTCTATATTGGCTTCCTTTTCACCCAATGCTCTGTTATCTTCGAATGATGTACGATTTCTGTACTACGTTTTGATACATATATGTACCGTGATGTTGTAGTCCTGCTCTCTTAATAAAAACATGTTTAAAAAAAAAAAAAAAAACTATGTTGGCTAGATAGGACTTAAGTTTTCTAAATATATTTGCCTAACACGTGTTCTTTTAACAATATTAAATGGATAAAAGGTGACATCGAACACAAATAGACAGGTTACATTGTACATTGAAAATAAATGTTGCAAGCAGGTAATAATAACTACACTCCTTGAACTATACACCTAAGGCGATGAACACACCAACTGTTACGTGGAGATCAGGTCACATATTACAATAGGGCTAGATATTTATATAGCCGCGTCTGTATCCTCCATGTTAAGAGTCTTGCATGTAGTTGATCAAGGCGATCCAGGTTGCAACATATGAGAAGTATTTCCCCTCTGTCACTGCCGTAACTTTCTCTGAGGCTAGTATTTCCCAATGTTTTCCCCACCACATCGCTATGATACGGCCATTGGGGGATTTCCAGTTCCGAGCCAAGGAGATCTTGGCAGCCAGTAAGAGGTGGGTAATTAGTTTGGCAGTGTTGCCTGTTAATGGGTATAACCCATCACCATGGTCCCCGAGGAGGACAATCAGTGGGGTCTAGGGACAGAGTCACCTTATGCATTGATTTAATGTGTGAAAGGACCTCTTTTCAGAAAGTTCATTCCTTGGGACAAAGCCACCACATGTGGTAGTATGTTCCTTTCTCCAAGTACCCCCTCCAATATGCATCAGGGGAGGAAGACGTGAAGTGGTGAAGCCTATTAGGGGTAAAGTACCACCTATAACAAAGCTTAATCTGGCACTCTTTGTCCGTAGAACATAACCCCACCGTGTGGTTTCGTTCCCATACTCGGTGCCAAGACTCCTCACTTAGTTGGACTCCCAAGTCCCGCTCCCAAGACACCATATAGGGCAAACACTCTGAGGGATCATATTGGTCAAGTAGGTTGCAAAGCCCAGAGATTATTTTTCTAGAACACACCCCTAAATACGTGAGCACCAACACATTAAGGTTTCTTGTACTCCTTTGCTTCATTGTGGGGTGACACACCCAGTGACGCATCTGAATATCTGCCATTCCTCAAGTGAAAACATGTGTTTGCATTCTTCAAATGTGAGTGGAGACCTTTACTTCTAAAGCGGTCTAAGTTTCTGCAAACCCGCTGGAGTCCAAGCGGAGAATGCCAATGTCTGCATGCCAGGGGAGATATCGGGATGGCAACTATCGGGAAGAGGGGATCCATACCTAGGGGAGCGCCCCACCTTTTGGTTGCCTTGTTCCAGCACGAATGTGTGTTGGTCGCTAAGGATAGGAGCAATTGCCCCGACAGGCCCCAGATGTATTGAATGAATGGCAATTGCTGTAATGGAACTCAGGACTCAGATTGTTCTATTAGTGTCCAGATGGGGGAAGCTCTAGCTTATGTCCACGAACATGTTTGTGCAAGTTGTGAGGCTATAGCAATAAATGTCAGAAAGGCCTCCCAGAACCCAACACGTGCTCTCCTGTATACGCATAAGCACTCTCCTTCATTAAAAAGGATTCCAACTCTATTCCCGGACATAAGATTAAGCTATTCACTACAACTGGGGCGCTACGTTACCTTAGATTAGCCTCAAGAAACCTTTATTTTTTTAAAACAGGCCACATCTCTTCATAAGAATTACAGGCCTTCAGTCCATCACATATCAGCAACGTTCTCAATCTAACCACCAACATCATCCTTGCAATACCTCATCAAAACACCCCACTTTTAGACTTTGTTTCAGACCACGCTTTAAAATATGCAAAACACATTTAAATCGAACACTAACCAATGGAAAGTCTTATCTTCTTGAAAAAGTGCAGACTGCATTGGAGGAAGACAGTGCAAACAAGGACCCAAAATAAATAGAATTGCGTGTTCACCCTGATCCTTTGATTAAAAATAGTCATTAGCAGTAGCTATGAAGAAAATGGAGTGAGTCACTAGTGAAAGTATACCAACCCCCCCCCCCCCCATCAGTCTCATCTCCATTCATCTTGCTCATAGGAGCACGCCCTACATGGACAAATGTCCATATGGTGATAAATGGATCGTTAGGAAAAGGGTGAATAAATGGTTGCAATACCTGCAACAGTACTAACGAGGGCAACTAACCACGGGCTACCACGTAACCACTCTATGGAGCAACATTAATCTAAATCATAAGTGGCGATTCAACATGCTGCTTCAGAACACAAAAAATGGTCCTTCAGGTTCAGACATATTGTACGGAATCTTCATAATATGCATTATTGCTTTATGCAGGACGGGCAGATGCATTTCCATGCGATTAGACTTGACAAGACCAACTAGATGCCATAACTGAAGGGAACGAAAGGGAGTTGAAAAGCAAATTGTTAATTTGTATATTTAGAGGATAAGTGAAGCTTTCACCATGACAATTTCATGTGCTCACTAGCTACTGAAATAGTGTCCTACTTTCCAATGTAAAATCCTTATTTTTTCAAAAGGTACTGTTTCAGATTGTGACATTTTTTTAATAAAAATTGTTAATTAAATATGGATTTCAATTTAAAATCAACTGTGGTAGCATGGCTATTAGATCATTTCATTTTAATTCTGTATCGTCTTGTTCTTCCTCAACTAGTCCCCGATTTTACAAAACATGTGATGCATGGAAAGGGGCGTGGCTAACTAGCCACGCAATAGGACGTGCTTTCTCGTACAGCTCCTGCTGATTGACACTGATCCTGGAAATGACGCCTGAAAAATAACTAATGAGCTCCAGAAATGAAGATATGGACGTCTGAATAAGTACCCTGAAGCAATCTCGAAAAGCAAGTGAATCGTGCCTGGTACCCGGGAGAAAATAGAATTCTAAGTATGCACCCGCTCGGATACAATGTCGCCAAGATGGCGGACAACAAAGGGATCGCATCTGCAGTTTTGGGGATGACCGAATGCAGCTGAACGGCGCCGAAGAACGAAGGAAGTTAGCGGACGCAGGACGCGCAACGCTTTCAAGTCTTGCTCCGGGCATTTATTTACAACAATAATATGGCAGTACTTCGGAGCTTGAGTGGGCGAAGCGATTGCCATAAGTGGATACAGTTGCCATGTCACGGAGGACAGGCATCTGATGTTCGCGTGGCTCACTGCTGCTCACAAACGTAACAAGGGACACAGACCGTGGGCGGCGGTGAGATCTGCGGGGAGGACATCAGCCGCGAGCGGTTTATAAACAACTGCAACGGGGCCCCGGACGCATGTTGAACGTAGCAGGCGACAGTAGAAGCAATCACGAGTGCAGAGCTAACAGGAACAGAACGTTAGCTCGTTACATCAACGATGGTGGCGAGCCGCACTGGGTGAGGGTGCGAATGAGACAGTCAGAAAATATCCTCCGATTACAGTGGTGCGCAGAAAACAGACAATTGAACAGGGTGCTGACCACAATAGCCAGAGAGAGTACGTGGGAGGACACGACCCACTCGGAGGATAACATAGTGCACGCCACCATAGATGGCAACCCTCTGAAGACGATGTGCTTGGGCCCGAACTGACCTGGTGGTGCCACAGAAATACTGGGACACGGTACTGGCAAGACACGGAGAGACTGGAATTGGAGACGTAGACAAGGCCGCACAATGTCAGTAAAAGGACCCAAGGCCAGGAGTAAACAACCCACAATGGAGGTCTTTGCTAAGACACAACGGACCCCCACTGCTCTGGCACAAAGCGCAACGGCAGCTTTAATGGACGGTACCCCTAAAGGAGAAAACAACTCAGTCCTGGCAGCCATATCAGAGCTGAGAACCTCATGGGCGACAACAATGGCAGACCTACGAACGGCCTTGGAGAACAAGATTGATGCGGTTGGATTCGTAGTCACCTTGCTGCAACTGTTAGAGCGCTGGCTGACAGAAGAAGGCCAGGACCCCACAGACTATGTGGAAACTATGATCCTGCAAGAGATAGGAGCAGATAAGCTCTCACAAGGGTTTACGGTTGAACGAGCACACCGGGCCCTGATGAGGAAACCGCATCCCGGGGCCCCTCCCAGAGCAATCATCGCAAAGGTTTTAAACTATAAAGATAGAGAAAAGATCTTGGAGTACTTCCGTAAAGGTGGAACGATAGAAAGGGCTTCTACCAAGGTCACGGCGTATCCGGATTATACCATGCTGGTACAGAGACAACGATACAGCTATGTGGCGGTCAAGAGGAGACTGCGCACAGCAGGGATCAAGTACATGCTTTTCTACCCTGCGAATCTAAAGATCTTGCATAAAAGCAGAGCGTTCTTTTTTGACTCCCCAGAGAAAGTGGCGGCATGGCTGGATTTGCAGGGTTGTCTGGAGTGAAATGAGGAGCAAGATCATGTGGAATGTGACAAGTGAGGTGGAGGTGCTATGAATGCTGAGGGGATAAGGGAGGGGGAGTCCTAGTAAAAGACCAAGGGACAATTGATTCACACTATTGTCATTTTTTTGGACTTCCTGACCCTGTTGGACTAGAATATAGAGAATTAAATGCACAAGTAAATTGAATAGCGGTAGGCGTAGTGCGCTTGAAGTAATCAGGAGCAGCAAGATGGAAGCAACCTACCCTCAAGAAATAGTAGTAAAACAGTCACTAGGGCGTTTTTACCCTGCTGTGCCGTGAGTACAGGCTAGTGCCAGAAAGGGCTAGATGCAGGGGTGCCTGAGATCCAGGGATGGAGCTGGGCAACAGTTGGGGAGGGTGTTGTTGGGTATGGGAGGACAGGGAGGCGAGGGGGGAGGTAGGGTGGGGGTTTTGTTGTGTTTTTAGTTAAGGGGAGTTTAAGTTGGGAAGTTGGGTTCAAAGATGCATGGAGGGCGCAACACCCCCAACAGAGGCAATACTCGCATTATTCTGCCCCACAGCAGTTACATACAAGGCTAGACTATGTCTTTGTCACACCAGAGATACTGACAGAGATCACGCACGCTGAATATAAAGCGAGAGTCCTTTCGGACCACTCGCCTTTGATCCTTGGATGGCAATATCACCCTTCCCCCCAGCCCCCCCCCCCCCGAGGGCGAGGATACAGACATGGCGCCTCAGAGCAGAGGCGCTGAGAGACCCCCTCTTTAGGGAGGATACGAGAGGAAATTGTTAACTATTTTGTGACAAATACTGGCAGTGTGGACTTGGCGGGCACATTGTGGGAGGCCTTCAAGGTTGTGATGCGGGGGGTAGCTATAGCGAAATCCAAAGGACTGCAAGGAGGGATCCTGACTGAACTGCGGGAATTGGAGGGTGAATTGGAAAGGGCACTAGAGGGAGGAAATAACACAAAAGAAGACACCGAATTGATACTCGGGCTGCAGCAGAAATGTGCTGGCCACTGGGAGAGACTGGGTAACCTCAACTACAAAAAATATATAGAGAGACAGCATGTGGGAGGGGATAAACCAGGGAGGATTTTGGCATGACTATAAGAGTGAAACCCCTAGATCTACGATTAGTACGATAACAAGAGAAGACGGAAGGGTGGTTGACACTCAATAGGGAGTTAACCAGGAGTTTGCAGACTATTACGGGCGGCTATATGGAGATGATGGGGAGGATAATCGCGCAGCGATTGTAGAAACATTGGAGGACATAGGATTGCCACAGATTAGTGCTAAGGAAAGAGAGGAGCTGGATGCGCCGATCACTTTAGAGGTGTTAGAGGAGGTGGTGAGACAGTTGCCCACTAGTAAGACCCCGGGGGCTGATGGACTCCCAAGTGAATTCTATAAAGCATTTAAAGGAGAGGTGCTTCCCCCTCTGTTGGATATGTTGAATGAGGCATACGAGTTGGGCAGACTGCCAGAGTCACTTAGAGAAGCGATTATAATACCGCTACCCAAACCTAATAAGTCCAGGCAAAGCTGCGGTTCATACAGACCCCTGTTAATGTTAAATCAAGACAGTAAAATACTGACGGCTGTTTTGGCAAATAGGAGGGTCATTGGTAAATTAATACATCCGGACCAGACAGGCTATGTCCCTAAATGGAATATATCTAACAATCTTAGAAGGCTCCACAGAGTTATTGAATATGGAATTGAGAATGATGGTGAACTGGCAATTGTGTCACTAGACGCAATAAAGGCCTTCGACTCGGTCAAATGGCCATGGTTGTTGGCGGCCCTGGCTGGCTATGGGATGGGTCCTGGATACTTACAGTGGGCCAACATGTTAAACAGTGAACCGCTAGCCAGAGTTAAAACTGGAGCAGTGAGATCAGAAAGGTGGCAACTCTGTAGGGGCACTGGACAAGGTTGCCTGTGGTCCCCTATGCTCTACATATTGGCCCTGGAACCCTTAGCAATCTACTTGAGGCAACAGTATGACACGATAGGCACCACGGTAGGGAGTGAACGACACCGGATATCCTTATACGCAGATGATGTGCTGTTGTATCTGCGACACCCGGAGGAAAACCTCCAATATATTTTGGAGGTTATGAAAAGATATGCGGGGATGTCAGGTATAGTAGTGAACCCTCAGAAGTCCAGCATGTTCCCATTAGGCGGATATAAAGGGATCCCGTTGAAACAACTGCCGATGTTACAGATACCATGGGTGGTTGGCACATTTTGCTATCTAGGGATAGATATATACCACACGGTGGAAGAAGAGCATAGATGCAACACTGAGGTAGCCATTAAGAAAATCGAAAATTGTATGAGGTTCTGGGTAAAGCTGCCTTTAGCAATGATGGGGCGTGGGGCGATGTTGAAGATGGTGGTCCTGCCTAGGCTTCTACACTACTTAGGGAACATCCCGTATTGGATACCAAAGAAGTTCTTCACTAGATTGGACAGCATGTGTAGGGACTTCCTGTGGCATGGAACAGAGTGGCTCTCTGGAAGCTACAGAATTTTTATGAGAGAGTGGGTATTAAACTGCCCAATTATGAAGTCTACTATGTAGCAGGCCAGCTGCAATACGTGGCCAAATGGCTCTCCGAGGAGAGCACCTCGGAATCCAGGTTGTTTAATCAAGATTGCGCCCCATTTTACATTATGTGGCTGCCCAAGGCAGAGGTGGAGGGGCGTCCGAAGATGATGGTGCTTGGATGAAGTATGGGGCACAGGGCCTGCCAAATGATGGGAGCACCCGTCCCCGTGTTCCACTCAAGTACCACTGGTTGCACTAGCGGGTGGAGAAAAGCAATTACGGATAATAATCAGAAACCATTGGGAACCGGTTGGGATAGCGACCATGGGAGATATATGGGGAGAGGGGACCATAATAGATTGAGATGTTGAGGGAGGAAACCAGGTTACATAAAGGTCAGTATATCACGTACCATAGACTGGTGCAGAGAATTAAGAAAACTTGGCCTGAATTGGTACTGGAGGAAGAACCAGATGCTACTAAAGACTAAATATATGACATAGCAGAGGGGGGCACGAGATATCTAGAATATACGAGATGGTGATGTCCAAAGTGGGGAAGGAGTTAGTACAATTGAGACAAGATTGGGAAGGAGACGTGGGAGCCCCGATGGATGATGGGATGTGGAAACAAGCCCAGGGGTATCATAGGAGGGTGTCGAGGAATGCTAGACTAAAGCAGATACAGCTGTATATCACGCATAGCGCGTATATGACACCCCAAAGGATATCTACGTTTAAAAATGCAGGACGGCAAGCATGCCCTAAGTGTGATGAAGAAAATGTGGGCCTGGTGCATATGTTTTGGTCATGCCCGGTTATTGAGCGCTTTTGGAGCGAAGTGGCACACAAGCTAGCAGAAAGAGGTATTAAGATAGTGGTGGATACAGTGTGGGCCTGCTTGTTAGGGGGGTTCCCTAGGCCACAGAAACTTAAGCATGTGAGCAAACTAAAGGACCTGGCATATGCACTTGCAAAGAAAAGAATTGCTATGGGATGGAAGACATGCCACAAACCACGAGTGGAGGTATGGTGGAAGGATTTGCAGAAATGGGCGGAGGCAGAAACTATGGTATGGCAGGAAGCTAGCAATGTAGGCGGGGAGGAGGAGACAGACCCTGATGGCATGGAAATCATTAATAGCAGAATTATTTGGGTCAATGCTAGACCCAATGGAACCTATGGAAGAAAACACCCTGACGCAAGACGTGTAAACGGAGCATTAGAGGAAATGGGCTCGTAACGGGGGTGGGATATGGGAAGCAGTGAACACAATCAAGCAATTTATAATTGAATTGTTATTGTATGCACTGCAAGTTTGGTTTGTATTGTTTGTTAAATAACTAATAAAAAACATTTTAAAAAAATACATGTGATGCATGGAAACACCATTTCATGTATAGGCGCCTTATAAATATTGAATAAATAAAATGACAAAGTTGAAACGTGTGGAAAGTAACCATCGGACAACGAAAAGTGAATTGGGCAACATATGCGTCATTTGGCACGAAACGGCAATTTCGAATATTATTTTAAACTAAACCAAAAAACTGTAGACCAACAATATCCAAAAATGATCACACTGTAGCAATACGTACCACCCATTTCATTACTGTGCCACTTACAAAACAGTCAATTTAAACACTATTTATGAATGTATGCATGTGCGATTGTCTGGTTCATTTTTCAAATGCAAACAATACATAGTCATTCATGCCACACTTGGTGAAGAAATTCCCTTACAGTTTAAATCTGGAACTGTCACATGAGAACCTGCTTTTCCTCCCTGTAGCCGTCTCTCCCTCACTGTACTTGTTGCGGCTTTATTAATGTTTGGGACAGATGCAAATATTTCGCCATCCTCTTAACCCTAAAACAAAGCAAGGTGGTACTGTGAATCTCCAGTGTAGGCAATGTATGGAGGGTGGTTTGTGCAGGACAATATCAAAATACATAAACAGAATTACCTACAATTGACTAAATAAGCAGTACAGTCATTTCTGAAAGGCGTTTTGGGAGGTCACAAAAGAGGTACGCACCAAATACCAGAAATAGAAAAGTAAAAATTGACTGCTTTAGAAAATTACACAGAAATGCGATGGCAAGCAATGAATCTACATAAGCATGGTTATGATGGTGTGCACTAGCAGCAATGTGTGATGTGTTTCGAAATCTCACTGAGCATCACCATGGAACATCCTCTCAACATTTTGCATCTATTCTAAACGTGATGCCAGTGTGTCGCCTTCCGTTTACTCAAAGATGAAAATCATTTTCCCGATGCCTTACTAGTTTTCTGTTAATGTATAGTACTTGCTTTTGCCAAACAATAGCACTGGAAATTGAGAAGTCCCACCAGGCTGTAAGACAACTCTTTGTCGAGGACACCAAACCACTTCATACCCATTTTATCTCGATTTGGTAAACCAATACGTTACACAGAATGTGCTCTTCATTCTATTAGCTTTTGCAGCCATTTCACAATCTGCCCATCCGCATCGCTGTACATCTTGACAAATGGATCTCAAGCTGTGCTAATGCAGACTATCGAAATATACAAAAACTGAAAAAAAAATCTAGCATCCTCCTACATTTTTCATAGCAATGTCAATAAACCAGTCTACAGTATAGACTCTTAACTGAAATGCACCATGTCCCACCAGGGTTGGGTTACAAATCTTTGAAAATGAGACAACCGCCCCCATTTGCTGGTAACATTTACTTGTCAAAAAGTATACAAGCTTCATTGAAGTGCCACTATCTCAGGGTTCGCAAAATCAGCCCACTAGCATTGGCAAATAGTTTTTTTTTAATGAAGGGCGAGTATCATTTGCATGATACTTATAAACACACTTTGTTTGCAGTAAATGGCAAATACAGGTCTCACTGTGCATGCTTGACAGCATTGCAGCAAATATGAAAAACTGCCCTGGGTCAAATCTCATACACTCAGCATTCCAGTCACACTCCAGGCATTCCATTCATGACCTCGCACCTACAGAGACACAGCATGCATCCAGGAAGTGGGATAAAGCAGGGATGAAACATAATAGGAATACCATTCCTAACACCTCCCTTCCTTCCACCTAACCAGACACACAACACACCTCCCTTTCTTCCATACAGCAAATAAATACCTCGGAAACATGTGCACAACCCAATTCCAAAAAAAAAAAGAATGGTTACACAAACAGGCGTAACTAAACCACTGGCAGAAGGACCACACCAACACAACTACCATACCAAACCAACACAACACGACAAAACACCTTCCGCTCACCTCTACGACCGGAGAGCTGCAAACCTACCACGTTTGAGCACTGCCTGCCCCTCTGGGCAACCAAACACATACCCGTAACCTTTCCAAAAATAAACGTGCCACTTTCCATCCACCACTACCACTGATAGATCTTGGAGCTGCCACCCCAAGCACAAACGGTCCCTATATGGACTGGCACGTTGTTACACTCACCTGTCTCCACACTATACTGGATGGAAGGCTGTGCGCTATGCCGAACCCCTCTCTGCTTGGTTGTGTGCCAGCCGTTGGGTAACGCCTATGACAGGAGAACAGAGGGTTATGATACTGGGCCCGTGATGGGTGGACTCCCACCTCCCACTGATCCAAATCCCTTCCCTTGGGGTTATGTCCACCTTAGTTTTTTGTGCGTTGAGCTCTCCGCCCTGCGTCTCTGTGTATCGGCACGTGATAGATGCGGGTGTTTTGAGGACCTAGTTGCTTCATTGGTCCATGTGCCCTTGTGTCGGGTCCAGACCGGCTGTGACTGCGACTCTGATTGTGTTCAGGTGAGTCTTTCAGTCTCTGTTCTGTTTCTTTCTTCCCTTCGCTTTCTGTGATTTCTCGGTGTTCCTTTTCTCCTCTATGCTATTTAATAATGTCTCTTTCTGTTTCCACAGGGATGGTGGCGATTTCAGAGCTGCAGCGCCGGATGGAGAAGACTATGCCAAGTTGTTGAGCGCGGAGCACGGCGCTGTTTATTTGGAGTTAGTTGCTAACCTGTATTCTCTTCCCTTCTTTAAGCAGGTTGCGGTGCAGTGATGTTCCGGAGTGGCTGCTTACCCAGGTAAGTGCTTTACAATTTTGTCCTCGTTTCTTCTTCACCCTTGCAGGTTGCGGTGAAATCCGGAGATGGGCGAGGCAAACGAGCGATGGATGGTTTCAGGGCCCGCTACTCACAGGTAAGTGTATTTGCTTGCTAATGCTGTTCTTGTTCTTCCAGGTTGGCGGTGGAATTCGGATCGATGGCTTCAGGATCAGGCCGCCGGGAGAAGCAGATGAGCTGGAGCTGGACACGATGACCGTTACGCTGCAGGAGTGCAGAATAATGCGAAGCGTGAATTCCAGTTTGGGCATAGCTTATATAGCCAGCCACACCTGAAGACCCGGCCACACCCAAAACACTAGTCTGCACAGCTCGGTTCTAGGAACTGAGCTGTTTAACAGACCTCCATGTTGGATTAAGGTCCAAAATGGTACTTGCCTTATTCCTGGTAATGAGCCAGGCGCCAAAGTCGCCAGGACTGACTCCATGTCTTCGGATGATGGAGTTTTAAGGCTCTTGGAGCCACTGTGGAGGGCTGTAGCCCCACTGCCGTCAGGGGGCCGTTACACCAGAAGGGGTCAGGGATGTGGATCATGACACACGTAGTCCCACTGCACCAAAACTAGAAATCCAACTAACTTCCGGATACAACTAATTCTAGCAGATCCAACTAAGAACAACTGGGGCACACAACCCACACACTCAGCACGCACGCACAGACCCAAAGGCACTACACACACACCTGGGCAACAAACACGCACAGTAAAATTCCAATCAAAAGAAAAATCTATGAACCCCAGTTTGCTGCCCATACAAACAGCCATAAAACACCTTGGATATCATCAGAATCCTACACTACTACACACCAAAATGGGCTGCCGGCGACCTGCTTAAAAATAATGTTGCCAAATTCCCACAAGAAAATACACAAATGTATTGGCATTCACTGTGAGAACAAGTAGAATTAATAAATAATCAGAATACCTACATAGAGCTAGCGGGCTAACTCTTCCCCCCCCAAAACTACTCCATTCAGACCGCCTACCTCTGGGTCTCAATGCTTACCACTCTTGGGAATGAGAACACTCCCGTCCAGCTAAACTGAACGGTCACCCCACTGGACACTGTAAAACACTAAACAAATGACACCTGGATGTGAAGGCATCTGATATAATCTAAGACTCCTTCTCCATAAGACTAAGACCAGAAAGTATGTGGTTTACATGTAGGTTTATTCTCTTAGTTATTAAGTAGAGAAAGCACTGGGACATCCATCTAGCCCAGCAGCTTAGGTCCAACTGCCACCAGTAGAACCCTGCCCACCAAACGTACATCAACATTCCACCAGAGTCCCAGTGACATCACCACCCAACACTCCACCTAGAATGTTAGTGACATCACCACTATCACAACACTCATAGCCATAATCAATCACAGCACAGACTACGACATATGTCCCTCTCTTCAACCAACCCAACACTCATGGCCATAATAATGACCAGCACATAATATGACATATACCCCTCTCTTCAATAACACCAAACTATACCCATTATGGAAACCCACCATGGTGTAAATTACCAGAAGAGTTATAGCTCAGAAACCAATTTTTTTTTTTCTTTTTTCTTACTCCCCTTGGACCCAAACCACTACACCCCAAGATCTAACCCAGATCTTAATTGGAAAACCGACAACTAACTCAACCACAAGCTCTCCCCAGAACCTGAGCCCACTCAGCTACAAACCCGCTAAATAAACCCCGACATGGAAGAACCAACACTCCGCTATCAACCAGCTGAATAACAACAATAACAGCACCTCACTGTCCCTAAAACAACCAGACAGCACCTCACTGTCCCCCAAAACACCTTATACCTATAACAACTGAGCAGCAGCACCTCCCTATGCCACCCCAAAATCACTCCCTAAAATGAATATAAACCACTCCTGCCTTTCCTAAAACCTCCAAAACATAAGCACCTCACTACCACTAAAAGTTTCCAGCCAGCACCTCACTACCCCTTAACACCACACTGAAACATCTCACTACCCCCTTAAAATCCAGGCAGCATCTGACAACCCTTAAAAACACCAAACAGAACCTCACTGCCCCCAAAAATGACCCATAGAGCACCTCCCTGCCCGCTGGACAGCACCTCACTACCCCCAAAAATGACCCAGATAGCACCTAACTGCCCGCTAGACAGCACCTTACTGCCCCTAAAACACCGGCAGCATGCACACATAACCAGGGAAAAGCACCTCACCGTCCCTAAATACACCAGACCGCCCCTAACAAGACGAGACAGCACCACACTGTCCCAAAAACAACCAAACAACACCTCACTACCCCTATAAAGACCAGACAGCACCCGACCGCCCCTAACACCAGACTGCACCTCACTGTCCCAACACCAAACAGCACCTGACTGTCCCAAAACACACCAGAACACAACCCGACAGCACCTCCATAAACCTAAAACCATCCCTACAAACACCAGACAGCACCTCACCGTCCCAACACCAGGCAGCACCTCACTGCCCCTAAAACAACCAAACACCTCACCGTCCCTAAAATGACCAGACAGCACCTGACTGTCCCCAACACCAGACAGCACCTCACTGTCCCTAAAATGACCAGACAGCACCTCACTGTCCCCAACACCAGACAGCACCTCACTGTCCCTAAAATGACCAGACAGCACCTCACTGTCCCTCAAACACCCAAAACACACCAGAACACAACCAGACAGCACCTGACTGTCCCTACACCAAACAGCACCTGACTGTCCCAAAACACACCAGAACACAACCCGACAGCACCTCCATGAATCTAAAACCATCCCTACAAACACCAGACAGCACCTCACTGCCCCTACAAACTACCAAACAACCCAACAACACCTCACCGTCCCTAAATACACCAGAAAATAACCAGACAGCACCACACTGCCCCAAAAACAACCAAACACCTCACTACCCCTACAAAGGCCAGACAGCACCTCACTGCCCTTAAAAACACCAGACTGCACCTCACAGTCCCTGACAACACCAAACAGCACCTCACAGTTCCTAACACCAGACAGCTCCCCACTGCCCCTAAAAACACCAGACAGCACCTCACTGCCCCTAAAACAACCAAACACCTCACTACCCCTACAAAGACCAGACAGCACCTCACTGCCCCTAAAAACCGCAAACCGCACCTCACAGTCCCTACACCAAACAACACCTGACTGTCCCAAAACACACCAGAACACAACCCGACAGCACCTCCATGAATCTAAAACCATCCCTACAAACACCAGACAGCACCTGGCTGCCCCTACAAACTACCAAACAACACCTCACCGTCCCTAAATACACCAGAAAATAACCAGACAGCACCACACTGCCCCAAAAACAACCAAACACCTCACTGCCCCTACAAAGGCCAGACAGCACCTCACTGCCCTTAAAAACACCAGACTGCACCTCACAGTCCCTGACAGCACCTAACTACCTGATGGACAGCACCTCACTGCCCCCAAAATGACCCAGACAGCACCCGACTGTCCCTAAAAACACCAGGCAGCACCTCACTGTCCTTAGAACACCATATAGCATCCCCCTGCCCCTACAAACAACCAAACTCACTACCCCTACAAAGACCAGACAGCACCTCACTGTCCTTGACAGCACCTAACTACCTTTTAAATAACCAGGCATCCCCTCACTACCACTTTAAATACCCAGGCGGTACCTCACTACCCCTTTAAAACCCTGAGTGGCACCTCACTACCACTTTAAATTCATTCCAGGCAGCACCTCACTACCACAAAAATTTCCAGGCAGCACCTCACTGCCCCTAAAACACCAGCATCATCCACACATAACCAGGGAATATGCCCCTACAAACAACAACCAAAAGACGTAATGGCGCCAAAATTCTTGCACCGTAGTGGCGCCAAAGTTCTTGTACCACCCCCAAAATGTCCATGAATTGCACACACAAAAGCAAATCCTGTGCACCATAATCCCAGCATGTGCAAGAAGTGAAAGCACCTCACTGCCCCTAAAGGTACTGGCATCATCCACATATAACCAAGGGTAATGCCCCTACAAACACGACAAACAAAACACAGCAGGACAACATGTAAAACCCACAATAAGTAGTAACCAGATCAAGTCCATGGCGCTGAAAACCCTGCGCCAACCCCAACATGTCCCTGAAATGCAAAACCCAAAATGCATGGTGAGAAGTTGTAAATGCAAAAATGGATGCAAGTGACATGGCGCTAAAGTCCCTGCGCCATACCCCCACCCACATGTCCACTTCAGCCAACCTGCAAAGAAAACATTGCATAAACAGCGTTCCAATGTCCCATGGACCCCACACCCTCGAGTCCAAGTGAAAACCCAAAAACATGTCCTAACAGCAGGCCACATACATAAACACAACATCAGTGCATAAATAACAGGCCATAAACTGCTAACATCAACCCAGGACCCAAACCCAAATTGTACTACACCCAGAGGCCACAACATAAACACAACAGCATACATTAAAACCGGCCTCACCAAACACGTACCTCTAGTTAGTGACTTGTCAGATCCTCCATCACGTTACTTATTCCCCACTGGTCCGGATCCAGCGCTCGCCTCCTTGCCAGCCTTCTTGACAAATCACCCGCTAGTGGCTTCCACCGACTTTCAGCACACACATTGTAGATGCCCACAATTCCAGACACGAACACTGTGCTTCCCTGTATCTCCCGTAGGAAATCACTCCTTGCACCCGAGACATCCACGCCCGCCAATTGTGCCAAAAAGTCCCTCATTGAAAAGCACAAAACTCTTGCCAGTACACATATCCAACAGATTATCCGTTCCAGAACACTGCAGCTTCTGCATCCTGACCCAGTATCATCCAACACGGTCTCCTCGTAGACAAGGCGTGTCCCGAAACGTGCAGAAAACATCCTACACTTCCATAATCTCCTTTTCAACCGTCTACCCGGAACACAGCAGCACCAATCAGTATCATGAGCACTGTGTTCCAAAGACACACCGTGTTCCAGCTGAGGACGTCGGCCCGCTCCTTCGTAATGCGACATCATCATTGTTTCAGCAGGCACAGAAAACATCCTACACTTCCCTAATCTCCTTTTCAGCCGTCTACCCGGAAGACAGCAGCACCAATCAGTAGCGTAAGCGCTGCGTTCCAAAGGCATGCCGCGTTCCAGCTGAGGACGCCGGCCCGCTCCTCCATAATGCGACGTCATCATTGTTTCAGCATGCACGGAAGAGTCCACACATCCGCAAACTTCTGCTGCTGGACCGCCTGGCCCCCCGCAGCCCCTCACGGCCCTCTTCCTCATGTCCCCACCAATGTCATGCTCCCAACGGATGTTCCGAGCTCCCAACCCACTGCATACCACGCACCACCCCAATGTCAACCTCTCCAGGACACGGGATGGGAGAGCCAATATACAGCCCTCAACCTCCGAAGAGACTGCCGCCGCCGCCCCCTCCGACACCTTTGCCGGACACCCAGACCGCTCCACCAGGGTCAGCAAAATGACACACCACACCGGGCAATGAGCCATCTCTGCACCTGCTCACTGCCCCAAACCAACGATATCAATGGTGCTGTCTTTCCGTTACCGCACTCAGCTACTGCAGGAACCACCGCAGCCTCTACTGGCACCTCTGCTGAACCCGTGAATAGCTCCTCAGGAGTCCGGGCGCCGACCGCCACTCAAGGCAGTAGGCCACCTCAACCGGGCACACTCAACCCGGGTCCCCGACCTGGACCACTGGATTGAACCCCACTGCACCGCCCGGCCTGCAGCTCCTTGTTGCTGGATGATGTCTCCCTGGAAGGCAGCGCTCCTCATCTACTGCCCCTTCCCAGCAGGACCATCCTCGTCGCCAGTGATATAATCTAAGACTCCTTCTCCATAAGACTAAGACCAGAAAGTATGTGGTTTACATGTAGGTTTATTCTCTTAGTTATTAAGTAGAGAAAGCACTGGGACATCCATCTAGCCCAGCAGCTTAGGTCCAACTGCCACCAGTAGAACCCTGCCCACCAAACATACATCAACATTCCACCAGAGTCCCAGTGACATCACCACCCAACACTCCACCTAGAATGTTAGTGTCATCACCACTATCACAACACTCATAGCCATAATCAATCACAGCACAGACTATGACATATGTCCCTCTCTTCAACCAACACCACACTCACAGCCATAATCACTCACAGCACAGATTATGACAGCATCCCAACCACACCAGTACTACAACAGTATGCGGACAGTGCACTGTCCCACACCTGTTAAACCTACCCAACAACTTCAACTCTTCTCACCCATGCTCAAAACATCATCTACTACATAATATTAATGGGTCACTATTCTCACCCACACTGGAACTTCAAATCATGCGACTCCCTGCCGCACAACATCAATGGTTAGCCAAACTCACTCATAGTTCCCAGGTTTAAAATTTTAAAAAGCAGAGGGAAGCAGCTTCACCCGGCCTGGCGGCACAGCACTGGAATGCCTCCCCACCCCCCATTTTTAAGAGTGGACCAAACCTTCCAAAAGGTTAGACACAACACCCTTAATTGGCTCATAGCCAATGATCACTGACCCTCTTTGCCTGACCATCCTTTACCTTGCTGTACTCATGTAGTACAAAGCTGCACATGTATATAATTACTGTTTTTTTTTTCCTGCACACTGTGAATCCTTTGTATATAATTTGATATTATCTGTTTAACATTGTGTATACCTTGATGTAACCTGTAACCTATGCCTAAAGTATCCTTGTAACTGTTGCGCCCAGATTCCTTCGGTTGAGGTGCACCTTACAAATAAATAAATATACATACTCTCCAAAAACATGCAACTCACTGCTACACGCATGAATGGGTCACTCTACCTACCCATACTAAACAACACTTCATTACCCATACAAAACAGGTCATCATTCTCACCCATACTATACAACATCAATGGGCCACTCTACCATACTCAAACTCAAAGTGTGAATTCAACTCACAATATGCCATGCTGGATCCCACATGGAACATCATCTACAAAATGACATGTATTATCATTCAACTGAAACACCATGCCTCAGAATATTTCTAAGACACCCTCACAATGACCCAAGACCTTTCATCACTGTTGCTCATGAATATTAATGCACTCCTGCTTTTACTAATAACTCATCTAAAAGTCCATGTTGCACTCTTCCGAGTTGCAACTTAAACAACCTGTAAATCCTCAAAACATTAAACTAGCATTGTAAAAGTCCATGTTGCAACCTCGCAACTTAAACATCCTGCAATGCCTCAATATAACTACATTAAAAAGCATCCATTCATACACCATAGTCTGTATCCCACATCATTAAACAATACACTTGAAAAGTTGCACACATCTTCAACCCAATAAAACACCCTTTTATAACACAAGCAGGTCATATTGCAAACCTCAACACAAGCATCAACAGCGATAATGGCACTACAATGCTAAATGCCACCTTACTTATCAAACGCAGTGTTCGATTGAGAAGCATCGCTATACATGCAAGATGCTCCACTGCCCATAATGGAAGCTTGATTTGATACCAGCTGCCCGCAGGAACTCCTCACCAAGCCCCAGGGCGTACATTTCTTGTTGCTACACCATGCAGACCACAATCTACTAACCCGCAATTCTCAGCACATAACGGGGTGTAGAGACACATGGCGTAAATAACAATTGAAAAAAATAGTCACCAATAAGGGCAGCAAATTGCCACTTCCGTTGGTGTCAAACAGTAAGAGTAGGTGTCCATCAACCACATCCATGCCTCCAACTGCCAATAGCTACTTACTTCCAGAACGGAAGCCGTTCACCTGCAGGCTAAACAAAGTCCAGCCTTGCTGTACTGCGCCGCCTCCTCCCTCTTTGGCAGAATTGCATCTTCACTATACTCAGACACTGACTTCTCCCTTTCCCTCCGAGAGAAAAACGGCTTCCTAGTCACGGCCTAGCAACGTCACTGGGTGCCCTCCTCTAAGGCCCATCTTAGCATCCGAACATCTCAGGCGTAACGAAAAGCGCCAACATTCCAGCCGATAACCAGCTCCTTTAGCGGCCAAGCCGATGTCACCACACTCCCTGAGGTTGCAGAGCTACTCGGAGCTCCGCCCTGCCAACCGTCATTCGAGCTGCCAGTCATTGTTACAGTTGTGGCACACAGCAGTAACCACCGGTACCATGTCTCATTGTATTGCTTCTAATGCATTTTCTATATCTTTAAATTACGTTTCCTGCCACCATTCAACAGTGTACTGCGCACTTGGGATAACACCCATGGTCCTCACGCTATAATCCTCACTTGACATATTATGTGCCCATACATCCAGTGGCCCTCAGCTGCTCTGGCTGGCAGCCTCCTCCACTCATTTAGACCCTTTTATGCATGGTTTTCTCCTCTCCTAGGCGCCCCTCTCCTATGCAATGCGGGGACTCCTTGTAATATCATAATACCACGAAGAATTCTCCGGCCTGTTTTTGATCAGTCTCTGACAAGGTGCTTATGCAAACAATCTCTGGAGCCTCTGCTAGCTAACCAAGACATCTTTAAGACTCCTTGCAACTTTACAGACTGTCAACTTTACTTCCAGCCCTGGGTGCTAACCAGGACAGTGTCTCTACTTCTCCCCGAGTGCCAACCACAACATTCACAGGCACTATTACATCAAAGTGTGGCACTCTTACTTCCCCTGAGTGCCTTCTATCACAGTCTCTTATTTCTCCCTTGGGTGGTGGGACTCATACGGGGGGCAGTGGGCTCCCTCTCCTTTCCTTTGGAATCTCTGCTTCCTGCTCTGCATCCCCCCCCCCCGCATCAGTCTCCTTTCTCCTCTCCCTGGCGCTCATCCATACAGATACCCGTCTTCTCCAGGGTTCTCCAAGGTACTCACCAAGACCAGCTTGTCACCAATTGTTATGACCAGGGTAGTCAGGATACTTACAAAGGATAGACTGGTAGTCAGCTGTGATCTTCATGTTACTTTAAATCAGGTTACATCACAAGGAAAATAGGAAGTACAGTACTGGGGAAGCCCACTGGCTCCCACAACCCAGGCTACATCATTACCAACTGCCCTGGGTGGAATCTCATACACTCAGCATTCCAGTCGGTCACAATCCAGGCATTCCATTCATGACCTCACACTCACACCTACAGACACACAGCATGTATTCAGGAAGTAGGATAAAGCAGGGAATAAATATATAATGGGAATACCGTGCCTAACAGTAGAGCAATGGGAAATGAAGGTGGTGAATTATGCGATGGAGTGGCCTTCACCAAACAAAAGAGAGTGGGACCAAACAAATGACATTTTGTTTAAATGCAATTGGAGTTTGTATAAAATCTGTTGTTAACAGTCATGGCAATAGAGACTCTTGGGCGTAAAACAAAAGTTAGGCCATGTACAGAAACACAGACCAAAAACATGGTCCAAAAGGTAGCTGATTTAAATGATCGTGTGGGCAGGTTTTCTTCAATTTTCGACTATTTGTTGCATAAAGTCCCATTTCCTTATTTAACCCTCCAATGCCCGTTGTGCATTGTGTGTAAAACTGTCTGCATTGTGCAGCAGTTATTGTAATCACCTGCCCTTCAGGATATCTGTACCAAAGACAGCATGATTCTTTCTTCATTCAAAAAACAAGTCCCTTTCCATCGTCAAGAACAGACATTCAACTCCAATGTCAAACAGTTTCAATCTTATTTTTGTTCTGACAGAGTCGGCATATTTTCTCTTGCCCTTCCATGCACCACCCACTTCTCCAGATTCTAATACAGAGACAGAAACCTATGAACACCCTCTGCATTTCCCAATTAGGGAATCGTTTAATGTACGGCTAAGTGTCTACTTGTTTGAAAATGATTTTTAATATTCTGGGGCCATATTTCTGGATGGCAGGTGTGCCAAAACGTCTTGCCTGTTCAATTTTGTTTTCTTATTTTCATTTGAATGTGTTTTTCAAACACAGCAACAAATATAATCATAAGAGAACTCGGTAATTAGTAAAGCTTACAAGAAAAAAAAAAAAAGAAAAACAGCACAATAATTCTTACTGTACCTCAAACCCTTTTTTGCCTTTTGTTCGACTAGAATTTAATTCTAATAATACAAACAGATCTTGAACAGAAACAACATATGTTAGTTACTCTTTCACTTCCGTGGCCCTCACAAACTACTACCCTCACCCCTGTCCCACATCCTTCCCTCTCAGTCTAAAGTACTGGTGACATTGTATTTTATTTATTTTTTAACAATTTTTATTGATTTATTCAAACAAAACAAAAAACAATACAAACCAAACATGCAGTGCATATATCAACAGCTCACTTGTACATTGCTTAAATTCAGTCACTGCTCCCCTTATCCCACCCCCCATTACAAGCCTATTTATTCCCACACTCTATTTCTGCCTCACGTGGTGGGGTTTCCCTTTCCGTGGGTTCTGTCAGATCTTGTAATGACCCAAACAATTCCGCTGTTAATAATTTCCATGCCATCAGGGTTCCCGCCTCCTCCTCTCCCCCTACATTGCTTGCCTCTTGCCATACCATGGTTTCTGCATCTGCCCATTTCTGCAACTCTTTCCACCACACCTCCACCCATGGCCTGTGACATGTTTTCCATCCCATGGCAATCCTTTTTGCAAGCAAATATGCTAGATCTTTCAATTTACTAACATGCTTAAGTTTCTGCAATCTGGGGAACCCCCCCAGCAAGCAGACCCAGGCTGTATCTATAACAATCTTGACCCCCTTTTCCGCTAGTTTCTGTGCTACTTCCCCCCAGAAACGCTCAATTACTGGGCATGACCAGAACATGTGTACCATGCCAGCCTTTTCTTCGTCGCATTTGGGACATGCTTGTCGTCCAGCGTTTTCAAACCTAGATATCCTCTGGGGTGTCATATATGCCCTGTGCGTAATATATAGTTGTATCTGTTTTAGTCTTGCATTCCTCGACACCTTCTTGTGGTACCCCCCCAGGGCACGTTCCCACATCCTGTCCTCTATCGGGACACCTACTTCCGCTTCCCAGTCTAGTCTCAATTGTGTTAATTCCTTCCTGTCCTTCGACATCATCATCATCTCATACAGTCTAGAGATCTTGTGCCCCCCTTCCGCCATGTCATATCGTATCTATGGTGGTATCTGGTTCTTCTTCCAATACCGCTTCGGGCCACGTTCTCCTAATCTTTTAATCTTTTGCACCATTCTGTGATACGTAATATATTGTCCCGTATGTTACCCCATTTCCTCCCTCAGCACTTCAAAATATGCGATGGTCCCCTCTCGCCAGATATCTCCCATCGTTACTAACCCCACCGGTTCCCAGTGGTTCCTGATTATCAACCATAGCTGCTTATCTCCCCCTGTCAGTGCAACTACTGGTACCTGCAGGGAGCATGTGAATGGGTTCTCCATCATCTGGCATGCCCGGCGCCACATCTTCCATCCAAGCATCATCATTTTAGGGCGCTTTTCCATTTCTGTCTTGGACAGCCAGATCATTATCTTAAATAGAATGGGGCACAATCATGTCCAAACAACCTAGATTCGGGGATCACTTCATCTGAGAGCCATTTGGTGATATACTGCAGTTGGCTTGCTACATAGTAGACCTCATAATTAGGCAGTTTTATCCCCCCTTTATCATAAAAGTACTGCAGCTTTCATAGTGCCACCCTATTCCGCGTACCATGCCACAGGACATCCCTACACATGCTGTTCAGTTTAGTGAAAGATTTCTTGGGTATCAGGTATGGAATATTCCCAAAATAGTGCAGGAGCCTAGGTAGGACCACCATCTTAAGCATTGCACCATGCCCCATCATTGCTAGGGGCAACTTCACCCAGAATTTCATAAAATTCTCGGTTTTCTTAATGGCTACCTCAGTGTTGTGCCTGTGCTCCTCTTCCACTGTGTGGTACAAGTCTATCCCAAGATACTGGAAGGTACTAACCGCCTATGGTATTTGTAACACCGGTAACCGTCCCACAGGGATTCCCTTTTACCTGCCTAACGGGAAAATACTAGATTTTTGGGGATTCACCGCTATACCAGACATCCCCGCATATCTCTCCATTACTTCCAAAATGTACGGGTGCCTCAAGTACAGCAGTAAGTCATCTGCATACAAGGAGATCAAGTGTCGTTCCCCTCCCACCTCGATGCCTATTGTATCGTATTATTGTCTAAGGTATATTGCAAGGGGCTCCAGGGCCAATATATAGAGCATTGGGGAGCATGGGCATCCCTGTCTGGTGCCTCTACAAAGTTGCCATCTTTCGGATATCACTGTGACATTGTATTTTCGATGAGTGAAGGGGAATACTAAGCGTAGACAGAGGTTAACAAACCTTTCCCCACATCCTATGTAACAAGTTTCTCTCCTCATGGGGATTTGTGTCCTCTGTGTGCTTAGCCCTATAGAGTGTTAGGAATGGGAGCTATTCTACTTCCAAGTGTGTTGGTGGATCAAAGGGCATTGCTGCAAGATTTTCCATCTCAAATCACTTTTGCTTTTTGCATCCATTCCCACTGAGTAGGAAGATATGATCGCTTCCAACTCCTGACCAGACTTACCCTTGCTGCTAGCAACAGGTTCCATGTTGTGTGTGGGAGGGACCTGAATCCGTCACCTCACTGATCTACCCCGAAAAGAATCATCATTGGGCATAATTCTCTTTCGGTTCAGTGTAGTTTTTTGTATCCAGACAAGCACCTCTTTCCAGAAAGTCTATGCTAGGAGAGAACTCCACCAAATGTGCCAGTAAGTGCCGTCCTTTCCACAGCCTCTCCAGCAGTATAGCCTTACGTCAGGGTAAACCTTACACCATGGCGAGCTTTTGAGTGGGGAACTGCCACCGAATCATTTGTAACTCTGCATCTTGTACTGCATTGCTTGGGACAATTCCAGGATTCCTTGCATACAAATTGCCATTTCCCTTCTGTGAACTCCCTGTTCAAGACCTTTTTCCATTGTCGCTGGCAGGGTTGGCTATTGGTATTCAGTCTTGACAATAAGGCCTTATGCATGTGTTAGGCAGAAACCTGTACAGTTCCCTTAGGGAACACTGCAAAAGATTTAAGACTACAGGTGTTGGCAGTAAACCCACTTGGTAGCAGTCCGTACCACCCAGATTTACCTGGTAGCTGTGGCTGAGCAGTCAGACTTCCCTCAAGAGAGTTAGGCAGCATGCAAAGTATACACAATAGGCACTCAGATACAATAATACAAGGAAACACTGACCAGAGCTTTGGTATCAAAGTATATAATTATTTATTTAAAAACACACGGTTTGAAACACTCCAGCACTCTTGTTGTAAAATATTCTAAACACAGTTACTATTGTAATATATACACCCCTTTTTCCTTATCAGATAAGTCACAGTAAAACACCACTTATTTTCATACAGAGGTGAGCGCTTAACTAGCTGGCACTCCAATAAGTTTGTGAAAAAGGGAGGGGAAAAAGACAGAATATGGAAAGGTACACCACTCTAAGGTTCAGGAACACTGTAAGCAAGGCAGCAGAGCAAAAGTCACTGGTGAGCCAAAGTCCAAAGGCTGGGCCCACTCTTAGAGAGAGCAGAGCACAATTGCGCCCAAGATCACACAGTTACACTAGGCTTAGAAAGTCTTGCAGAGGGTTCAAAAAGAGTTTAGAGAGGCTTAGGAAAGTTTAGCCAGGGTGTCCCAGGCTAACCCAGGTTCGAAAGCCGGGGGCTAAATCTACCCCGTACAGTCGGTAGCAAGGGAAGCCAGGCGGGACACGGTACCTTAAGGATCCTCCAGCGGTGGCAGTTGTTCCTGGCAGTGGGTGCAAGTTGCGTCGTCGTCCAGGGGAAGAGAAGATCTTGACTTGGAGGAAAGATGAAGGTCGTTGCACTACCAGGGAAGAAACCAGCTGCAGAGTTTTCTGGTTAAAGGTGGTACCTTAGTTTTGCGGTCGTGGTAAAACGTGGTATCCCGGTTGCTGGGGTGCTTGGCACAGGAAAGGCAGCCACGAGGTACTTCGGGAAGGCGAAAAGACAGTGACACTGGTTATCCCCACCAGTCAAAGGAAGAAGACTCTCCAGCGGGAGATCTCCTCTGTCGTTGGGAAAAGTGGTGAGGCGGTCCAGCAGGGCTCCACCGGTGGTGGTGTCGTGGCAGGTCGGCTCAGCTTCTCCCTCGTCGGATTCTTAGGTCCTGTGGCGAATCTGAAGTTCCAGTCCCCAAAGCCCTGCTTTTATGCAAAAAACCCCCATTCACTCAGCCTAGCTGTCACTCAAACATGCTAAGTGGTGGGCCAATCAGGACGGAGTGCGACTTGAGTTGCCTAGGCTACTCAGTCCAGGGTGCCTAAATTCCCCTCCACCCCTCCTAAGTACCCCAGACAGAGTGGCACCACTTTGGAGGGCTTCTGTGGAGAAGCCCGCCAAAAAGTGGAACAAAGGGCTCGACTTGCCTTGGAGTCACAGAAGAGAACACAAACGCCATTTTAGAATCAAGTTTTGGCAAAAAATACCAACCGGAGAATTAATATTAATTAAATAAACCGGCGGTATGTTCGAGGCTACCGTAAATAATTAAATAAAAGGTAGTAGCCTAAAACAATGGGAAATCCCATAGGAAAATATTCGCGGTTGAATATAAAAAGTAGTATCCACTGCCACCAGCCAAAACTCGATCAGGGGGGACGGAGACGTGCCCCCTCGACTAACAGACCCTGGGGCAACTGAATTGCCCCAGCCAGTACGTCCACAATATGATGGTTTGTACTGGTTCTGTTCAGAATTTAAGACTAGTAAAGTCAATTTTGACTTTACATGCCCTGGGAGACAGTAGTCAGTCCCAGGGTATGGAGTCTATACTAGGGGGTCACTATGACACCCCTGTGTCACGGCACGGAGGGTGCTGTGTAACACACATCACAAAAACACATGAAGCCCTATGGAGTAAAAGACTCCATAGCCCATTAAACACATCTAGATTCAAAGAAACACACTCAAATCATGCCCAAGAGTGAGGGTAAAAGAGTCTCACTCTTGGCAGGAGAAAAAAAATAAACCCCAAAAATCAGCAAAGCTGCTGGGGGACTCACTAGGTTAGGAAATTCAGCCTAAACAGAGAATTCTCCCTAACAGCATGTAAGATATTAAGCCCTTCGTTTGAGCTGGTTTGTCCAATACCTGTTCAAATGGCGAGAGGGTTCCCCCCCATTTTTAGTCTTATTACTCCTTTCAGTTGGAGATATACAAGGATCGATATCGGTTTTATTTCCAGCAATTCATCCAATTTTTCTTTGCCTAGAAATTGACTCTTTTCCCCAGAACCGTCCAACTCTCACCAATCCTGCTTTGCATACGGAATGGATCCTAGCGTGTCATAAATTCCATCTCTAACTGGAGGGGGGGGGGGGGGGGGGGAGTCCATATCCAGCCAGGAGGCAACGGCTATGTGGAGACTCTGTTGTAATGTCTTTGTATCCGCATTTCCCATAGAAATAGAAAGTTTAGCGTCTGCTGATACCTGGCCCTTTTTGGGAGCCGCTGGACTGGGACCCAAAGGCGCTCTCCCACCACGACAGGAGCCAAAACCAGGTTACTCATTGCCACCAACCGTTTGTCTGTGTTGTTGCTTAAATGGTCAACCATCACTCTTAGTTGTGCTGCCCTACAATATTCCTTTAGGTTTGGCAGGTCCGCTCCACCACCGTCCTCCTTAGAGTGGGTAAGGTTCACATGCTTGCTTTTTCTTGATCCAGAGAATGTTGAGGAAGGAACTTGTTACCTCTTTTTAAGTGCCAATGGTATCTGTATGGGCAACATTTGGAAGAGAAGTAAGAATCTTGGCAATATGTTCATTTTTATTGCGGTTGGCCTCACTGACCAAGAGATTACTAGCTTTGACCAACGGCTAGGTATGCTCCAATTTTCTTCCATAAATTGGCGAAGTTAGCATTGTATATATATATCGTCAAGGGATTTGGACTCTAGGTATTTAATCGAGGAATTATCTCTGAATGTGTGCTATCTCCAGGATCTCTTTCAAGTATCGGGAGCATTGCATTGGTGGGAAAGCGACCACTTAGCTTAAATTAATCTTAAACCTAGACTGGTCGCCAAATTCGGACAGGTGCTTGAGTAAGTGGAGCATCGAGCTAACGTGATTGGTGAGCACTTCAACCGAGAAGAGAACCAGTTTGTACACTCGGCCGCAAACCCTTATTCCCTCAGTGACGGCTTCATCTTGTATGACCACCACCAAAGGCTTAACTCAGAGAGCAAACAAGAAGGGGAAGAGCAGGCATCTCTCCAAGAGGAACTCTTCTGATGGTACCCCATTACAGTAGTTTTCGGATATATAGTTCCTTCACTCCGCATGCAGCCACCCTTGACCCAACCCTGCCCTTGCCAACACTTCAAATAAAAATTGCCAGTTGCTCCGGCCCAACCGCTTTTTCCAGCATCTAATGAAATTAACACTGGGCCAATACTATTTCCCCCTAAGGCTGCCATCAAATCTAGAGTTTTCCATAGGTTATCTGACCCTTGGCATTCGCAAATAAAGCCCACCTGGTAACTTATCTGGTTATTAGTTTGGGCAAGTATATACTCAATATTTCAGGTCCAATGCTGTAGAAGATTTTGGCATCCATGTTCAGGAGAGATATAAACGTATAAGCGCTGCATAAGGATTCTATTTTCCTTCCCTGGGTACAACCACTCTGCCAATATGGATTTGGGGGCCTGGTCTCCTTCTAAAATGGAATAGTAAAGATTGCATAAAAAGGGTACCAGAATATCCCTGTGCTTTTTGGAGAAAAACTGAATAAACTCATCAGCTCCTGGAGCCCGAGTCCATGTTTTGTTTATTTATGGTCATTGGGACTTCTTCCCTGTCGATCTGGGCGCCTAGGGATTCCTTCTCTTTTATGGATAATCTCGGGAGGCTTTTGCCCTCCAAGTAATTATCCAACACTCCTCAGGTGGTCTTCCCTTCTTTTGTGTATAGGGTTTTGCGATACTGGGCAAAGCATTATTTCTTCTGACTAACTCAGTAGGTCTCCACCATTGTTTGTAAATCTTGAGGACTGCCCAATCTACTTTTTGAAGCCCTCAGCTACAGTGAGAGTAACTAATGGGCCTGGTCCCCTCTTTCATAAAATGTCTTTTTGAGGCGTCTCAATTAATTAAACAACTTTGCCTCCCATAGATCTTAACTCTCGTCTTCTGTCAATAACGTCTTGCAAAATGTGGTCTCTTTCATTATGCCACCCTTTATTTCCAGTACTTGGATGGTTTTCTTAAGTGTTCCCTCCTCTGAAGCCCCTCTTTTTTCCCTGTAAACTGTGCTATCAAATGATCCCTGAGAATGGCTATTCGTCTTCCTAAACCAGGTGTAGGGAGACTTCTCCTGGGTCATTGATGGTGAGGAAGGACTTAATCTCGTCATGCATCTGATCTCAAAAGATCCCATCCCTGAGTAAAGTATTGTTTCAGATCCACCTTCTCCCTTTCCTGATATGTGAGCCCATATCAAATGTGATTCAGAGGCCTCGAAATTGCTGGGAGCCATTTAGCTCCTGCTTCTACCCTAGTCGGGCCTAGCTAGTTTGAAGGTAACAGCTACCGCAAGCTACTTTTGGAGCCCCAGGAAAACCGGTGCCTTACAAGCATATGTGACATTAACGGAGTGTTTGAGAATATTAATAAAGGAGTTCAAATCTAGGGCACATTTAAACATAACGGATCATACATAGTAGCCAAAAAGTGAAAGTATGCTTCTCTTGTGTAAATTAGATGTGTTCCTGGTTCCCCCAGTAGCTCCTGCTTACTGGATGATGCCCGACAGCCAGTAGCTGGATTTAGTTCCTGCTCATCGAACCTGAATTTCGAACACTGGATCTGTGACATGGCATGGTCCGTCCAACCCACCACATGGATGGCTCCCTTCCCAATTGTGTGTTCCAGGACTGCCTCTATCAGGGTGTGGTCAATACGGTATAGGTTCCATTAGGCTGGGAGATGAAGTTTTATTGACATAATTCCCAATTCATCTCCCTCCATGTGTCGACCAAGAAATATGTATATAAGAGGCTAATCTACCTTTTCCCTTATCTTTGGAAATCCAGATCAGACAGTTTAAATTCCTGGGCCATGATAGACTTTTTGCTTAGCGAGTGAAAGCCCTTAAACGTTGAGGATTCCAATTTGTACACTTTCATCCCCTATCTAGTTGAGTTGTGTGCATCTGTGAATCAAGTATTCCTTTTTGATTATTTCTAGAATATATATTTACCCCCCATTTTCTGCACCTTGCCATTGCCTTCGTTGACCAGGGTCCCCCTTTCACTGCTCTATCTTCAGAATGTTCTTCTCCCCTCCACCCTTTCGACTCTCTGAATTGCTGTTCTTACCTCAAGACACTGGACGCTCGAGTGCCACCCTTGGGGATCCCGACCCACCCAAACCATTCCCACCAGCATTTGCTGTAATCCCTGCATGTTATTAAACTAGGATAATCTTCCTGATCTTAATGCATTAGATCCACAAGGCCACCCACCTTCCCAAAAGAAATAGTCAATAGATGGTTGTTTTAGTTAGCATATGTTCCATTTACAATCTCCATTCCCATTTTTTGGTTTCCTGTTTCACCCCCCTTTATTCTCATTAAAAATTACTCTGGATTATCTGACGTATCCATTCCAGGCATGCTGCCTGAAGTTTCAAGTGTTCCTTGAGCTTTCAAAACCAGTCACCTTTTCTTAACCAAGCTATCTTTGTGTACTTCTATTCATCTTCTGAAAGAGACCACTTAATGGTGCTGGCGGAGCGTTTTATTTTCTAAATTTAAAGGCAAATAATCCTAATCTGTGTGCTCGCTCTCTCTGTGGTGGATTCTGGTCAGTGCTTTCTTCGTTTTTCTTTTTTTCATTCAGAGTGTTTTCTTGTTCTTATACGTGTCTTAGTGCCCTGCTCGCTTCTTCCAGCTAGGTGATCCTAGATTCCTCTCATGTATTCAAAAGGTCAGCTAAGAATGTTACATCTGTATTTCACATTATGGTCGGTCAATCATATAGTTACGGGATGCATTCTTTAAATCAGATTAAGGTAAACATGGATAGGTCACGATATATGAGAAACGTTTTTACCATAAAATCAATTTCACCTTTTGCTCTTGCCAGAATTTAAGCTTTTTGACTATAGTAATGGCATTTTGTAGGGATCGATACAAGTCTGCCCCGGGGAATGCCGCCTCAGTGAACCCCATCAAAAAGGTACATTCTTTTGCTCCATCCTACAGGAACAGGGTATTTACCAGATCCGTTATTATTCTTTCCAGTTCTTCCACTGTCTCTCCTGTTCCCGGGATGCGGATGTTAGATCGTAGGGCTACCTTTGTTTGCCTGGCCTCTACATCTTGTATTTGGGCATCATTAATTTCTAGGAGGTTTGCAGACAGAAAGGTATTTCCTAATGCCTCCGTTTTGTCCATGCACGTTTTCAGTCCGCCTCGCATTCACTATGTCCTCCTTGATATTCGATTTGTTGCGGCTTTGTGTGCTTCTCTATGCTATGGGACCAGTGTAGACATCCCTGCTGCCATGTCTATCTGATGGGTCCTTAGAATTGTTGCAGGGAAGTTACTGCTGTTCAATGATGTTTGTGCATGCTCTGGGGATTTACCTGGCAGACGCTGGTGGAAATCTTCAGTCGTTTCTATTAATCAGAGCCCTCAATTATGTTTTCCCCCCCTTTCTTGCGCTGCGTGCCCTGCTCAGGTTAGCCGTAAAGAACAGATGAATTGTTCACTTGAGTCACCAGGGCGGGTGAGAGGGGGGGGGAAACCCTCTCTGGTACGTGTAAGCCTATTGCGTTGTTAGTCATGCCTCTAAATCACCATCCCACATCCCAGGGTCACTAGATCCTGAGGCCAGGCAGGCGGGGAGCGCATATAGTTCAGGCCCCGGGCCATGCACTCCATCCCCTCATCCCAGCTCAAGCTGGGAATCAACAGGTCTCTAGTAAGGCTGGGCAATATATCAAGTTTGAGATATATTTTCAAAATCGATATAGGACGAGACAATATCGTTAACATATACTACTAGTTTTTATTTACATTTTGATATTTACACAGCTGTGTATATTCTCAAACAGGAACCCTTTATTTTGATCAATGTAAGGTGTTTGTGACATCTTGCATGTAGTTGGCAGCTTACAACTGCACATCTAACCCACATAACAATATTGAGATATATATCATATATCTCCACTCAGCCCAAAAATATCGAAATATGACTTGGTCCATATGACCCAGCCCTAATCTTTGGCCCATGTAAAGGAGCGCCGGAGGGGGCACCCCAGCCAAATACTGAATCGCTGCTATTGCCTTCACCCCTGGCCTCCCCTCAAGACAGGTGGCGTAGCACGGGCGCCCGACCTCAGTACTCATGGAACAGTCTCAGGCTCGACTCGTTTCGGGCACTTCACCCTTTGGATTCGGCACCGGGGCAGGACCGCCAGGAGTGCCTGGTCCAAAACATAACAGACCGGCTTCAAAAATAGTCCTAGGAAAGTGTTTGGTCAACAGAAGCAAGTTTTAATACAGGTTGTCGTTCCTTTTTTTTTGCATAACCTTATGCATTAGCTTAGCAATAAAATAACCTACAAAACATCTTTTAACTTAAAAGCAAGTAAAGTTTTAGGGCATAAATATGCATTTCATTCAAGATGCATTACAGTTGTATCTATTATGAATTGAATATTTACAGTTAATCAAAATGCTTTCATATCAAGTAAACCAGTCTTGTAAAATAGTACAGAATCCTTACTTTTCTGCCAACAAGTATGTTAGCTACATGTATAAATAAGCATTTTCTACTGTGAAATTGTTTTTGGGATCGTCAGTTATTTCAGCCAAATGACCACATGCATATCACACCTTCTGTATTTTCATCAAATGTCTTGTACTCATACTAGGTATTCCTTCTAATCATATGCCAGGCATTACTATCCTATGCCAGATACATCTCATGGCAGGCATTTCCATCAAAAAGCCACATACTTATATCACATTGCATGCAGTTCAATCAAATGCACATTCCTGGTATTGCTGTCAAATGCTATGTGTACACATCATATGACAACACCATCACAACCTGAGGTAAAGAAATCATTTACCAAATCTTGCCCCAACTTCATCACTGATTCATGGTGTAACAATTAAATGTAGCTACATTTGAATATCAAAATAAAGAACATTTTGCAAGGATATTTCAAAGTCAATAAAAGACAGAGCGGTTACCAGTAGTACTACGTCACAAATGAAAATGTCACATGGTGGGTTCTCCGCTGGATATTGTGCATGAGGAGATGATTTCTCAGCAGAAATATTAGGAATTTCAGCCTTTGGATTCGACTGTTGGCCGGGAGCATCAGCTCAGATCACTCACCCCTACCCCACTAGTTCCTTTCGTGGTCTCTGTCATGTGGTCACAGGGTCTCAGCCCAGCATGACTCCACAAGGCGTATGTCGCCTGCTGTGTGGCCTCTTCCGCCACCGCTAGCGTTTTTGGAAGGACCATTGGCCTACCGAGTTAAGGTCCTTTCTTGGCTGGGTATAAGTGCCTGTGGTGTTGGGCTGGGTGAAGGATCAGGGAGCCAACACATTCTGTCATGTCGACCACGCCCCTGATGGGTCTCCCTTAATCTTAATGTTTAATTCCTAGATTTGGCACTTGAAAACAATGTTCGATTCCACCCGATAGCAAAGAGTTAGAAAACATTCACAACACATCGAAATCCATCACAGTTACAATTCCCTCCAACTTTCACCACCTCATTCAATTTCCCCCAACAAACAGCTATCTGGGAATGTCTAACTTTAACGGACAAAGCCAGAGCTCTCCTTTTAGCTAGGGTCGGCAAATAGGATAGCCCCAGCTTGGCTAATCATCAAAGAGGAAGCCTGGATAGCAAAACTCTTAGAATTCCTCAAGCCCATTATTCTGTGTTTACCTTATTGCTTTTTGAGGAGAAACACGGTTTTTGACTTGGAGATGTTAATATATAATAACATCTATTTTGTTTTATATTTAAGTGAATTGGAAAAATACATTCTTAATATTTGTGAAGTTTGAACAGCATACAACTAGCTGAACTAGACAAGCAAATAAATAAACTTTATAAAAGGTGGCATAATCATAAGCAGTATCAAATCAGAAACGCCAATAGTAGTGAAGTCTATTTTGTACACTGGAAGAGATTGAGGGTTCTCAGCTTTGGAAAGGAAGGAAAAGCTAAATTCAGTATACAAATACTTGTTATATATTATGGCATATGTGAGTACAAATTCTTTATAGGGATAGGCCATTCCTCCAACCTGTCCGCCACTTCACCTGTGCAGATGAAATATCACCTGCAACTTTCTTCTTTAAATGGCAATAATTGATAAGGCAATGATGCACACGGTGGGTGAACTACTACCCTTTTTGGGGACACAAAAGTGATGGGCATGCAGCACCAAACAGAACCGCACATTGTGTCCTGGGTAAAGCAGCCATGTACTAATATTAAGTCTGTCAAATAGGAAGAAAAAAAAAGGGGTCTCACTTTATCACGATTACTACAAAAATAAAATTGTTCTTTAAAGTACAAGAATAAATGCTGCAAATCTTGTTGAATTAAAAATATTAAGCTTGCTAGTCCAACTGTCAAACAACAATAATAATTCTGCCTGACCGTACACCAAAAAGAACAGTGAAAACTGACGACACATCGCATGCTGGGTGAAAATAGAATGGCAGAAAGAAACGTGTTCAATAGAGGTGTTGTAACAGGACACTAGAAACGGTAATGGTGAAGTTGGCAGCTAAGGCACACAATAGGGAAAAATGTGGCAGTCATTCGGGTAGTGCAGACAATAAGGGAGGGCCTTAGCAGAACACGATGATTACGTGGGTGTTTCTTATAACAATAACACGATGGTATAGTAATAATGGTCAACCATCTATATGGAGAGAGGTACAGTCGGATAGTATGTGGAGGGTCAAATGCGGCACATAAGGAGGGAGGCAAGAGAAGTACCATGGGGAACAAGCATGCATCAAAGGCAAAGAAGGAGGCAAGGCGAGAGCTGGCTTTGATAGTGCACATAACCATTGCATGCAAGGAACAAACAAGTATTCCTGAGTGGTAGTAATGGAACATTAAGAATGGACACGCCCAGTCAAGTAGGAAAAGATGAACTCAGTCAGCAGGGGGAACGAGCGAACCTGAGGGAGGATGAAGATTAGCAGTTCCAGAATGTGGGGGATGGATAACATTACAACATATTAGGGCGGATGGGTGCTCCTTGGACAGACTGTTGTATGAGGGGTTACAGAAAAGATGGGGAGATGGCTACCTGTACAACAGTGGAATATGGATGGGACACCACAGTGCACATACATAAGGACAGAATCAAGGAACATAGTGATGGGCCACCACAGGGCAAAAACACGGGCGCTCCATGGAGCAAGGAGATGGGGAGACCCTAGTGCAGAAGGACAGATTCACCCTGGCTGAAGTTTGAAGGCAATACCCTGAGAAAGGCAAAGCAGACAAGAATTAATGGTCACCAGTAGGCGAAGGTGGATACTTGGCAGGTATAAGGTGGTGAGGGCAGACCATATGTTACTAAGTGGAATGCGAACACCGGGGGTGATCAGCGAGAAACCAACCGGGCACCCTGTTAAGAGTGAACCGAACTATGGTGGAGTAACCTGTAGAGGACTGAGCGCTATGTTAAAAAAAAAACGAGCACACTGCACCTAACCCTGTTGAGATGAGGAAGAAGGACAAGTGAGGATGGATTGGTACTGAAAGGTTTGTTACACCCCACTCAGCATCCCCATCTTCCCATAGACCCACCCCCTTTTGCCTTGACCCCCATGTCCATCATTTCCCCTCACTCACCCTTGGGGCCCCCGCTGAAGGCCGTGTACCAGGACAGGGACAGAAAGGCGCACAGAGCCAGCAGCAGCGTCAGGAAGGTGCCATTGCGAAGCCTCATCTCCTCCGCCCGGCGGCGGGGGCTGCATGTCCGGAAAGGGGGGCGCGCTCCTACCCCCGCGCCGTGAATGGCCTGGATCCGGGATGGGGGTACAAGGGCACGCGCCCGATGGCCCCCAGCTGTTGGGGGAGTCCTAGCAGGGTCAACCTATGCTCAAACAGAAATGTGTTGCAAAAGCCCAGCACTCGCCCGCCCCCCAGTGCGCGTACCCGCAGTGAGAGGTCTCAAGGCGCGCTCACCCAACCGCCTCCTGCGCGCTCTGGATACTAACAGAGCGGGAGCGCGCCTCTCAAGCAAACGTCGTAGCAGAGTGCGTGGAAGGTAGGTATCCGCGCACGCTCCTAGCACCGAGCATTCTTCCACGCATGCGCAGTGCGAATGTGTTCACAAGTAAGGCGCTGGCGAGTAACCACACTGGGGACGGGAATCCTGCAGGATTGAGCGGAAGTTGCCATTACCACAACTCCAACTTTTGTCCCAGCCAAAGTTGTGCACCTTAAAGATCGTGATTATTTGCGATAACAGTTTGCAAAGTGCTGCCCCATGCAAATCTTTGTTTTGATAAAATAGAACATTGTGTGGGCCCGAAATAAGAGGTATTTATTTAAATGAATAGGTATTTGCAGACCCTCTTGCAGTGTCAGTTTGTCAAACGTATGATTCGATGGCTTCGCAGTGCACTGCCCGTGGGCATATAACTGCTTGGTCTAAAACAGTAACAGACGCTTCAAAAATAGGCGTGGGAACAAATTTAGTCAACAGGACCAGGTTTTAAAACTGCATTTTTTCGCATAACCTTAAACATTAGCCAAGCTATAAAATAATCTACGAAACTCCTTTTAGTTTAAAAGCAAGTATAGTTTTAGGGCATAAATATGCCTTTTCATTTAAGGTGCATTACAGTTGTATCCATTATGAATATTTACAATAAATCCAAAAACGTATATGTTTTGATATCAAGTAAACACATCCTGTAAAATAGTACAGTATCCTTATTTATCTCCCAACCAGTATGTGAGCTGCATGCATAAACAAGCATTTTGTACTGTGAAATTGTTTTTGGGAGTGTCCGTTATTTCAGTGAAATGCCCACATGCATATCGCACCTCATGCATTGCCATCAAATGCCATGTTCTCATGCTAGGTATTTAAATGCCGTATACTCATATACCTGGCATTACTACTCTATGCCAGACACATCTCATGGCAGGCATTGCCATCAAAAGACCACAGGTATATCACATCGCGTGTAGTTCAATAAAATCTCATGTACACTTGATCATCCCTGGTATTGCTGTCAAATGCTATGTGTACACAAATGACAGCCACATCACACCCTGAAGTACTCAAAGCCTACATCAGGCCTTGCCCCACTTGATCACTGATTCATGGTGTAATTATATGCAGATACATTTTAATACCAAAATAAATGATATTTCAAAGTCGATACAAGACTGAGCTACGTCAGTAGTACTACATCAGACAATGAAATATCACAAGGTGACGCTCCACTGGATATTATGCACTAGGAGACTATTTCTCAGCAGAAAAGTCTGGCCCTGCATACAACCATCTTTGAAGATACTCAATCTTTTAAGGCTCTCTCTGCTAAAGATACCAAGCATCGTATATCTCGGTAGGGTAGCTCAGGGGCAACGTGCTCGCCTTGGAAGCAAGACGACACTGAACACCACAGGTTAGATCCCCGGGTCCGCGCTTAGACCTCTGGGTATTAGGTGCGTTATAAATAACCTGTCATATCATATCACCACTTAACCCAACAAACTGTCCGGACGATTTTTGTAATTTACATTTGTGCCGATTCTTTGTCACCTCTAGTGACACATATTTTTAACTCATGTTTCAAAACTTCCATCATTTTAGAGAGCCTGGAACGGGTATGGGCAACGCCCATGCTGAAATCTACCTCAGATCCCAATGATTTTGCTAACCTATTTACAATGCTTAAAATTCTGTATAAAGCTGCAAAAATACAGCTCCAGGAAAATTTGGAAATTAAACAACTCCTGAAGGACAGGTAGTTGGGTTTTCGCAATTTTCAAAGTGCAAAAATGACCCTTCTGGATGTTAGGGGCACCCTTTTGGAAATAGACAGTGAACATACAGGCATGCTGATGCTCCTAGATCTGATGGCAGCCTTTGATACCATCAATCACACATTATTATTTGAACGGTTGAGGGTCACAGCGGCAGTGTTAGAGTATGCGGCTACCTGGTTTGAGTCTTTCCTATTCAATAGATGCTCCAGAGCTATGGTCAAGTCCTGCATGTTATTTCCCGAAGTGGTGTCTTGTGGCATTCCACAAGGGTCATGTAGTTCCCTGTTGCTTTTTTAACATTTATATGAAACCTCTACATAAAATGCTATTTGATCTAGGGGTCAAGTTTCAAAACTACACCAATGATACCTGGCTTCTTTTCCAACTGAAGGGGAAATTTGACAAGAATGCAGACTTTATTAAGTCCGTCTTACAAAAAATCTTGCTTTGGATGACGTCAAATTGCTTAGGGCTCAATCAAGCCAAAAAAGAACTAGTTTTGAATCCTTCTTCACATATGATCTGGAAACAGCTCTGGTTTCTGTAGAGCTTGCGCCTAAAAGCTGTCCAATTCAGGTTGTAGATGGAGCAACAACTCTTGGGTTAATTTTTGACTCGTCCCTATGGCTCCACATGTTGGCAGTCTGATTAACACAACTCATTGTAATCTTATGACCCGTAGACAGCTTCACCCATTTCTTTCAGAGTTCGTTTGCCCTACTCAAGGGCCATAATTGGTGCAAAGTTAGATTATTGTATCTAACTCTATATGGGAGGTACTCATTATATAATTGACTAGCTATAGAACCTGCAGAATATGGCTACTCACATTGTAGCAAACAGCAACAGGAGAGAACAAATCTCCCCCATCTTAAGGAAGCTTCATTGGTTGTCCACCCATGTCAGGATCAAATTCAAACCTTCAACTCTGATCCATCAAACTCTCTATGGCATTGCTCTTTTATATATCAGTGTACGGTTCTCATGGCATCAACCTAGCAGACCCTTTAGATCTTCATCACGGCACATGTTACTTGTCCTGGGGTTTTTCAGATAAAGGCTTATGGCAAATCGTGCACAGTAATCGGGGCCAAGCTCTGGAAGAGTCTTCCTTTGCATAGAGGTAACATGTCTAATCTCATGCATTTCAGAACAAATCTAAAAACCTTTTTGTTTGACGCCTGAGAGCGCAAAGTAGTCTTAACACCTGAATAATTCTCCTTGTGTCCAGATGGATACACTAAGCGCTGGTCATCTTTTTTTGGTGGTTGCGCCACCAGATACCTTCCTAAATTTGAGAATGAAGGAGCAGATACTTTTATTGCATGCCAGGTATCCCCACCAAATGCCCTTATACTCCTGATATGCGAGGCTCTAGTATTCCCAGACTCTAATATCATATGGCAAGTATTACCATTAAGTGGCTCTAATCAGATCACAGGCATTGCTTTGAAAACCCACGTAGGCCATACAAGATCCATATTCTTACATTAAATGGCAAGCACTCACTTTGCTTACTTGCTTTCCCTCCAACGGCCCAAGTATATATCATATGCCAGCTATTGCCATTCAATGACAGGTTCTCACTTTGAATGCCAGATATTGGAAGACAATGCCATCAAATGGCCAGACACTAGTCTCATAAATCATATGCCCTCAATTGCCAGGTACGTGTATGCTGTGCTAAGTATTGCCAACAAATGGCAGGCTCTCATATCAAATGCCAGGCTTTGCAACAAATGACAGGTACTGCCATTGAATACCAGGTACTCACATCATAGCATACCTTTCAATCTGGTATTGAGATGGCATGCAAAATCTGATTTTTGTGTTTGTGGCGGGTGAGACTCAGCGAAGCCCTTAGAGATGTGTAGGGCTTGCCGTGAAGATGAACTGAGTCCAGGGTGGGTGACACCCAGCAAGCGCAGGTTTGTTGAGAGGTATGTCATATGACAGGTATCCAGAACCAAGAAGTGTGCACTATTGCACTGCCCATGCCCCACCACAAAGGCAGTAGAACTGGCAGGTTTGTTGGCAAGGATAAATGTACTGCAATGAGATGGGGCATGGCATCCTGAATGTACTCTGGCTCAGCGACAGCCCTACCAGCCTTACAGAGTTACTGCGACTGTCCTGGCCCTTCTGGCCTTTGACAGATGCTTGCTGTTCACAAAACATACTGTTTTCCATAGAGACCAGTACGCTTCTATCTAATCCTGACTCCTCCAATTGACCATATTGTGCACTCTTGGGCAAATCACTGTACCTCCATGTACCAGAGTTTGGTTATCTTCCAAAATTGGGAGCATTTCATATGGACTATTTGCCAGCATATTCTTCATGTACTGCCTTTTAGATGTGCATTTGGCATATGTTTATAACCCATATTCTTCACAGTGCCTTCACATTAAACACCCTATAAAACGAGGTGTTTCAATGAGTGAGCTGAGACACAAATGACTTCGTGGTGTGGAATATAGTAACGGGCCAGCAGAGGATACAGTATAAAATCCTCTGCTGGGTCTTCAAGTGCGGACTGGGCTTGGCCCCCCACCCGTACCTATCGGTGTTAATGAAATGGTTCCACCTAGATAGGTGTCTTAGATCTATGCATAGAAATCTTTTAGTCATTCCACGTATGCGTTGCTGCACCAGGTGCGACAGACGCTTTGCCGTGATGGGTCCAAACCATGGAACAAGCTTCCGGGGAGGCGTCGTAAGGTGGGTACTCTCTTTAATTTGTGGAAAAACCTAAAACCATTTCATTTTTGCGGACTATTTCTCATCTGCATAGTCTGACTCCTACAGGTGACATGTGTGCCCAGATACAGGTTTGCCTGTCCGGTTCCTTTTTGGAAGCCAGCGCTTGACAAATATTCAAATACACATATATGGAGCAACACTGGAGTGAGGCTTTTGATGGTGAACTAAATCACTGTCAATTGGTAAATGTAAGGCACAGTAAGAATATTTTATTTATTTTATTTTTTACATTTATAAAGCATACTGGCAGCGCAGAGGCATCGATGCACTGTTACACAAAGAGTGTCTTAGTTACAGGTGCATACTTTTCTTACAGGTTACATCAGTGTGGCAAAGTTGAATTGCATGAGTACAGCGTACAGCAGTTACAGGTAGTTTAGTTACATGAGGCAGTTACAATCATAGTATTGAAGTACAGTGGGTGGTGCCCTGTATGTTTGGAGTGGGAGGTTCAGACGAACAGCAAGGTTTTAATTGCCTTGCTGAAGGCTAGGTGGGATGTTATTCCTCTGAGGTGTGGTGGCAGGGAGTTCCATTGGGTGGCAGCATTGAAAGGGAAGCTGGAGCCTACGGCCCGTGCTCTAAGTACCTTAGGCTCTGTGATTTGGTTGGTGTATGGGGCTCTGCTAGGTCTAGCTGTGTGTGGTTTTGTGATTCTTTGTGTTAGGCACTGGGGGGCTGTATTGTGGATGTATTTTTATGAGAGGGCCAGTGTTTTGGAGATGACCCATTCTTTAATGGGGAGCCAGTGGGCTTGTTTCCTGGCAGCTGATATCTAATCCCTTCAGGGGATGTCGATGGCAGCCCGGAGTGCATTGTTTTGGACAGTTTGGAGTTTTTTGATATTTTTTGTAGAGGTGCCAGCCAGGAGGGCGTTGCAGTAATCAAGTCAGGACCCAATTATGGCTCTGGCTATGGTTAGGCAGTTCTGCTCAGTGAAGAAGGGTCTAGCTGTGTTGAGAAGTTTTGAGTGGTAGGCAGCAGCGGATGCTATAGCATTCACCTGCCTGGTCATAGAGAGGTTGGAGTCTAGGTAGACTCTGAGGGTTTTGATTGCTTGGGAGACTGGGATTTGTGAGTTGTCGATAGTGAATGCACTATACTAGTTGTCGAGTTTCCTTAATGTTTCTGGGGAACCAATTAGGAGTCGCTCAGTTTTGTCTCCGTTTAGGCATAGCCAGTTCTCTGCCATCCATGTTTGGATGGTTGAGTAGATGGTGTTTAGGGTTTTGGTGTTGGACCCGTGGTCACCAGATAGTGGCAGGAGGACCTGTGTGTCATTGGCTTCATTTGTGTATGTGATGCCTAGGGAGTCAAGGATGTTGAAGAGTGGCCTAGTGAATATGTTGTAAAGGGTGGGTGATATGCATGAGCCCTGGGGTACTCCACACTGAATGATGTTCAGGGGTGCACAGGCTTGGTCTGAGAAGACTCTCATGGCTCTATCTTGGAGTAATGAGATGATCCAGGCTGTGGCATTGGGGGAGAAGTTAGCAGAGGATGAGAGGTGGTGGCAAAGGGTTTTGTGGTCGACGAGATCAAACGCCGCCGACAGGTCTAGGAGGAGGAGTAGGGCTGGTTTGCCAGAATCTCTGATGTCGTCCATTTGGTTCTTGAGGTCTCGCAGAGCTGTTTCAGTTCCGTGGCCGGGTCGTAAGTCTGACTGGTGGAGGCCGAGCAGGCTACTAACTTCAAGGAACTGTTGGACTTGCAGATAAGCTGCTTTGTCTAGGATCTTTAGGAGAAAGGGAACTGTAGTGATGTGTCTGTAGTTACTTGGATTGGTTGGGTCAAGCGTGGGTTTCTTTAAGAGTGGGCATACCCAGGCTTCCTTCAGGCAGGTTGGGACATGCCCAGTGGCAAGGAAGGCATTGATAAATGCAATGAGGAAGGGGGCAAGGGTAGAAGCGCACTCTTTGATGAGGGGTGCAGGGCATATGTCCCCTTTGGCTCCGATGATAGCTAGCCTGTATTCTTTAGTGATTTTGTTGAACTCTATCTTTGTGGAGTCACAGTGTTCGGCTTTCCAGGTGGAGAGTGCATCTCTTTTTCTGGTGCGTAGCTCGAGAAACTCAGGGGTAAATCTGGCATTATTATGCTTGGTTTGTTTGGCTTTCCTTGAAGTTAGTGGGGCAATAGAGTCTACTGCTTGGGTGATGATGGTGTTAAATTCTAGTGCTAGAGATTCTGGGTCTTTGGCGAATGGAGGCCTGAGGGTGGGCACTGAAAGGTAGGGTAGGGGCCTTTCTTTGATGAGCTGGTGAGAGCTCCTGGTGAGAGCAGGAGGAAGGGGAGTTGCTTGCTGTGGTTTTGTCTTAGCAATGTTGAGATCGAATAGGATGACGTGGTGGTCAGTCCATGGAAGGGGTGAGTTGGTTCTGATAGTGGGAGGGCAATTGTGGTGTGCAATCCAGTCAAGGGTACAACCCTTGATGTGTGTGGGGTCTGTGATGGCTTGTTGAATCCCTAGCAGGGCTGGACTGCCCCACCGGGATACCGGGACTTTTCCCGGTGGGCCTCGGGGCGTAGGGCCTCTTTGGGTAGAGGAAGGATACATGGAACAAACGAAAACGATCACCCAGCCATCCTGGGTGGTTCACATAAAACTGGCTGCCACCTGCCGGATCTGGCTGCGCATTTCTTTTCTTCCTAGCCAGTTCCCACAGGGCTGATGATGGGGGCCGGGTTGGGTCCACCACACGCCTGTGCATGAGAGGCACAGGCACCCCCGGGGTACCCGCACGTGCTCTGCAGTAGGCTACGGTGTGCTATCAAATGCACTCTATGTCTGCACACATTTGCGCAGGTGCAGGGCTGCACACAGTCACGGGCGACCTGACCTGTGCACAGTGCACTGGCCTGCTGCTCTGCTGAGTGCTGTTCCCATATGACGACGATTGGCAAGGGCGAGGCGAGCATGCGAGCAGAGCAGCATAGTAAAGTTCAGGTGCGTTGCGAAATCAATTGAATAGATTGCTTGGGGTTGCTGGATGGACTGGAGGATCTTCGAGCTCGCCTCGGACTGGCTGCAATGGAGGAGTGGGAATCTGGATAATGTTTGCTCGGTGGGCGTGGGTGGGTGACATAAATAATTTGTTTTTACGGCATGATTATTTGAGTTTTTGGCATCCCATTAATCTCGCATTTTGGTATTTGCGTCCATCATATAGATCGATGGGCGTATCTGGGAGACCTTCCACTTGGGATACATGTGTAATGTAGCAGTGGTATTGAGTTTAGACTTGAAATGCCCTTTTATGGGCCCATAGTTTCTTCTTATCTGTAAATATCATGCACATTCAAATTCTCACATGCTTCCTCATAGTGCACGCTTTATGGGTTGGTGTTTTCCCATTAGGCCACTCAACTGGTATTTCCCATATTACAGTCACGTTATTATATTTTTACCGTATGGTAACAAATCACTAATGATTGGCATCCTGTCATTTAATGTGTAGTTTAAGTGATGATTGTGCAGTAACATGTCATCATTCATGAGATTAATTATTGCCAAGCTTGAGTTTTACGTTTATTTTTCAGTTTTACTGTTCTTAAGAACATCAATGGTACACACGCACTCTAGCGTTGTTTACAACTTCACGGGGTGCAGGATATGACGTCACACGTTGGTGACGACACCATCTAGGTGTTTATATGCCATCCAATTCAACCTGGTGACTGCTAACAAGTGGAACGCCGTTCAGCGCACTGAGGCCGCAGGTTTTAGGGAAGCGCTTTGGTAGCTCCCTGCATTTGGCTGCTTTATCTGGTGTGTCGCAAAATAATTCTTCTAGATCAATCTCACATTAGTGAGACCCGAAGGGGTGCTATGTTACCTTTATCACGTTTTGGAGCGCCATTCCACTTCTTAACGGCATAGATGAAGTGTGACACTTTCACATCTATGATTTTATTATATTTGGAGGTGAACCATGAGGTGTAACTTAAAGGTGCTCGTGGTCTGAACTCTGGGCATTAGCTAATGTGACCGCGGGGGCGTGGCCAGCGAGCATGCCGTGAAGACGTGTGCTCGAGAAGCTCCTGCCCGCGATCCTGGTACGGGTGAAATTGCGCCGATCTAACTACCCCATAAGCGCCCAAAAACAACATATCTGGAAAGGGGAGCCTCTCCCCCCTACCCGGAACCTGCTCCCAAGAAAAACCGAGCCGGGCAAGCCTAAGAACGGGACCGGCGAAGAGGCGCCCCTCGGCCCCACAAGATGGCGGCGCCCGTGGCGCTGATGGGGGAGGGGGACTGGAGCTCCCGGACGAAGAGACTCTGAGACCCGGACGGACCAGCGGAGACCACCTCCCGCTTGCCCTATCCTAACGCTGTGAAGACCCACCCCCGAACTGCTGGAGATTTGGCTGAGTGTGTGGCTGGGCCGCGGTGCGAATTGAGAGCGAGAGGCGGACACCTGGGCGAGCGGGTGCCCCTCTCCTCGGCCGGCGTCCTCGGAAGCCTTACCACGAGCGAAAGGCGGCGAAACAACGGTACCGCTTGGAAAGACTGGGAGACACACCACGCGACCCCGTCGTGCTGAGCCAGAGGAGGAGCAGGAGAGGCGCCTGGAGCTGGAGAACGGAACGCAGACTGTGGCGTCCGCGGAGGCCTACCGCGCAGGGAGGTGAGTCCAGGGTCCGTGCGGCCGCCGAGGAGGTCAAGCTGCGGCCCCCGCCACTCCCACCCCCAGTGAGGCCACACTTTATCCCTTGACTGCCGCGAGCAGGAAAAGGCTCGCGACACCTACGGAGCAACTTCTCCCCACTGCAACTGGGTGGCTGCACACGCAGACGAAGATTGCACCCCACAGTCGCAATCTGAGGCGACGCATAAGCCCACGACAGGAACTAAATCGTGGCTCAAAGCAAGCTTGTACCCTACTTAACACTGGATCTACAGGCAGAGATGCCCCCAACTAAAGCGAAGACAAAACTGTCAACGACAATGGACTCCTACACGACGGTCAGGCCCAAACAGCCGTTACAACAGGCCCCAGACCCCAATGCAGCGCAGTCGCAGCCGGAGGCGGAACCCAAGGACACAGTGGTCCTTCAAGCAATTGCAGCACTGCGCACCTCTATCGAAACCAAAATAGGGGAAATGAGGGCGGACATGCAACTCATGCGACAAGATGCCCGCAACCTAACGGAGAGAGTAAACACGAATGAAGCTACCCTGCGAGACAACGTCACTAACACCTCAGACCTAAAGGCAAAGGTAACGGAATTGGAGCTGAAAGTAGCGAGGCTGGAGGCGAGATCTGAGGATGCGGAGGGCCGCGCACGACGCAATAATGTCAGGATCCTGGGGGTCCCGGAAGACATGGAAGGCTCGGACCCCACAGACTTTGTAGAGACATTGCTCCTACAAGAAATCGGAGCTGGGAAACTTTCCCAGGGGTTCTCAGTGGAGCGTGCCCACAGATCTCTCCAAAAGCGTCCCCCCCCGGGGTCGCACCCGCGCCCGATAATAGCAAAAATCCTCAACTTCCGCGACAGGGAAACAATACTACGCCACTCCAGGGAAGGCGAAGCGATTAGAAGACAGGACTCCAGAATAGTCGTATACCCTGATTACACCCCTACGGTACAACGAGCCAGGAATTCCTTTATACCAGTGAAAGCCAGGCTACGAACACTTAACATAAAATACATGCTGCTCTACCCATCTCGCCTTAAAGTCTTATACAAAGGGAAGGCAATCTTCTTGGAGACCCCGGAGGCGGCAACCATGTGGATGGAGCACAACAACTTGGCCGGGAATGGAGAGGACCCTCAAGAAAACAGATAGGAGCGAAATGGACAACAAAATGTACACCCATGAAATGTCCCACATTGATGATGAGACACTCAACCGGATACTACAAGGGACCGCACTGAGATTATAGCTACGTCGGGCAGGACCACGAAGAACCACGAGCAAACACACCGCTGACACGCCCCTCCACGGCAAGTGCAGGTCAAATGCCTACACACCACCCGCGCAGAAAGGCCTGGAGAGGCCCAGAAGGCCCGGGAGCCCCTGAGCGCTGCAAGTTAGAAGCAACTGCTGGGGGCAGTTTGCAGTTAGACATTTTTGGTTATTCATCCGTTCAGATGAAAGTTACAACCGTTGGTAAGTCTCCAGAATGTATCAACCTGAATGAAGGGGAGTGGGCTGGAGGGGGCAACACCCTGGGGGTAGCCTCCCTGCGAAACATTGAGATCAGTAACCTCCAACCTAAAACAGAATGGCGGGAAACACGAAAATAATGACATGGAACGTGAGGGGCCTCGGTACTTACCTCCGAAGGAATAGAATTAAGTCATATATACAGAGGAAGAAGGTTGGGATAGCGCTCTTACAGGAGACGCACTGCACAACGACATCTATGGGCAAACTCCAGGAGCACTGGGGGGGACAGGGATTTGGTACGGCCTACTCGAAATATGCTAGAGGGGTATACACATGGATCCACCCCCAGCTCCCTTTCCGCCTATCCAAATTTATTACCGATCCTGAGGGCAGGTATGTGATTGTATGGGGACACATCGAACAACAAGAGCTATGCATAGTGAACTCTTACTTACCCAACATTAGCATCCCGGCATACCTGGCCTCGATGTACGACATAACCACCCTACACAGAGACTGCCTTTTTATTTGGGGTGGTGACTTCAACTGTGTACGAGATCCCATGCTAGATAGGTCGCTACCACCGCCCACCACCACTATGGCAGCCTCGACAGCACTAAACACACTGATAGACAGACTAGAACTGGCTGATATATGGAGAGAACTACACCCCCATACACGGAATTATTCCTACTTCTCATCCCCACATGGCCTCCACACAAGGCTAGACTACATTTTTGTCGGCAGGGAACACCTATCCCAGATGGAAGAAGCAGAATACTTAGGAAGAACGATCTCAGACCACTCCCCCCTAATTGTAAATTGGAATCGTGCTGGCCCCAGGCCCCCCATCCCTATGTGGCGCATGCCAATAACGGCCCTGAAGGACCAGGCATTCAGAGATGAACTGCAGGACACGATAGACGACTACATAGAGCTAAATAAGGGAAGCGTAGAATATGTAAGCACGACATGGGAGGCCCTAAAGGTGGTGACCAGGGGAGAGATACTGGCGAAAGCGGGTGGCATCAGAAGATCGCTACGCAAGGAATTAGAGCTGGGCGAGGCGGAGATTCAGAAGCTTAGCACGGACCCCATAGACCAACAACAGCATGAAGGCAGACTTCGTACACTCCGCGGAGAATGCTCGAATGCTTGGAATAGGCTCGCTAAGTTCGACTTTGCCACCAGAACGAACAGGACGCACACGGAAGCAGATAGACCTAGTAGGCTCCTGGCCTGGCTCTGCAGGAAGGAGCACCCCAGACACACCATTACCCTGATCCAAGATGAACAGGGCAATACACACCAGACTCAACAGGAAATAAATGACACCTTCAAGAATTACTACGAACACCTATACTCCCACGAAACAGAAATATCTGGGGACTACATAGCGGACACCTTAGACGAGATAGGGCTGCCTAGGCTCTCCCCTGAGCAGGCCGAGGAACTAGAGGCAGATATTACAACAGAGGACATTGCCGAAGCGATCAAGGCACAAGCTGCGGCTAAAGCCCCGGGGAGCGATGGGTTGCCCTCGGAATTCTACAAAACTTATAGCTCCTCTTTGACACCACTCTTACATGAGGTCTTCCAGGAAATATACGAGCGAGGTATCTTACCCGACAGCATGAAGGAAACCCTAGTGGTCCCAGTTCTTAAGCCGAACAAGCCAGCGGAGCACTGCGATTCATACCGCCCGCTGGCCATGCTCAACCACGATGTTAAATTGTTAACCACAATCCTGGCTCAGAGACTGTCCAGACAGATAGGAGACATCGTACACTCAGATCAGTGTGGGTTTGTCCCAGGCCGAAATACAACCATGAATTTACGCAGACTTCAACATGTTATTGCACAAACTGATACGATCACTGAACCCTACGCCCTGCTGTCACTAGACGCCATCAAGGCGTTCGATTCCATATACTGGGAGTGGTTATTAGCAGTTCTGAAGGAATTCGGGTTTGGCCCACGCTTTATCAGGTGGATCCGAATACTATACACCGAACCAAGAGCACGGGTAAAAACTGGGAGACATGTGTCAGAAGTTTGGGAGATATGCAGAGGTACCCGTCAGGGCTGTCCGCTGTCCCCCATGCTTTACATACTGGGACTAGAACCCATAGCTATCTATTTTCGGAAACAATTTTTCGATGCTGGAATAAGGCTAGGGACGACAGATCACATAATCTCACTGTACGCGGACGATGTGCTTTTGTACGTCAGGGACCCCCACCTCAACGTCCCAACCATGCTGGACGTCCTTGATAACTTTTCCAAAGTCTCAGGCATACAATTCAACAGGGCAAAATCCTGCCTATTCCCACTAGCTGGCCTTAGGGACAGATGCTCGGAGGAGCTTCCAACACTAGGGATACAGTGGCAGACCACCAGGTTCCGCTACTTGGGCATCCAGATTATGCACACCCCCCAATTGATGCACGAAAATAACACTAATGCAGCAATACCCGCGCTGCGAAGATCAATGTCCTTCTGGGCAAAGCTCCCACTGTCGGCAATGGGGAGAATTTCGGTGACCAAAATGATAGTCCTCCCTAGGCTCTTGTATAGGTTCCAAAATGTGCAATATTACATCAAGAGCTCATTTTTCCGCCTCTTGGGGTCCATAACACGAGATTTTATTTGGGGGCGGGGCAGGCACAGAATAGCACACTCCACACTAGTTCTGCAACACGCTCAAGGTGGAACCCAACTCCCGCACTTCGAAAAATATTACTTAGCAGCCCAGCTTAGCTTTGTGTCCAAATGGCTAGCTGACGAGATCACATCCGAGACTCCCCTGCTACAGTCCCTGATTCCTCCACTGCAACTTAAAGAACTCATTTGGGCGCCACAACACCTGCTGAAAGACACACCCTTCATAGCCACTCTGGGGAAACAAATCTGGCATAGAACGAAATCACTAAGGAATCTAACACACCTGTACTCCCCAGAGATACCACTGATCTGGGACCTGTGTAGGTCAGACTTGGACTTGTTACATCTCAGGACCTGGGAGAAGAAGGGGGTTTACACGTGGGGAGATCTCTATGAAGAAGGCTCCTTTAAAGAGTTCAACACACTACACAATGTAGACGGAATACCCACCAGTCAATACTTGTGGTACCGAAAGATACGCGAAATAGCAAGACACAAATGGGACACCTGGCCAGAAGAACCTGAGTCTGATCCTCTCACAACTTTATTATATAACCTAGGCGAGGGGCAACGGCCGGTCTCCCAAATATACAGCCACCTCAACGATAATCCCAACCCAAAGGGAGAGGCCCTGAAAAACAAATGGGAAACGGACATTGGCCGAGAACTCTCGGAGGCAGAATGGTCCAGGGCGCTAATATTCCCTAAGGCTGTGTCGAGAAACCACAGATTCCGCTTTATACAACTAAATGTCCTGCATCGGACATATCTCACCCCGCACAGACTGGCGACATTCAACAGGAATGCGAGCTCCGACTGTCCATGGTGCAGGGCAGAAGGGGCTGACCTCACACATATGTTCTGGAAGTGCAACAAAGTACAATCCTTCTGGGCAAAAGTCAAGCTAACACTTGAGAAGGCAGGAGCCTCCAAATACAGATGGACTCCTGAAGAATGCATCCTAGGAACGTACTCTAGACCGGCCAAACTTAAGCACATGGTGAAACTAATGGACCTATCGTGCCTTCTGGCCAAAAGACATATCGCCATGTCCTGGAAAAAACCAACAGGCCCCAGACATGGCGCCTGGCACAGCGAACTTATCAGATGGGCCGATGCAGAAACTAAGGCTTGGGAAGACAGCGTTTCCAAATCTACCGATGACTCCAGCTCCACCCTAGAAGCATGGAGGGAGATAGTTAGAACTATCACATACCCCTCGGACGATAAACCCCCGTGAACAGGCACTAGCTAGATTGTGCTGAACTGCAAAACCTAGAAACTCATGTGGGAGGCCCCCAAACACCTATGGAAACTGCTGCACTCAAGAGCCCCCCCCCCCATACCACCCTCTACAGAAGCCTTGGCAAAAGCACGAAGAAGACTAGATGCGGAGACGGTTTATGTTAATGTTATTGGTTTACTGTTTATTGTTTGGAACACCCCCCCTCTTCCCTGCGCCCTCCCTCTCCCCTCTCTCTCTCTATCCTCCCCCCCTACTTTCCCCCCCCCCCTTTTTTCTTTTCGCCCTTCCCCCCCTCCTCCCATCCCCCCCTCACCTTTGTTCACTAAGATATTACTGCAAAGAGTTAGCTTCATTTGGCACGATTGACCGGCTATGTGCTACTGATTTTATGATAAATGCCAATAAACAAATTTGAAAATAAAAAATTAGCTAATGTGACCGCACACACGTGGCACAATGCGATGGAGCAGCACTTTTTGAAATTTTTTAATAATAGGTGAACTATTTTCGCTTGTTTTTCTTCTGAGCATGAATTCATAGCGCAAAGATATTTATAAGTGGAATTATATCCATGTACTTTTTGCATATATTTACACAATGGTGCAAACAAACAAAATGTGTTTCAGCAGGACCATATGTGGAAACATATACCCTCACAAGTGTCATCTTTTGCAACTATATTGGTCAGATGTGTGTAGCATGTTTTTTTTTTTTTTTTTTTGTGTTTAATCACTTCGGATTTTTTACAAAACATAAATGACTGAAGATCCATTTGAATGGTTTCAAATTCAGTGTCTGGTTCAAGTAAGTGCAGGTTCTCGAAGAGGAAAACGACTGCTGTTAGAGCGTGTGGCGGCCCGGCAAGCGGCTCTGAGCCGGCAAAAGAACCGGGTGTAAAGAGGCCTAACTTGTATCAGCCCTTTGTTTGGAAAGATCGACAGGAGAACAGCGGTCGGCTATGCCTCTGAGGGACTCTTTAAATTAATGATGTGTTGCATAATGTTTACCGTGGCTAGGGCCCAGCCAGGCTTGTCACCTGCGATCAACTTGTTCCAACAGTTTTCCTCGTCTAACGCTGAGAAGTCGGAGATGTGGTTCTTCAAGTAGATACGACGGATTTCTCGAGTCTTGGGGCAGTTCAGCAGAAGATGACGAATCGTTTCTTTTTCAGTAGGGGATTTGCAGTAACGGCATTGACTTGTGTTCGATAGACCTCTAATTGCCAGGATTTCGTTTGTCTCTAGGAGATTTAGGCGGATTCTCAAGAAGTAGAGACGGGCTGCTCTACTTGGGAAAAGTTTGAGGTATGTTTGCAATGTGTCCTGTTTCTTAAAGAAAGGCGGAAGGTGGCTGGTGAGTTTATATTTGTTTGCTGTTTCTGTGGTTTGAATCCAATCCCACTCTTTAATTTTTTTGGAAGTTTTAACTGGGTTGATTATCAGCTCTTCCTTGCAGCTTTCGGCTGAATGTAGGAGGGCAAGCATGTTTGATTCCCATTTCAAGAGTGAGTTGCATGATTTCATTTCGAGTTCCTGGTTTATCAGGCGGTAGGCGTATGGGGTCCCTGGCATAATGCATTTCCTGTAAAGTAAGACACTGTTCAACGCGACCAAGGTTCCCAGAGATAAAAGACCGAGTTCTCTCCTAAGCGGTGCTATCGGTGTCGATTTCGGGAGACCAAGGATTTTCCTCCAGAATAGCGCTTCCAATTTAGGCCATAGCTCTGCCGGAAGGTTGGGCATGGCGTCTGCTCCGTAGGTTACCGTGGGGATCACCTTCTTTTTGTAAAAGTCCCTTACTGGGATTAAAGAGTAACGGCCAAATTTAAGGTCGATTGCCTTTCCCTGGATCGATAGGTTCTTAACTTTGTCGATGAGGGTTTCTTGCATTGATTTGTCTTTCGCAGAGCTGTCTAACGTAACTCCCAAGTACTTAAAACTGTTGACCGTTTCAATTTGAGTGGCGCCGAGACGAAGATTGATCTTTTCCGCTTTCTTTAATGTTTTTTGGAGCCTCATCATTTTGGTTTTGGACTCGTTGATTTCTAAGTTGTTTTCGTCCATGTACCTTTGGAGGTTGTTTAGTTGTCGTTGGAGTCCTATGGGAGTCTGGTCCAATAGGATCAAGTCATCGGCGTACAATAAGCGGCTGATCTGGGCTCCTCCCAGTTTTGGTGGGAAGGAGCGGATTAGTTTTTCGGAGTCTTGGAAGTCTCCAAGGTAAGTCCAGAACAGCGCAGGGGCGAGTGGACAGCCTTGCTTGACACCTCTGGATGTTTTTATCTCTCCCGAAAGGGCCCCTTGTTGATTTAACCTTACTCTCATTGACGTGCCTGAGTATAAGGCTTTGATCGGGTTCAAGATCTCGGCTGGACATTTCCAGTTTGTTAGTTTCTGCCATAATCTAGTACGATTCACTTTATCGAAGGCCTGTGTTAGGTCAATGAACGTGATATATAGGTTAGGTTTGCCTTCGAGGATCTTGCTTTTCAGTGTGTTCAATATCAGGATGTTAGTGTTCGTACCCAGGTTCTTCTTGAATCCTGTTTGAAAGTTATCTTGGCAGGGGGCGTTGGATGCCCACCTAAGGAAATGTTGCAGGAGGAGGGATCCAAATAGTTTACCTATTGAGTCCAAAAGGGCTATAGGGCGGAAGTTTGTTGGGTCGGCTCTGTTACCCTTTTTGAAAATTGGAACTATGTTCGCACGGGTCCATGATGGCGGTATTGATCTGGAAGCTGCGCAGCGAGCAAAGATAATACTCAAAAGGTGGGACCACGCTTCAGGGTGGGTTTTGAGATCGACGTTTGTTATCCCATCCGGGCCTGGTGCGCGAGACGGTTTTAATTTTCTTATCTGTGTTAGGATGTCGTCCTGGTCGGTGATGTTAATCCATGCGGAGGTGGTTTCGAGCGTATTACTCTCCGTAAACTTCGGTTCTTTGAATAGGTTTTCGAAGTGGGCCTCCCATACTGCGGCCGCGATTCCATTTAGTTGGTCAGGAGGAGCTCCTGGAGTAGCCGAATGAATGAGAGTCCAGAAGTCTCTGGCATGGTTGCCGTTTATTGCCCTGAGGATGTTTTCAGCGTCTTGCTGGAGAAGGTTATGACGATGGCCTCTCAGCCAGTTTTTATAGGTTTTTACGGCTGCTGAGACGGCAGATGCTGCTGAAGGTTGGTTCAGTGTCAGAGCGAGTCTTTTAGTTCTCCTTAACTCTCTCTTTTTCTCTTGGATTAGTTTATCGAATGTGTGCCTCCGCTGTGGCCGGTTTTCCCTGTTCCTTCCACGTGCGATTCTGAAGGCTGTCAACAGAGGAGTGTAATCAGCCGGTGACCGGTGGTTTCGTGAGGTGAGGTCTTTGTAAGCTGTTGTTAATGAGTTTACAGCTTTTTCCGTCATTTTCAATCTTGTGCCTTGCGATGTTAGATCGATGTTATTTGGCATCGTGATCTTGTTTGGCACCACCGAGATCCAGGTGGTTTCTAGGAGGTTATGGTCACTCTCCTCTGTTCTTTTCACATTGAATGAAGTTATCAAGTTTAGTAATGGCCGAGAGACGAAGATGTGATCTATTGTGGATTTAGAGTTGGCTCTTTCCCAAGTTGGGAGCCTCTTTAAGTCGAGGAAGGTGTGGTCGAGGTTTAGGAAAGTTCTAGATTCCATTAGCTTTAGCCATTTAGATGCCCTTTGATCAATAGGTGGGTCTTTCGATTTGGCCAGAGGAGGGTTGTCAGGGTTGTGACATTTGATGTTGAGGTCCCCGCATATGAGTATGTGGTCGACTTGATGGTTTAAGTAAATCCAGTCAATGTCTCGTTCCATTTCTTTGATGAATTTTGAAGTGTTAGTCGTAGCCGGGTTCCAGTATATATTAATGATAACCATCGACTTTGAGTGGACTAAGATGTTCTCTGTGGCAAACGACCAGTTTAGCTTTATCATCAGCGTATCGTGGGTCTCTTTCAGTTTTTCTATGTTCGTTAGACCACGACCGCTTCGAATCGCGACAAGTAGGCCGGCAGTTGGTCTACCTGTTAAGCCTTTTTTGGCTGCGACTATGTTGGTCACGTACCCATCGATGATCGGAGGATGAAGGAGCCAGGTCTCTTGGAGGCAAATGATGTCGTATTCGTTCCAGTCAATAGAGCTCGGGGTGGTTAAATGGTGGAAGCCTCTGGTGTTCCATGAGCATAGTTTTATTCGGTCGTGAGTCCGACTCTTGGGTCCTTGGGCGTGTCGCCGTTGGTATGGTACGTTGATGGCTATTTTTGACACTGGGACTTCAAAGCCTTAGGCAGCCATGACCACATTGTCTCAAGGGTGGAGTCTGGCGGGGATTTTACCACGTTTGAATAGGTCTCATTTTGAATCTTCCTTTGAATTTTCCTTAAATCTGTTGGTTGCCGTTCCTCCTGGTTGATTCTTTGGGGTGCTGAGGAAAGCTTCGTTTTCTGGGGGTGATCGCCTGATGGAGGCAAGTAACCAGTTTGTTTAATGGATAGTTTCGGAGGATCTTTCTGGACAGTTGGGATTGTGGGTTCTTTCCATCTTCCAATGTCTTTGACACTTTTCGTGAGATGATGTTGGTGTTGATGGACATATTTTGGGTCAGTTTTCCCCTTTGTACGGTTCGCGGTGGGTTCTGATACCTCATTTTTACGGGTTTTTATTTCCCTTGTCGATTCTCTTAGATCGTAACCCATGGTTTGCAGGTCTTCGACTGCTGCTCTTAGTGTTTTATTCGTAGCAGAGGATGAAATGTAAAGATGGGAAATCGCCTTGTGATGCCTATGACTTGGGTCAACTATCCGGATGTCCGCGGATTTCAGCGCACACAGTTTGGGGATGTAGCTGAAAAGGTCAAGGACTGATCTTCTATTTAAGATTACTCTGTCTTGGTTTTCTTGAGTTTGCTCAAGCTTCAGGATCCATCTAATGTGAGGATCTTTTTGCGGTAAGGCTCTGGTTGTTTTATTCGTTGTCGTGAGTCTGTTAGAGGGCCTTTGTGGACGAGATGGTAGTCGTCCGACGTCGGAAGGACGGCGGTTAGTTTCATCATAGCGGTCGTTCCGGTTCTGCGGGCGATAGGAACGCGATCGTTCTTCTCGCTTTTGGGGCGAGGATCTTTTCTTTGTGTTGTGATTAGCGTGATGGGAATGGTATTTCCTCTCTTCATCTTGTTTCCTGGTGGTAGTCCTTCTACGGTCCTTCAAAGTTGGAAATGGAGACTCAGGTCCGGAATCTTCTGCGTTGGGTCTGGTTTGTCGTTGGGCAGGTGACGTAGTTGTGTCGAATGTGGGGTTTTCTTTCATTGAAAGAGGTGTAGATTTCTCTGTTAAGTGCTGTGTGATGTTCATCAATTCTTCTTGGTTTAAGAACTCCTGGACCCCTCTTGGTGAGGGGTTTAGTAGGTCGTTTTCTTCAAGAGGCGGTCTTTTTTTAACCTTCGGTATTAACAGTGGGGTTGGTTGAGTTGCTAAGAGTTTTATCAGTGGTGGGAGTTTAGCCTTGGTAGGTGCTTGATTTTGGACTGTTGATTCTAAGTTTGAAGTGATCGTAAGTTTTGTTATGCTTTCTAGAGGGTCTTTTATGGTTTTTTCTGTCGTTGGTTGTAAATTTGAAGTCGTTGTTAGGTCAATAAATACTGCGGTTTGAGTCGCTTTCGCTTCACGTGGTATGTGGAGTGGCGGTGTGGGCGCTTCTTTTTCGACATCATTTCCTTTGTCGTTAGGTGGTGTAAGATACTGTGGTTTCGGAGGATCCCCCTGCTTTTGTTTCTGCTCTAGGGCCATTATATACCCTTCAAGGAAAGTCAATTTAGTTGACATGGCCACCTGTATTGAAATTTGATCCTTCAAGGTGTCTCCGATGGTCTCGTAAAGTTTGGTAAATGGGGCGAGTGCGATTGTCAAAGCCGACATCAGAGTACACATGTCAAGTTTTTTAGGTGGTGGGTCTTTTGAGGTTGTTGAGCTATGGGAGGGGGAACTGCTACACCGTGAGGTCATTGGGTTTGTAGGTATGGTTCCTGTATTTGACATTCTGGGGGGGTGGTCTAATGAGTGTCTTCTTTGGTTATTGTAGATGTTGAGATTGGAATAGAAGGTGTCCAAGGGTCTCTCAAATCGTGAGTTAGCTTTGGGCGTTTGAGGAAGCTTCTTACTCAGCGAGTGACCAGGGGGTGAATTGTTCGTTCTGATGCATTCGTCTCGCCCCGAGGGAGAGGGCTTTTTCACTAAGTCTTTCCCTGGTGTTTGCTCCTCGACGTGACAGACCAAGTCATGTTTTTCTAGGGCTTCTTTTAATGGGGTTAGGTGGGCCGATGGAAGTTTGTCTATGGTGGATGGGCTTTGGCTAGCCGTGAGGTGGTTTGAGGGCGTCTCGTGGGATACTCCTTCCAGCCGCGTAGAGTCCAGGAGTGTTGGGTTACTCTCTTTAGGGAACAAAGGACCGATGTTGGCCTCGGTTGACACCAAAACGTCTATGGTGGTGTCAATGCTATTTAACAGCCGGGGTACTAACGGCGTTGTTGTAGCAGCACCTTCAGTTGTGGTGAGATCTACGAAAAGGGGGACAGGTTTTGAAGTGACGAGTATTGCTGGGGGTGATACTACGAATTGCTCGTTTTCTTTGATTGAAGATAGCATGGGGTGGTCTACTGCTTTTGGTTGGGGCGAAGCAGGGGTGTTTGGTAAGAGATTCAGTCTGCGTTGTTTATTTGGAGGGGAGCTTTCGGAGGTCGCTTCCAGTATTTCCTCATCGGTCAAGTCTTGGCTTAAGCCTTGGAAAGCCTTTGAGTGTTTACGGAAGAAATCCGTTAGAAGTTTCAGCGGTTGTTGGTGTTGTTTTGTTCCCTTTTTCACATTTTTTGTAGGGTTTAAATTGATGTTCTTGTTTGCTTTTTCGGGGTAGCCATTGGCACCTTGCTTTACTGGTGGGTTAGAAGTCATCTTTTTCTGTTTTTTTTTTTTTCCAGTGTTTTTTTACTTTTTTTTGAGGGGACACCCATGAGTCTTGGTCTTTTTTTCTGGTTTGTTGGAGTAAAGACTTCGTCAGCGGCAGTGGATGATGAAGGTGTAAGATCAACGTCGGGTAAGGGATGCAGGTCTTCCTCTTCGTTTACGGAGTTCTTTGCATCTTGATGGATCTGGGCTAATACCGTCAATACGGTAGAGGGCGGGGCCTGCAGCAAATCGCACGCCCGGGTTGCCGGGATGCGAGCGGACTCGCGCCGTGTCGGTGCCGTTGAGGTGAGCCGCAGGGCCCCGTCCAGGGCGACCGTCTCCTCTGTGTCCTCTCTCCTCGGTTGGGCTAAGGCAGACACGGTCCGCGACCGCGCCTCCCCCCCAGCGTCCGCAACGTCACCTGACAGCCCGTCCAGAGGTCTCAACGCCGTCTCCCCTCCGGGAGACGGCGGAGCATCGGTCGTGACAGTGGAGGGACGCGGGTGAATGGAGATCGCTGGAGCCTCCGAGAGTCGGCATAGAATCGCTGGGCCGTCAGGATGCCCGCCAGCCTCAGCCCCGACCCGCGGGGGAGACGCCCTGGACGAAGACGCCCGTACGTTGCTGGGTAAGTCTGGAGTACTCTTTTCGTGGGTTGAAGGAGGTTGGAAAGTAGACGGTACGGAGGCTGTGTCGCTAACCCACTTTGATGGGTTTCTCTGCATTGGGTCTCGAGTAGAATGGTCCTGAGACTGGCTTGTATCAAAGGGGGGGTTTGGAGTGGCTGGTGCTGTGTTTTTTCTGGCACTAGCACTTGAACTAGCACTCCTTAGACGACGGCCCATGTCGTCTTCTGGTTCCGTTTGTGCCTGCGGTGGAGAGGTCGTCTTTGCAGGCTTGCCTGGCATGACTGCAAGACTGCCACTCGCCGCCACTCCGCGTCCGCTCCGCGGAGGTAATGGGCTTTTGTAGTAGAAGCACGCCTCCTAGTAGAAACTGGCACTGAAGAAAGACTGGAATGAAGTAGGGGTAGCAAACCAAGACTGCCACTCGCCGCCACTCCGCCGTAGCATGTTTTGAGGTGCAGCACCTTGTTCAGTCGATATATCACATTGAGAAGTATTTTATTGGTTAATGTGTGTTCGTTGATGTTAAACTTTGCAGTGTCGTTCACCATTGGGCACACATATGTGTTTTTACGCAAACTGGATTTTTGGAGTAGGAGCCACAAATGGCGTTCTATTTGAAAGCTCTTTGTAGGTGATCACGCTTGGCAAGCATACTCTCCTTGTTGACACTACTCGGAAAAGCCTGCCCCCCCCTATGAATGTAAAGTTGCAAATGTTTAAACGGAAAGTGTTTTCTATGATGTAATCTTGTGTGAATTCCACACAGTCTGCAATGTGGTTGTGGGCTCTGTACACTAAACAACCGGTCCATTACCACAAACGGCTTTCACCAATTCAAACAATTTCTACTGATTCTGGGGGCATTAAGGAAGGAGTGACGCCACTGCTCTGCTGCAGACATTTACAACCCTTAGCAGCGACAGCTCACACTTCTCCTTTCCACAGCACAAAATGACCTGGAATATTAGCTGTCACTGGGCGGGATTCTCCTTATATCTATGGGTTAGTCATTCAACCGCAATTACAGCTGACAGCACACAGACTCTATTCCTGTTAGTGTTTTTTCATTAGATCCATTTGGGTTTTTAGCGGTTAACAATTTAAAATGTAAAAACAAATTCACATCAGATCATGCAGTGAATAATTGAATATCTTTTCCTTAGAAACCTGCTTGTTTTATTTCTATATATTGACATAGAAATAGATCTGACAGTGTTTTCTCAAAACAGTCTTCTGAGAGTTAATGACTTAATTCGAACTGTAAAAGTGCTAATGTTTTAATAAAACGTCAACCAGGTCTGCCTTCAGCCACTCAGTTTATAAGCACTATGCCTGTCCTTCACTGAAGTCCTGTTAAAATTGGCAAAGTCAACAGTTTAAGCTTGTGTGTCAATATTAGCCATTGACCAGGCACTGCTATTATATGCCCATGTGCTCTCACCACTTTGCAGCTGCTACAATCCAGTTAATACCACTACGGCAGTGCCTGTCAAATGCCATTCCCATGCCTACACAAAAGCCAAAAGTATTAGCATTGCATTGCAAAGGCTCGTTTATGAATCCCTTTTATCACGGGAATAGGATAATATAGATTGGGATGCATGTTGTCTGGGCACCTTTAATACCGGATTCATTTGTTTTTCTCAGCTGCAAAATGTGAAACGTCCCAGGTCCCTCTGTCATAGAAGATCTACTCCTAGCGATCATGAATTTATATAAAACATGATTTTTTTAAATCCATATTTGTTTAAAACATGCTTTAAATGCATTCATTTCGACTAATTGCATTCAACATTTTCTTTGGGTATGCTCCCAATCCCCACATAAAAGGGTTGGGCTCACGCACTATGCTCGCTCGTTCAACGAAATAGGGGGCCACTTTGAAAAAAAAAAGTCCAGGGCCACTTTTGGTTCCCAGTCCGGCCCTGAACCCTAGGGTTGCAAGCACCTTATCGAGTGAGTTTGCTGAGGAGTCTTTGAGATCATTCAGGCCAAGGTTGAGGTCTCCTAAGAGGATGGCTTTTGTGGACTTTTTTTTTAAGTTGACAGAGAGGAGGTGCATCAGGGCTGCCTGGAAGTCTGTTGCGGATCCAAGCGGGCGGTAAACGATCTTTCGGGTGATGGTACGGTTAGGGAAGGGGTTCAGTTTGAGGAGTAGGTACTCACTGTTGTATCCAAGTTCACAGTCCACCTTTCTAATCGGGATGGTCTCTCTTGCTATGAGTGCGACCCCACCCGCTTTCAGGTGAGGGCGATCCTGCCTGAGTATGGTGTAGCCAGGAGAGATTTCTAGGGCTAGTGCTGGGCCTGATGCTTCATGGAGCCAAGTTTCGCTGATTATAAGGAGGTCAAGATTGTGGCTAGTGATTAGGTCATGTATGTCCAGGGCGTGGGCTTGGAGGGACCAGGCTTTGATGAGGGCACAGCTAAGAGGAGGGAGTTGTGATTTGCCTGGATTAGTGAAGGTTAGCGTAGGCTTTGTGGCATCACAAACATTGGTGGGGGCATTGGTGATATTGAAGACTATGGGCTTCTGGCAGTCAGATAGTTCAGCAGCGTGCTTACCGGTGAGTGTGTGTGAGTCTGAGGGCATTTTGGTAGCATGGGCAATTGGGGATGCAGGCGATGCAGCAGGAAGTTCAGCATGCTTCACGGTAGGTACAAATGAGTCAGGGGGCCTTATGGCTTCATGGACAGTTGTGGGAATAGGCGAAGCAGCAGACAATTGAACATGCTTAAAGGTAGGTAAAACTGAGTCTGGAGGCATTTTGGTATCATTGACAATTGCAGGCAGAGGCGAAGCAGCAGGCAATTCAACATGCTTAATAGTAGGTACAAATGAGTCAGGGGGCATTTTGGTATCATTGACAATTGCGATCATAGGTGAAGCAGCAGACAGTTCAACATGCTTGATAGTAGGTACAAAAGAGTCAGGGGGCATTTTGGTGTCATGGACAGTTGCTGGTACAGGCGATGCAACAGACAATTCGACATGCTTTATAGCGTGAACAGATGAACCAGGGGGCATTGTGTTATCATGGACAATAGCGGATGTAGGCGATACAGCAAACAATTCAACATGCTTCAATGTAGGGGCAAATGGGCCAGCAGGCCTTTTGGTGACATGGACAGTTGTAGACATAAGCGGTACAGCAGATATCTCGGCATGACTCATAGTGGGTGTAAGAAGATCAACAGGCCTTATAGTGGTCTGGTGGGTTGTGGGTACAAGAGATTGATCAAGCGAGTTAACAGTGTGATTCCTAGTAGGAGCAAGTAGGTCAAAGGCATACTTAATGAGTGGTGCATGCAAATTGATGGACTACTTGGCGGCATGGTTCGCGATGGGTGCCTGAGGGTTGATGGACATTTTGGTAGCATAGTCAGTTGTCAGCATGCAGGATAGTGTGAGAATGTTATGTTATTGTTGCTATGGTGACATCTTCGTGTATGATTCCAGAATGTTGATGGCATCATACACGAAGATGTTGCTTTGGTGAAATGGCCCGCTCTGGGGCTCTCCTGAATAAATCTACTTAATTTATATACAATGTCATACTTCTTAATTGTATAAAAAGAAAACACTACAATTGGCGACGAGGATCTAGCTGATTGAGGGAGCCCCCGGACATGATTACGATGAATGATGTGTACGGCCGTCACCCGATGCGTGTGACGAAGTGTGTGAGCCCGCGGCTACGAGTGGTTGAGTAAAATACATATGGACGAAGGGCAGGTGAGCGGCATTATTTTGCGGAAAATCATAAACGCTGAACTCAACTGGCAAGAGCTGCATTGGGATGTGCGCGAGTGTGGATCAACCGTCCTTGGACATTAGAGTAAAGGACCTTCGAGCGTGTGATGCGTGCCGCCATTTTAGAAGAAACAAGGCCGGAATCCTGCGTTTCATGAATGCGACGAACAGCTGTTTGGGCCTATGTAAACAAAGTATGTGAAAAATAAACAAACGCTCGAACGCGTTTGCACGGAGGCACTGAAATCGGTTCTCTTGACAGTTGTGATGTTGATGGATGCTCGAGGAGTTTTTAAATGACATTGTGAAACATTACGTGCAAACTGTTGGTGAAGAGGAAATAAAATATCAATATAAAGGAAGGAACAAGCGATCTGGTGGAGCATACTACTTATGAGGGGGACATTGCATACGAATCAACATCAAACTCTAGTCATGCAAAACACGGCTGCTCCAATAAAATTCTTATCGGCACCTGGGAATCCAACATGCCCTTGGGAGCAGTGGCAAGACAATTTCCAAGTGTATTTGAGAGAAATAGGAGGGGCAAAATGTAATGATGATCAGAAGGAAGCAACCCTGTTGCACTGCATTGGTACGGAAGCATTGAGAATATTCAGGTCATTGCCCGAACTAGAACATGATGAGGAAACATGGGGTGAAGCATCAAGTGGTTCTAGAAAGTATGATATAGCAGTTGCTAAATTGAATAAACATTTTGGAAATAAATCCAACATTGTATTGGAAAGATACAGGTTTTTCACAAGAAAACAGGGCAAAGAGGAAAGTATTGATTCATATTTGGCTGCATTGAGAGGATTAATGGCCACATGTGCATTCACCGGGGTTACTGATGAATATTTGCGAGATCAGATAGTGTTGCATGTGGCCGATCCGCGCATTCAGCAACGCCTATGGCAGGCGAAGAATCCTACATTAGATAAAACTGTTGAGATAGCCAGGTCAATTGAAATGGGTGAAAAATGTATGAGAGAAGTTCAAAATAAACTGGAAGACACTGGAATTAAGTCAGTCCAAGAGATAAATGATGAACAGCATAACAACCAAGAAGAAAAATTGATTGCCATGGTTAAGAGAATGGTCAGGTCAGATGCATCTAGTGGATACAGACAAGACGGAGGAGGTGCATTCAAGCAAAGTAATAGATGTACATATTGTGGATGGTACAAACATGAAAATACGGAAAAGGAGTGTCCGGCAGTCTCGGCAGAGTGTTTTAGGTGTGGACATACGGGACATTTTGGAAAGATGTGTCGTAGCAACAGAGGGAGAGGCAGATATAATGGCAGATTTGGTAGAAATACTGGTCGATTTTATAGAAGCAGAGGTGCAACTACGATGGGTGTGAGAGCTGTGGAGGAAATTGCTGGTCCCAGTAACCTGATAGCAATAACGGATCAGACTGAAGATAGAGTTCAGATACTTACAGTCACACCAAGAGATGATGGTGTAGGATCTTGGGTTCCTATGGATATTGATGGGATAACTTTACAAGTGATGGTGGACACAGGTTCTCCATATACTATGGTCGATGTACAGACATATGTCAATGTTTTAAAGAAGAAGATGGAAGACCTACAGAGGACAAACACCAGAGCAACAGGTTATGGAAAGACACCTATCAATATTGTAGGGTGTGTTTGGGTGAAATTGAAATTTGAAGGGCGAAAAACCTACTGCAGACTGTATGTGGCAGAGAATGGTTTTTCAATAGTAGGATGGTGGGAGCAAGCTTCTTTGAATATCAAGATTCATCCAGGAGAGAGTGTACCCATCCTTTGTATTTCTGAGAATGTTTGTGACAATGCAGAGAGTTTGGCAAGAGCTTTTCCAAAAGTTTTCAATGACAAGATTGGTTTGCTCAAAGGCTTTGAACATCGCATCATTCTCAAAAGAGGTGTGACACCTGTTGTACATAAAGTGAGAAGTATACCCATCGGCACCAGAGATACGTTAAAAGTTGAACTAGAAAGACTATGCAGGCAAGATGTCATTGAGCCAATTGAGAGTTCGGAGTGGTTATCGCCTATTGTGTTAGTTAAAAAAACAGATGGATCTATCAGGATGTGTGTCGATCTAAGAGATTTAAATGCCAACATATGGGTGGATCGTCATCCTTTGCCGAATATTGGAGAGATGTTGTCCACCATGAGTCCTGCAAAGTATTTTACGACTCTGGATTTGTCGTCGGCCTACCATCAGGTGGTACTTGAGGAAGGATCTAGACATTTGACATCTTTTGTAACGCCGTTGGGAGCCTTTAGGTACAAGAGAATGCCTTTTGGGTTAGCTTCGGCTGCTGCTGTCTTCCAGAGGTTAATGCATCATCTGTTTGAAGGTTTACAAGGAGTATATTACTTCCAGGACGATATATTGGTGTCAGGAATGTCTCAAGAGGAACATGATGCAAAATTGTTAGCTGTTCTGCAAGTGTTACAGCAGGAAGGAATGACACTCAAAATTGAAAAGTGCAAAATAAAGAAAAATGAGGTGACATATTTGGGACATCGCATAAATACCAAGGGCATCATGCCTAAAGAATCATTGGTAGACACTATTCTCAAAATTCCAGAACCAAGTAATAAAGACCAGCTGAGGAGTTTTTTGGGACTCACAGAATATTATGCCAAATTCATTGATCATTACTCTGATAACACCGAAAGTATGAGGAATCTAATGAGTAAAGGAATGAAGTTTAAATGGTCTGAAGAATGCAAAAAGGAATTTGAACAGATAAAGACTATGATTAATAAAGCACCGGCTTTGAAAATGTTTGACTCGAGTGCCAGAACAAGGATAGCAGTTGATGCGAGCAATGTAGGCTTAGGTGGTGTCTTAGAACAAGTTCAAGATGGCGAAGTTGTTCCCATTGCATTTGCATCAAGGACATTAAGAGGTGCTGAGAGAAGTTATTCGACAATAGAGAAGGAGGCTCTTGGAGTCAAGTGGATATTAGAACATTTTAAAAGTCTCATTTGGGGCATTCCTGTGGATGTTAGAACAGACCATAAGCCTCTTGTTCATGTTTTGAACTCGAAAAATTCTCACATGATGTCTCCGCGCATAAGAAGATGGACTTTGATTATTATGCAATTTAATGTGACCATAAAGTACATTCCGGGAAGGAACAATGTGGTTGCGGATTGTTTTTCCAGGTTACCATGTGAAGGTGTGGTAGATGACTGTGAGGATGGACAAGTGTTAATGGAGGAACAGAACATGGATTGTATTATAGCTCAAGTACATCCTAGCTTCTCGAAAAAAGAATGGATAGAAGCAAGGGACAGTGACATTGAACAAGAAATGCTGAGAAAAGCTATTGAATCTGGTTGGAGAGATACTGATGACAAGTTAAGGTCCTGGGAAAGATTTAAGGATGAGTTGTCCAGTGATGAAATATATGTTTATAGAGGAGATCGTATAATACCCCCGACAGCTTTAAGGAAGAGGATCATGGACATTGCCCACGAGGGCCACGTGGGTAGAATGTTGACTAAAAGAAGAGTAAGAGAGGCTTACTGGTGGCCCAACATGTGGGGTGATATGGAAAGCCTGGTTAGGAATTGTACCGCTTGTGCTGTAAGCGATAAGAGCAAATCCATACGGTCGACTCCATTACAACCAGTGAACATTCCTGTTACTGTTTGGACAAAATTGGCAATTGATATAGCTGGTCCATATGAATCTTTAGAGTCTCAAAAGATCTATCTTATAGTGTAGGTTGACTATACATCCAAATGGGTGGAGTGTGGCATCGTAGAGGAGTCGGTGTCAGCTGTTAAAGTTGTGAAGTTCTTGGATGAAATTTTTAGTAGAGAAGGAGACCCGCAAGAAATTGTGTCAGACAATGGAGCCCAGTTCATGTCGTTGGAAATTCAAGGATTTCTAAAGGACAGATCTATTAAACACAGTACTACAGCGTTGTACCACCCAATGGGTAACGGTCTTGTAGAAAGAATGAACCGTTTCATTAAAGGAATTATACAGTTAGCTAGTGTGAACGGTTTACCATGGAAGGAGACACTTAAGGAAGCTCTCACTACATATAAGGTCATGCCGCATTCAATAACTGAGGAAGTACCATTCACGTTGATGAGAGGAAGACTTTTCACAAATAGGTTGAGGCCTGCTTGGATGATGAGCAATGAAAGTAGAAAAATTAACATGGATGACATTGTTGACACAGTGAAAAGAAAACAAGAGAAGTATAAAAGTTATTATGACAAACATAGGAATGTCCGAGAGAGTAAAATAAAAGAAGGTGATTTGGTGAGAGTGAGAGAACCAAAACGTGTGATGAAATGGGAGTCAAGGTTTCGCGCTCCTCAGAGAGTGATGGATTGCTCAAGAAAGTCTGTGATACTAGAGGATGGCAAGAAATGGTCATGTGATGATGTTGTTTTAGCAAAGGAGAAGGAAGTGATGAGATATAGAGGAGATGATTCAGTTGAGGTTGAGAATTTCAAGTATGGTTTTGATGAACCCAGCGTACTGGTCAAAGGAAAGTCACAAGGGAAGGATGTACAGGAGAATTCAATTGAAGGAAGAAATGACAGTGCTCAGTCAGGATCAAGATGTAGGAAAAGAATATGGAATTACAAACAAGACTATGTATATTATTGAGAAGTTCATAATTCATGACATGATCCAAGACTGGCTGTCTATCTAAAATCTGGAAGATTTTGTATCCTTTATTGGTATAGATGTTATGATAAAATGTTATGTTTTTTTTATTATAAGGTGTTTTTAGTTAAATTTCAAATATAATTTTATTTGTGTTTAGATAGGGAGATGTGAGAATGTTATGTTATTGTTGCTATGGTGACATCTTCGTGTATGATTCCAGAATGTTGATGGCATCATACACGAAGATGTTGCTTTGGTGAAATGGCCCGCTCGGGGGCTCTCCTGAATAAATCTACTTAATTTATATACAATGTCATACTTCTTAATTGTATAAAAAGAAAACACTACAGATAGCATTTAGGTTTGTCGTGGGCACGTGTAAGTCAATAAGCATTCGGGAGACATAAGTGGTTTCGGGAGGCATATACGGCATCGTGCGGAATGTCAGCTCGATTGCTTACTGGTGCCAGTAATAGTAAAGCCTTCGGTAGTTTTGCTGCATGACGCTTTGTGGGCCGAGGGAGCACATTCTTGGCGGCACGAGCCAGGGGACTTGTTGTGGTTGGGGGTGTGTTGTTGAGATGCGTACGGGCATTGCAGGCAGAGATGTACGCAGTGCTAACAAGGTTGGGGGCCTTACAGTTAGCGTCTGTCAGCAAAGGCAGTCCTTTAGTGGAGTGAGAGAATGTTGCCTGAGAGCGCACGTAGGCAGCGCCATTGTGCATCGTTAGATGTACATGGGACTGGTGTCTTGGGCTCGGTGGTGAATTGGTGAGCCTGATGCAGAGACAGCTGTTTCAGGCACTGGTGGGCATCAGGGTGGATGCTAGGAGCATCGGGAGGGTGCCCTCTCTGAGGTGGGCTAGTCCGTTGGGCTGTGGGTGTGCCCCCTAGGGGGGTTTAGTGGGGGTGCAGCTCTTGCCCTTTCAGATGGGGAGAGCCTTGTGGGGCCTGCACTTACTAAGGCGTTAGGTATCTTACCTTGCACGCTTACGGAGCAGGGTGCTGCGGAGGTTGGAGGCGGCACCAGCGAGCAGCAGAGAGCCACTGAGAGTAATGCATCCGCTTTACATTCACAAGGTCTACAGCAAGGCGCATGTATTTATGAATAGTTTGTTTTGAAGAACTAGAAAATAATGCTTTGTTTTATAGATAAGACCTGATTTCTTTTATATATGTATACACACGAACATGCATGAACTTAGACACTCTCCTCGAGCTTTTACTACTGTACTTTAAAAGACTTAAACTCACCCAACAAAAGGCAGCTTCAAGAATGGTGTTTACTTTGAGATTCAGCTTTAAAGCTGCTCCGAAAATATTTACAGAAATTCTAACTAAGTAGCGCCACATGAGGACTATGTAAGGCACACATAGCAGCAGTATTCACTGACTTAATAGCCACTACGCGACAATGTTTCACAAACAAAGGCACAGAACTGGTCAATTTCAAGTGTATTAAAAGATATTTACAAGGTCAGAGCCAAGCTCTGCCTCTAAACATTTGTCACAGCAACAGGCCTCTGGTTAACCAGAAAGACCCCCAGTATTACCGTTAGAGACATCAACCCTAAAGGTCATGCATTCCCTCTGGGCCTGTCCATCACTGGTCTAAAAGGTTTATTAGGATTAGAGAAACCACTGTTGAAATGTGCATACTGTGGGGTGGGCAGGCATCATCAGATAAGACATAGTATACCCCCTTTCCTTTTAGGGATACCCCTCCATTCCCCATGCCTTACTGTGAGAACTCCCTTCAATATCCTGTAAAAGCTACTGACATAACCTATGAACATTTCACATCCAGTGAAACATGTACTGAGACGAGAAAGAGGACTGCCATGAGAAAGAGTGTGAACCATAATGCGCAGTCTAGTGTTGTGAAGAATGTGATTGGTCCAATATACTTTCCATGTTGGAGTTTAAATCAGCTTACACTGAAAGATGGAGAGGCCTTCCTTTTCCAAGCGTCGGCTTCGAGACCGACGAGCGACGCAGGGTGCAGTGCAGAGCATACGGTGTGCCCAACTTGGAAGCAAACCCCCGATGGCAGGCGAGTGGAAGCGGCGAGAGAGGGAGCCGACGCAAGCACTACTAGACGGTTGGACAGACCACGAAGCAAATGGGACCAAGAGCCGTAGCTGCAGATCACTACCACAAGAGGCGAGGTGCAGAGGCGAGCTCAGGACCGGCCACGTAGTGAAGCGGTGCCGGTTGACCGTAGAAGCACCAGAAGAACAAGAGGGAAGTCACAGTGGGAACTGGCAGACAGTATGGGCTTCGTTCCGATGCAAGGACCGTGAACGCTCTGTGCCGCTGACTGGGGAAAGCCGCTCGAGTCCAGCAGATACCGAAGCGAGTACCGGAATGTGTACAATTGCAGTGAGAGAAATCCAATGCTGTTGGTGAACCCAGAGGAGAGAAGGGGATGCCGAAAATTAAGCAAAGAGACCACGAAAGAGTGAATTGGTTGCCAAAAGTGGGGAAGAGAGTACTCCTCATTGGGACCAGTGTCATCTTCATCGTCACAGTACTTTAGCATAAAGTAACTTGGGGAAGGCCCATGCCCCCTTGTACTGAATGAAAAAGAGAGATTGCAACATAAAGTCCTGATAGGAGAGTATAGCAGGTGAATTGCAGATCTGGGATTTCCACCCATAAAGAATTGTATAATAGAAGGTGGCAGGGGAGTATACCAGGTGTTGTGCGATTCAGGGACCCACGCCCAAATTGTGTAAAAGAACAACAAGAGAACCTGGCAGGGGAGTATACCAGGTGTGTTTTGTGAGTCTGGGACCCACACCCAAGTTGTATTATCTTGCTGTCGTAGGCTCTTGATCCAGCGCAGAAGTAGCACAAACTCCTTCCTCCCCTTAGCAGTTTTGGCGCCTGGGACTTAATGCACACAGGAAACCGCAACCACCACGGGGAAAGAGGGTTAGGGTCCACGGGTTGGATAGGTGTGGGGTTGTAGGATCACCGGGTAGAGGTTAAGGGAGATGTTATGGTCAGGTAGGGGTTAGGGGAAAGACATGCTCCTGATCTCTTGATGCTTGGTTGGTCACACTAAACACCTTAGATCAATACATTCTTGCATGCACTCATGAGCATCTCAACAATCATACACTGTCTTACTGCACTGCGTAGGGTGATGTGCTTAGCTTGTTAACACTGATTCATAAGCTAACGCCAAGCATTGCTTACTCCAGCAATGACTCCGTTAGTTGACACTTACTCCAGTGTCCAGTGTCAATCGCACTGAATTACATGAGCTTGTTCTCAGCCCACCCATTGCTTGGGAACCTTACACATTAGGAACACCTGTACAGCACAGTCTGGGTCTGTACTGGTCCAGTACCAGGCAGTTAGTGACACAAAACGTATTCTCAAAGAAACTGTAAAAGACTTAGCTTCGGTACTTGTCTGATGTCCGGTTTTGTCTGCGGGCCCCCCCAGCGGTGCCTTGGAAACCGTGAGCTGCGTCTGTCAAATGAAAAGGAATTAGTACGTGCGTTCACGTAGCTTGCTTCTACCACAGATTGGCTCGCACACAATTCTACATGCGGTTAGTAACATCATGCGCCTGATGCCCAAAAAATGGCATGTAATTCTCCTGCAGTGAACTGGTGCCTCCCGGGCCTCAATTCTCCCCGAGGCTTCATGCAGTTAGTGGTTCGGAACTGTGAATTCTCCCCGAGGCTTCATGCAGTTAGTGGTTCGGAACTGTGAAAATCTAATAAAGTACTTATCTTTAATGCCGCGGGGCCACGGCGATGTAGTCTGGGCGAGGGATGGCCCCGCGTAGGAGTTGTGCCCTTTCGGAGCTCCGCGTCGGAGTTGTGCACTCTCGGAGCTCTGCAGGATGCGTCCGCCCGTGAGGAAGTCGAGCGCGAACAGGGTTTCGGGGCTTGCGCATGCGCGAACCCGTCTCGCGCATGCGCGATAACTGGGGCGCTGTCCGCACGGGTTGCAGGCCCTGCGTGCCAGTCCCTGAATGTGCTGCTCCCGGGGCTGCTGGGAGTTGTAGTCTTCGGGTCTTTGTTTGCTCCCGATGCCGTTTTGGCCCAGTAGATGCCACTCTTCCCCATCTGATATTCCTACAAGAGGGACAGAGATGGCATCTACTGGATAAATAGGCCCCCTTACTGGTGGCTGCCACACTAGGCCCCTGCTGGGCTCTGACAGTACATCCCCTCTCCGCAGAAGGACCTGGCTTCTTCGGGTAATTACGGTGATACAACCGCAAGAGACGAGGAGCATGTACATTAGAAGCTGGTTCCCAGGACCTTTCTTCGGGGCCATACCCAACCCAATCAATGAAATAATATAATTGTCCGCCCCTTTTTCGGGAATTGAGGATAGCTTCCACCTCGTATTCGGGGTACCCCTCTACCAGAACCGGGGGAGGTTGTGCCATTCGGATGTGGGGTGCCGCGGGTTTTAGAAGGGCAACATGGAACACTGGGTGTATTTTCATATGGGCTGGTAATTGTAATTTCATGGCCACTGGGTTTATGACATGTGTGATGCGAAAAGGACCAATAAAACGGGGCTTGAACTTTCGTGATCCAGGTAGTTTCAGATATCGAGTTGATAGCCATACTTTGTCTCCAACCGTGTAGATAGGGCATGCTCGTCTTTTCATATCAGCATATTTCCTACTAGTGTCTTTTGCTGTGAGTAGGTGTTGGTGTACCTTCTTCCATGTCTGTGTTAGTAACTCTACCCGTGCTTGTACTGATGGCACGGTGTTCGAGGTGGTTTGAGGGATAGTGGGTTGGATGTGCGGATTAAATCCGTAGGTGGTATGAAAGGGCGAGAATCCTGTGGAGGTATGGTGTGAATTATTGTACGCTATCTCGGCCATCCAGAGAACTTCCATCCAAACACCCTCTGTACTATGAGTATAACACCTAAGATACTGCTCCAGGGTCTGGTCCAAGCGTTCTGTCTGCCCGTCAGTTTCGGGATGGTAGCTGCTAGACATTTGTAAAGTAACACCCACCTTTTTACAAAATAGTTTCCAGAATTGCAAGGTAAACTGCGTCCCCCTATCTGACACAATGTGTTGAGGTATTCCATGTAAGCGAACTATGTGCTGCAGGAATATGTCCACCAGTTCACTCGCAGTTGGGAGTCCTTTACAAGGAATGAAATGGGCCAATTTGGAAAAAGAGTCGACCACTACAAGTATGACTGTGTAACCCTGGTCGGGAGGCAATTCTACTATAAAGTCCATAGAGATGGTGTTCCAAGGTTGTGTAGGTGTGGGCAAAGGGCGCAAAAAACCCATTGGTTTCCGATGGTCAGTTTTACTTCGTGCGCACACTTCGCATTGCTGCACATATGTCCGTGTGTCTCTAAGAAGACCGGGCCACCAATAATGCTGTTGCAGTAATTCTTGAGTTTTGTTCACCCCCGGATGTCCGGCCAGGGGGGAATCGTGACACCATTTTAAGGCTTGGGCTCGCAAAGCAGCTGAGGGTAGATACACGGAGGTTCCGTGATAAGGTATACTGTCCTTTAAATATTGTTCCTTTTTTGGATCCTCCCATTGAAGTAGGTCCTGAGCTGACATTGCCTCCCCGATCTGCTCGAACAATCCATTCGTTATGCTTGCTGCAATCTTTTCAGCCGCTATGATGGGTTTCACTTGTTCTTCCGGACATATCAGGGTATGGTCTTTGGGGTACCTTGATAGCATATCTGCTTTTTTGTTTTCAAGCCCAGATCTGTAGGTGACTACGAAGTCATAATCTGCAAAATACATGGCCCATCGTAGCTGGCGTGGGGTTAAAGCACGTGCAGATTTGAGGAATTGAAGGTTACGATGGTCGGTCAACACCGTGATGGTGTGTCGTGCCCCAAGTAGGTAATGACGCCACTCTGCAAATGCAGCTCGAATGGCCAGTAGCTCCCGGTCTGCTATAGTATAATTTTGTTCTGCGGGGTTTAGTTTTCTGGAGTAGTAGGCCACTGGATGCAAGTGACCCGTCAAATCTCGTTGGGATAAAATAGCCCCCAGCGCATAACCGGAAGCGTCTGTTTCTACAGTAAAAGGTTGCGTGGGGTCGGGATGTAGCAGAATAGGTGCCGATGTGAATGCCTCCTTCAATAGGTTAAAACTGTGATCAGCCTCTGGCCCCCAAGCAAATGTCCTTCCCTTTTTCAGCAGTTTGGTGATGTCCAACACTTTTTTTGCAAAGTCCTGAATGAAGCGTCGATAAAAGTTTGCGAATCCTAAGACGGCTTGGACTTCCTTGACGCTTGTAGGGGCTGGCCAATCCAGAATTGCTTGTACTTTTCGATTGTCCATTTTCACTCCTTGTGGGGATAGAATAAATCCTAGAAACTCGACGGTATTACTGTGGAAGCAACATTTCTCGAGTTTGGCATATAAATTGTGTTCCCTTAGACGTTGTAACACCGTTCTGAAGTGTTGCACATGTTCCTCCTCAGTAGATGAATAAATGAGGATGTCGTCTATATATACCACTACGAAACGGTCGAGGAGACCGCGAAGGACTTCGTCCAGAAAATGCTGGAAGGCGGCGGGTGCGTTGCAGAGGCCGAACGGCATGACCTGATATTCATATAAGCCAAACTTTGTTCTAAACGCGGTCTTCCATTCGTCCCCTTCACGCACCCGCACCAGATGGTACGCCCCTCTAAGATCCAGCTTGGTGTAAATGGTTGCTCCCCGCACTTGATCTAACAGGACTGGGATTAGGGGCAATGGGTAACGATTTTTTATTGTTACTTTGTTGACTGCGCCATAATCAATACAAGTCCTAAGTTCTCCGGATTTCTTCGGCACGAAGAATAGTGGTGACGAAACAGGTGAGGTGGAGTGCTGAATGAACCCACTTTGCAAGTTAGTATTTATGTATTCTTCCAGGTGTTTGTTCTCCGCCTCTGTTAAGGCGTAAACCCGACTACACGGTAGCGTTGCTCCGGGTTCTAAATCAATCCTGCAATCAAAGGAGCGATGTGGGGGTAGTGTCTCTGCCGCAGCCTTACTGAAAACATCCCGAAAGTCGGCATATGCCGAGGGAAGTTCCGCCAAGTCTTCTATACCTGACCATTGTGTTGTACCCAATACGCGTACAGGTTTCCCTTTATCCTTAACACAACGCCGCTCACAATGCTCAGAGGTGAATGCGACCGTTCCACGTGTCCAATCTATGGCAGGATTATGTAGGGCCAACCAAGGCAAACCTAGAATAAAACCGAACTGTGGAGCAGCGATAACATCAAAGGTGAGGATTTCACTATGGCCTTGTATATCTAATACTGCTTCCTCTGTGTGTTGGGTCACAGGTCCTGATTTCAATGGCGACCCATCCACAGCGCAAACTGGTTCCTGATTTTCCTTCCGACGTAGGGGTAGATTTAAGGTTTGCGCATAAATGGCATCTACGAAATTGCCTGTGGCTCCCGAATCCACCATTAGAGTGATCACCTGATTCTTCCAACGGGTTTTTAAAAGTCCAGTCACAGTGACATGAAAACTGTGGATATGGGTCGCATTAGCTAAGACATGAGAAGGGGCGTCAACAAGGCTCGGGCTCGACAGATCCACCCCATTCACTGACGAGCGCTGGCGTTTCCCTGCGGTATACTTCCTTTAGGTTTAGTACCACACTCCTTAACGAAATGTCCTGGCTTCCCGCAATACATGCAGAGTTTCTCCCGTCTCCGCTTTTCCCTTTCTTCTTTGGTAATGGGGCCTCTAATGGTACCTATTTGCATGGGTTCAGGTTCTGATGCCTTGTCGCTTTTCCCCATAGTTGGAAGTTTTTGATGATCTAACCTGGGAAGTACTCCCTGTTTGCTTTCCCATCTTTTTTTATCCAGACGTCGCTCTCCTTGTCTGTGATCCAGACGCAGTGCTAAGTCTATCATTCTGGCACAGGTATCTGGCTGGGGATCGACCTGTGCTATGAGATCCTTTAGGTCATCCCTTAAACCTTGATAGAAAAGGGCTAACCTTTTTTCATGTGGCCATTCAGCCTCCACCACTAACCGATTAAAGGCCGTCACATAGGTAATCAGCTCCTTGTTGCCCTGTTGCAGCGTCAACAATTCCTTGTCTCGCACTAGAGAGGCTGCTTTGCGGTTAAAGATCTTGCCAAACTCTTCCTGAAAACCACTCCAGTCATACAGCACTGCATCGTCTTTTTGGACCAGGGGTGTTGCCCAGGCTGCCGCATCTCCCGTGAGATAGGAAATAACAAAAGCCGTCCTGGACTGATCTGAACGGAACACAGCGGCCTTGGTTAGGAAGTGTAACTGGCATTGTGTCATAAAAGTCATGTACCTCTGTGGGTCCCCCCCATAACGCTCAGGGGTAGCTAATGGCACTGGAGTTTCGGTAGTGACATGTACCTTCATGGGAGTATGGGCCCCCTCAGGCAAAGGAACCCCCGGGGCAGCCAGACCCCGGACCTGAGTGGAGAGATTAAAGTAGTCCTGGCGAGTGGCCGCTAATTCAGCCTTGAGTTCGTGCAGAGCTTGGGCTATTTCTTCCATGATGGCGGCTAAGTTCGTGCTACCTGGGCGCTTAGAATATGTGGTTTCGCGCTTCTGTCGTAGGCTCTTGATCCAGCGCAGAAGTAGCACGAACTCCTTCCTCCCCTTAGCAGTTTTGGCGCCTGGGACTTAATGCACACAGGAAACCTCAACCACCACGGGGAAAGAGGGTTAGGGTCCACGGGTTGGAAAGGTGTGGGGTTGTAGGATCACCGGGTAGAGGTTAAGGGAGATGTTATGGTCAGGTAGGGGTTAGGGGAAAGACATGCTCCTGATCTCTTGATGCTTGGTTGGTCACACTAAACACCTTAGATCAATACATTCTTGCATGCACTCATGAGCATCTCAACAATCATACACTGTCTTACTGCACTGCGTAGGGTGATGTGCTTAGCTTGTTAACACTGATTCATAAGCTAACGCCAAGCATTGCTTACTCCAGCAATGACTCCGTTAGTTGACACTTACTCCAGTGTCCAGTGTCAATCGCACTGAATTACATGAGCTTGTTCTCAGCCCACCCATTGCTTGGGAACCTTACACATTAGGAACACCTGTACAGCACAGTCTGGGTTTGTACTGGTCCAGTACCAGGCAGTTAGTGACACAAAACGTATTCTCAAAGAAACTGTAAAAGACTTAGCTTCGGTACTTGTCTGATGTCCGGTTTTGTCTGCGGGCCCCCCAAGCGGTGCCTTGGAAACCGTGAGCTGCGTCTGTCAAATGAAAAGGAATTAGTATGTGCGTTCACGTAGCTTGCTTCTACCACAGATTGGCTCGCACACAATTCTACATGCGGTTAGTAACATCATGCGCCTGATGCCCAAAAAATGGCATGTAATTCTCCTGCAGTGAACTGGTGCCTCCCGGGCCTCAATTCTCCCCGAGGCTTCATGCAGTTAGTGGTTCGGAACTGTGAATTCTCCCCGAGGCTTCATGCAGTTAGTGGTTCGGAACTGTGAAAATCTAATAAAGTACTTATCTTTAATGCCGCAGGGCCGCGGCGATGTAGTCTGGGCGAGGGATGGCCCTGCGTAGGAGTTGTGCCCTTTCGGAGCTCCGCGTCGGAGTTGTGCACTCTCGGAGCTCTGCAGGATGCGTCCGCCCGTGAGGAAGTCGAGCACGAACAGGGTTTCGGGGCTTGCGCATGCGCGAACCCGTCTCGCGCATGCGCGATAACTGGGGCGCTGTCCGCACGGGTTGCAGGCCCTGCGTGCCAGTCCCTGAATGTGCTGCTCCCGGGGCTGCTGGGAGTTGTAGTCTTCGGGTCTTTGTTTGCTCCTGATGCCGTTTTGGCCCAGTAGATGCCACTCTTCCCCATCTGATATTCCTACAAGAGGGACAGAGATGGCATCTACTGGATAAATAGGCCCCCTTACTGGTGGCTGCCACACTAGGCCCCTGCTGGGCTCTGACACTTGGAAGGAGAATCCTAAGGAAGATCCATACCCTTAAGATTTGAATTGTATTGAATGTGGAAACATTAGCTTGGGAGGAGATTCCTAAAGAAGACCCATGCCCTTGATTTGAATTGTACTGAATGAGGAAAAAGGCCTGGGGAAGGGGGTCATTTCCCCGGTATTAGCATACTTGATTGAAAAAAAATCAACCTTTTAAATTTGACCGAATTCTTTTGTTGATTTTTTGTGGAATTTTGGTCAAATTTAATTTTAATATCTATATAGGGTGGGGTAAGGGAATAGGTTAAGCTGGGGGGACTTGGGGGACGTGAGGTGCAGGTGTTCTACCCCCGCATTTTAGAGCAAATTAAAACCCAAAGAAAATCGGTCAAATTGTAAAAGGTCAACATTTTTTTATCAAGTAGACCTAAACCAATACCCCTGTAGTGAATTACAACACAAGAGGAGGGAGTTATCCTCTTGGCACGATTGCAGCAAGCTGGTTTTTGCCTGTTAGTTAAGGGCTGCTGGATCAGTCATGTGTTTAGCTGTTCCATTGAATTTATTTACTTATTAGCGCTCAGAACGCTATAATTCTTGTAGTCTGTAATTTGTTCGCTTTTAAATTGTGGAGACCACTTTTAGGACATTTTATTAATTTAATATTGCTTTTTACCTTGAAAATATGCCTAGATTCGAATTTATAAAGTGAACGCCAGATTTGTTTATTTTAATGTGTGTGTGACGTGTTGCAAGCAGGTGAAATCCTAGTACCTGAAGCATTAGCCTGATTTGTTTGGGTGAAGAAGCTACAAGTCTCAGCTGAGCTGCAGTTCTTTGCTCCTTTGGTTGGCCAGCAAGGAAGGCAGTGCCGGCGCGAATGCAGAAAGCCTGTCTTTGCCGGTTATTTAAGGACTGCTGGATCAGTTGTACGTTTAGCTGTTCCATTGAATTTATTTACTTATTAGCGCTCAGAACGCTATAATTCTTGTAGTCTCCAATTTGTTCGCTTTTGAATTGCGGAGACAACTTTTAGGACATTTATTCATTTAATATTGCGTTTTACCTTGAAAATACACCTAGTTTCGAATTTATAAAGTGAACGCCAGATTTGTTTATTTTAATGTGTTTATGACGTGTTGCAAACAGCTGAAATTCTAATACCTGAAGCATTAGCCTAATTTGTTTGGGTGAAGGAACTCAAGTCCCAACGGAGCTGTAGTTCGTTGCTCCTTTTGTTGGCCAGCAGGTGCGACAGCACTGACGCGACCACAGTAAGTCGGTCTTTGCCGGTCCTTGTCAGACGCTTCAGTGCTGTCGGCATGAGGTCTATAGGCACAAAGGTTAGCTAATATTTACATTCCTATTTACCCTTGGTCACATCCTTAGGATAGGAAGTGATGAGGGTGATTTATTATGGACACCCATGTATCCAGAAAAGATATTTTAAACATGCAAGTGGGCAACACGTGTATGGCACAAGAACCATTGACTAAATCGTGGGCTTATAACACAAACAGCAAACTTAAAGTACTATTACTCAACACAAGGTCACTAGTCAAGCATACACTAGAAGTGTCTGAGTATATTACAGAGCAGGATATTGATATCTGTGCCTTAACAGAAACCTGGCTCCATGTGCCAGCTGGACCATCCATCCTACTGGCTACCCCCAAGTACTATGCAATACGGCATGTCAATAGGTTGAACCAAGGAGGAGGAGGGGTTGCGTTCATTTTTAGGAACTGTCCAGATGTCTGGGAGTCTGAGGTGGACGGTCCCAAGGAGTCCCAAACATTATGTCTCAAAGTGAGGACTGATGCTACTACAACTATGAATATGATGCTTATTTACCGGCCACCCACCCTGATGCCAGATTTTGTCCCCCACTTGAATAGCCTAATTCTATCTCAGTTGAAAGACACCTCCAAATGGATTAACATGGAAGATTTTAATCTCTGGAAAGCGGACAAAAATGATTTCACAGCGCTAGAATTGGAAAGGTTCATGGCAGACATGGGCTTTACACAGCACATTGAGGAACCCCCTCATGTTAAGGGCAATATGCTGGACTGGGTGACCTCTTATAACGTTAACATTAGTAAACCTATTATTGCCCGTGTCCTTTGTCGGTCCTTTTTTTTCATTGAGTTTAATGTTGCCTCGGAGTACAAAGTCAGAAACATGGGAGCAAAACAAAACTGGAGTATTTCTAGAAATATCAGGAAACTGAAGCCAGAAATGATCCAGAGGTGGATTCCACCATCCATATCGAACATGTCACCCCTACACACAACAGAGGAATTGACTAATGCCTCCTGCACACCTTTGAAGAAGCAACAAATACGCTACATCTGTTAAAATCTAGGAAAGTGACCTGTAATAATTGCAATATTGGGTTCTCAGAAGAACTTAAGACGTTAAGGGTTTGCAAAAGAAAACACTTCTATTATTGGAAATTCACACAGGCTGAGCGGGATACATCCCTATACTTAGCAGCTGCAAAGACATATAAAGAAGCTGTAATCAAGGTTAAGAAAGTCACGTATGACGCATGTATTGTGGAGGCGCAATTTGAATCAAAAGACATTTTTAAAATTCTCAAAGAATTGGGGAAACCCGGGAATATCCAGCAGGAAAGCATCATTAAAGATTCATGGTGTTCAGGTATTCAAGAGGCCATGGTGGACAAAATTGCTACAATTAAAACCTTCATTCATAGAGCTACAGCCTCAAAAACGCAGACAGCCACAACCCCTGAGGCTGGAGACATAATAGAAGACCCGAATGGAGCACACCCGAGGGTTCCACTCTTTAATTTTAGGAGTATCTCAGAAGAGGAGGTGAGGATTATTCTGAACAAACTTAAACCATACTGTTGTAAAGGAGATATGTTTCCAGCAACAGCCCTTAAGGCATGCTCTTAAATCTTAATTAGTACAATCACAAAAATTGTTAATGCCCCCTTAATGTAAGGTAATGTTCCAACACATTTGAAGAGTGCCTGGATTTCTCCTCTTCTAAAAAAGCAAGGGTTCGATGCTACGATTCCAAATAATTACACACCAATAACTTATTCCCCCTTCCTGCTTAAAATACTGGATAGGATAGCATATGAACAAGCACTGGAACATCTGAAGACCCACAGCATTCTGCATAACCGGCCGTCTGGCTTCAGGCCAGGTTTTAGTACAGAATCAGCCCCCTTGCATTTAAAATCCATCATGATGGAAAAGATAAATGACAGACAGACTATGATACTGATGGCGTTGGATTTGTCTTCTGCGTTTGACTTAGTGGATCACCCACTTTTGCTAAAAAGACTGCAAGAAGTAGCTAATTTTAGTGCTCATGCGGTAACTTGGATGCAATCCTTCTTGGGAAATAGAACTGTGAGGGTGTATAGCAATACTGCAGAAGCCCAGCCGGCACTGCTTAATTGTGTAATGCCGGAGGGCGCTTGCCTATCCCCAGTTTTGTATAATATTTTTACAATGCCACTATTTCATCTGCTTGAGGAGAAAAAGATCTGTTTTTCTAACTATGCAAATGATACTCACTGTCTCATCCCACTGACAGGAATATCAGGAAAATGCAAGAATGGTGAACAAGACCTTTAACCTCATCCAGGATTGGATGCGCATGAGTGATCTTGCACTCAACCATGATAAAACGAAACTCATGGTTGTAGGATCCAGCACTAGATTGAGAAATCTTAATATTGAATACAAAAGGTTCCGCATTGTAGAATGTGAGATGGTGACTAAGGATAAGATAAAGACCCTGGAGGTTATTTTTGATCAAACCCTTGCCATGAAAGCGCATATTCGACAATATCTGTCCCAAAAAAGTTGTGAGACAGTGGCCAGAGCAATTATTGGCTCCAAGATCGACTAAACTGCAGGTGGTTCAAACAGCACTGTCAGAGCAATAAGGGGATTAAGAAAATCCAAACATGTCTTAGATGTCAGTAGAGGACTACACTGGCTATCGATAGATCCTAGGATCAAGTTTTGCCTACTCACCTACAAATGTCTGTCAGGACAATACCCAGCTTACATGGCGGACAGACTTAATAAGAAAAAAGAAATCAGAATTCTCAGATCCAACGATCTGACATTTCTAGAAGTACCAAGATCCAATTTGGCCTTGGGTAAAAGAAGTGCTTTTTGGGTGTCAGCACCCATGAGCTGGAACTATTTTTTTATTTATTTTGCAACGCACATAACCCGTAGGTATCTAGGCACTAGTTTCATTGTGGAGGGCAGGTTATTTATAACACGCTCGTTTTTTTTTTTCAATTGCAGATCCGGGTTTAGAACTTGTGTTTGCTCAGTGTGGTCTTGCTTCCAAGACTCGTGTGTTGCCACAGAGCTATCCTCCAGTCACGGAATGCAATGCCAGCTGATCTTAGAAGATGTGAATCATTCCAGCTCTTTAAGAAAAAACTAAAAACTTGCTTATTTAGATAAGTCGCTCCAAGTGTGCAGATTCCTTTAGGCTTTATGTTTGTGATCATCTATTAACATTTTCATGGGAACTTTTGTCCCAGCGTCCGTATGCCTGCGGGCTTTGTTATATTGGTAGCGCTCATATAAATAAATTAAAGTAAAGCAAAGGGCTATGAAGAACTTGGTTATTCTTTGAACTTTTGTTTTTTGTGAAGAGAATCCAGGGGAAGGGAGTCATTCCCTTTCGAACTGTGAACATTATCCATTTGGAACTTTTATTGAATTTGAACATTTGCGCACGTTCTATGGCAAAGACAATACCCTTAACACCGTAGAGTTTGTTTTAAACTGTGAGGGCTAGGATAGGATTTCGGACACAGGACATTTTGGCTTTGAACATCTTGTCACTTGAAATACCTCCTAGATTAGGGATAATGAGCCATTTTCTAACCCCTTTACTATTTAATAAACATTTATACCAATCACTATTAGTCCTCTGTGTCCGCGTCTCAGTCCTTGTTCCTCACAATACGTTTTACGATAGTGCTCGGGCGGGGTGGCTATTTTGTGACTGTGCTGTGAGAAGACTATCTGGTTTGACCACCTTTAATTTCTGTAGCGCAGGACCAGCATTGCTTTACCCTTGACACCATAGAACTGGGATGTGAAATCTCCAGTTGTTTTGGACTAGTACACTGATGATCCCTTACCATTGATTATGCTGGCTAAGACTATTGGTATTTGTAGTCCAAAACATCTGGAGAGCCAAAGGTTGAACACCTGTCCTGGAGTTTGTATGTCAAAAGCGATCTCCCAATTCCATCGGCACATAACAAGAACCCTAGATAAAAAATGTTCTTTAGCTCATGGGTGGTCAGGCTACGAAAATGTTGAGGGCTCCTAGATGTGGATGTGTTAAAACAATGCACAAGAAATAGGGAAGTACACCCCTTTCTACTTTCACACTAGGCTGAAAATGACCAGTTTCTATAGACAGGAAAAGGGGGTGGAAGTACGGGCATTTTAATTGCAGGCTTTGAAGTGTGCCTCCTGGGAACAACTGACAACCTCCTACTGCCGGTAGAATCTTGAGGCATACTAGGAGCTTTAAGGGGATTGGTAGGGGGTGGGGGGGGTGGGAAGCCTGATCCAACTTGTGTTGAGGCTTGGCTCTTCTGGAAGGCATGTGCATAATCCAGCCTTTTATTATCCTTATGAGATGACAGAAGGGGTACTTTGGTTTCAAAACGGGTGTACGGTTTTCTTGCCAGCATGCATGTGCAGATCTATTTCGGGCATTAGGTCTCCTTTGATTGACTGAATGTCACTTTACATGTACTATTTATTTGAGAGTTGTGTGGCATACTCTCTGTTAACCTTCAACTGCTTCAAAGCACTATCAGGCTTTGTGGATGGCATCAAGGTATAAAGTGTTAGACCCATATTTGCACGTTGCCCTGATTCTTGTATCAGCCGATTACTTATTTCGGGTTGGGTAGAGAAGGTGTGACAGATTGTTCTCTGATGGGTGGGCTCTTTCATTTGACAGAGGACATGTGGCAGTGGCCCATGTTCTTAACATTATTATATCTATACATTCTGCTTATGCCATTCGAAATGCATAACTGTATCTAAACGAATACAAAGAAAGAATAACATATGGACTGCATGGTTTGCCGTATGTGACATTGGACAATTGAGCTGTCGGTAGTATTTTCAGACAATGGTGCAGCGCGAAATTAAAATGTTTGAGTGTGGGAAGCAATTTGATAGCGCACAGTATTTAACAATAGCCCATGAGAGGATTGAGTGATGCCTCCTGTACTACTTTTTATTGTGATATATGTAGGTTTGCTTTTCCTTCATAAAAGTGAGTCTGCAAGTGGCAGAATGCAAGGAACTTATGCACGGCCAGATGTGCTATTCACTAGTGAAATGGGACAAATTGAAACGCCTGTAAACCTATATCACAGTTGCATTATCAGGGAAAAGTCACCTGATTTCTATTATTATTTGAAACAGGCATTAGGTAAATAGTGCAGTGCTGCACAAATAAACCACATTCTTTTGTTTGTTTATTAAGCACACGTCTGAAAGTGTTTAGTTGAGCCTTCTTTTACACATTTATCCGTCAACTCCAAGCTGTGGTGGGGATTTGGCTTTACAAATTCAGAGGGACCATTAACATCATAACAACACAAAGATAGCAGATGTAATTAAGATTTCATACTTTTCACGCAAAATGGTCACTGAAAAGGAGTTAGCCCGTTTAACCAAATTGACCATTAACTGTTGCCTTCTAGGCAGCCCTAACATGGCACAGGTGTAAATTGGAGGATTTCAGCATTTTAAATTGTACACGTTTTCAGGAGATTTTTACAAACGAAAGTTTAACAATTAGAATCAGGAAACAATATTCGATTGTAAGATATTGTTATAAATCTATAGCAAATAATATGACTAAAAATACAAAATACTATTTATGTGGAACACAAACCACAATGTCTTTGGCACTTAAATAGCAATGGCTATTATTGCAAAATTCAAAGGGAATAGGTTTAGCAACCCTGGCATGACAAAACACTGAGGCTAACCTGCTGCATACATTGACGTCTCTGTTGCAGGCACACTAACCCACTGAATTACTTCATAAACCTTCACAGAAGTGGAATAGGTTTCAGATGGGATGAGGAGGATGTCTCTTGAATTTATAAAATGTTTTTCCTAAAATGCTGCTCACAAGTGTTGTGTTCTCCGGAGGCCCAGCACGAAGGGGCTGGCTCCGGTCCAGGAGGCCGCGTGGGTTGGAGCGCGGCCTAGGCAGGAGCGCTGAAAGAACACACACACACACACGCTGGTTTCGCTTTGCCCGGAACTGCCTCCCACTCGAGGGGGCGGGGCTTTTATTAACTTGCCCTACGTCACCGCGCTGCGGGACGTAGGGCGGATATAACATTCCTCCTTTATTTCAAAATAACCTAACAAAACAAACATAAGCAACATGCTCAACTATAAACTCCTGCCACTGCTGTTGGCTTAGCATACATAGTCATTCAGCCTCGTAGGCGGTCTCATGGTCTTTCTCAGACTGTACCGCTTCGCTTGGGGGCTGTCCCCGCTCGGTTCGTAAGTCTGCTCACCTTCGCTGCATGTGTCCTCACTGCTGGGCAGTCTCGGTGATTGCCAGCTGCAATCCCCTGTGGATTCCTCCTCGGGGTCTTGCGCCGGCACGTCGCTGCTTTGTTGCTCGTTGTCATCGTGAGGCCCCTCGCAGTCCGTCCAGAGGTGCTGGGGCACGGGCTTGAACCAGGAGGCGTTCCTTGTTACTTCCCGACCTCCCCGTGTGACAGTTATCATGGTCCCACGCCGGTTGCTGATAGTCCATGGCAGTTCCTCATACCTGGTGTCTAACTTGGATTTCGTGGGATTTCGCAACATGATGACTTGGTCGCCCACTCTGTGGTTTGAGGGCCTTGCTCTTCTCTTGGCGCTCATGTGAGCATTGGCACGTGTTCTCCTCGTTTCCACGCGTGCATGGTCGACGTCGTCAGGGGTTCTGCTTGGATGATGGGGGATCGACGAGTTGATGATAGTTCCGAACATAAGGTCAGCAGGTGGTATGCCCGTGGTACTGTGGGGGGTGACCCGATAGTTCCTTAGGAACCGGAATAGGTCGACCCTCCACGGGCTGGCGTTTGCCTTTGATACTCGGAGTACCTTGTTGATGGTCCTCATGAATCGCTCGACGTCCCCATTCGCTTGTGGCCACCTTGGCATGATGTGGTGATATTTAATGCCCAGTTCCTGTAGGTATGACCTGAATTCCTCCCCTGTGAATGGGGGTCCATTGTCACTCTTAATGGTCGTGGGCAGACCATGGGTGGCAAACATCTTTTCTATTACCGGGATGACCACTTCCGCGGCGGTGGACTCCAGTATCTCGACCTCTGGATAGCGTGAGTGGTCATCGATTGCCACCAGTAGATGTAGACCCTCTCTGATTTTGCAAAAGTCAATGCTGATCGCTTCCCATCGTGCCCGGCCACGCTCGGCCGATAGGATCGGTTCTGGGTCTGGTGGTCCACTCGTTATTTGGCAGGGTAGACATGTGTTCACTAGGTCCTCAACACGATCGTCGATGTGAGGGAACCATACCCTGTGTCTGACCCGTGCCTTTGTTCTTGCAAGCCCTTGGTGTCCTTCATGCGCTAGAGCAACTATCCTGTCCTGCAGCCTCGGGGGTATGATGATGCGGTCACCCCTTAGCAGGAGCCCTCCCTCCGTGATTGAGAGGTCTTGCCGAACCGTGAACATGCCTGCTAGGAACTCCTTGGCCCCCTCGGTTCTGTTGCGTGTGTGCGACATGAAGTCTTTCCAGTTGCCTGACATGATGGCGTCTTTTACCAGATCGCAACAGGGGTCATTCTGGGTTTCTGTTGCAATGTCCTCAATGTTTATCGCTTTGGGCCTCATGGTGCGGACTACTTGACAAATGTGCTCCTCCGTTTCTTCGGTGACTAGCACTTCCTGCTGGGTGGCTGGTCGTGGGTGTCTCGACAGGAAGTCTGCGGGGTTGCCACTGCCCGGTTGGTAGACAAGTTCGAAATCATATTGCTGGAGGTGTAGTAACCACTTGGTGATTCTGGCTGGTGGGTGTGCCGATGACCCAATGAAGATTGGTAGTAGGGGCTTGTGGTCGGTGATTGCCGTGAATTTACGCCCATATAGGTACATGTGGAAGTGTCGACACCCCCATAGAACGGCGATTGCCTCTTTTTCTATATGGGAGTACCTTTGTTCCGTTGCTGTGAGCGCCCTGGATGCATATGCAATCGACCTTTTGGTGCCCTCTTTCGTGACATGCATCAGGATTGCTCCAAGTCCGACTGGGCTGGCATCCACAAATAGTTCGGTCGGGAGGTCCGTGTCGTAGTAGGCCATCTTGGTATCAGTCGACAGGGAGTCTTTTATGCTCTCAAATGCTTCCTGGCATTTGGGCCCCCAGTCCCACTTGGTGCTGGCCTTTGTTAGTTCCCGCAGCGGTTCGGATAGGGTTGCTAAGTTTCGAATGAATCTGCCACAGTAGGTGGCCATTCCCAGGAAACTGCGCACCTCGGTGGGAGTCGTGGGGGGGCTGGCAGCTTGTATGTCCGCCACTTTCTGGGGATCAGGTGATATGCCGGTGCGGTCGAACCTGTATCCAAAAAAAGTTATTTCCGGTTTTAGGAATTCGCACTTCTCTCGATGGATTGTGAGTCCGGCGCTTTCCAGCCTGCCCAGTAGTGTCTTGAGTCTCATGATGTGTTCCTTGGTGTCCGGTGCATGTATTAGGATGTCATCGCTCACGTTCAATACCCCTGGTATGCCTCTGATGACCTCCTGGATGGTCTGTTGAAAAACCTCCGCGGCCGACGATATGCCGAAACTCAGGCGCTTGTACCTCCTCAGACCTAGGTGGGTTGAGAACGTGGTGATATAGCGCGACTCTCTGTGTAGCTTCAGCTGGTGGTACCCCGCCTTTAGGTCTACCTTCGAGAACACACACGATCCAGTGAGGTCAGTGATGATTTCATCAATTGTAGGCGTTATGTGTCGCTCTCTTTTGATGGCTGCATTGGGCAGGCGCATGTCAATGCAGATCCGAACTTTTCCTGGCTGTTTGGGCTTCCGGGTGACCACCATCGGGGAAACCCACGGTGTTGGTCCCGTGACTTCTTCAATAATACCAGCGGCTTCGAGTGACCTTAACTCCTTCTCAACTTGTTCCCTCATGTGGAAGGGTGTCCTTCGGTGTCTTACCGCGTGTGGTTGCATTGATTGATCAATATGTAGTTTGATGGTCTTTCCTTTGAGACAGCCTATCCCCCTCTGTAGCTTGGGGTGTTGCCTGAGGAAGTCCTCAACCTCGGATGTGTCGTCAACGTGCCATATGAATTTGACCACGCCCAGGTCTTCAGCCGCATCTCCGCTCAGCAGGCTTTCAATTCCCGCCTTGACAACATAGATCTTCGACCATAACTTCTGTTCGCCATGCTCAAGAGTGGTGCGGAACCTCCCGATGACTGGTAGAGGTTTCCGACTGCCGTAGGCAAATAGCCGAGTGTCTGTGGATTTTAGCTCGGGTCGTGGTGCGAGGGTTTGGAAAACGGTAGTTGGCATGACGTTTACCGAGGCCCCCGTGTCAATGGTCATTTGTATGTCCTGGCCTTGTATGTTGACCATGCATTTTCGTCGCCTGGCGGTTCTTTTCGACGGTGCTGGCCCTTGGTTTAGTGTCGATACTAAGTACACCTTTCGGCCCTTTCCTTCGTTCTCCGTGCCTGCTGTTTGTCGTAGGGCTGAGAGGTCATCCCCTTCTTCTTCTGTCGAGGAGTTGACTACCGCTACCCTCCTCGCACTGGCTTGTTTCTTTTTTTTCGATTGCCCTTTTTCCTGGGATCCTTGTGGAGGCTGTAGTGGCGTGTTCACTGATCTGCACACTTTCGCGTAGTGATCCTTCCTGCCGCATGCTCTGCACGTGGTGCCTTGCGCCGGGCAGTTTCGCCTTCCGTGCCTTTGACCGCCACACCATCCACATTCGGTTGGTCCTGGTGCTCGAGGCTGCCACCTGTTCTGGGTGTAGCCGCTGCCACTTTCGCTCCTCGTTGATTGTCTGTCCGAGATTTGAGCAACCATCGCTGTGGAAAATGACGGCTGGAGTTTTTGTAGGGTCACTTCCATGTTGGCGGCCCTGGAGTGGGCAAGCTCCCTCTGTCGACCCAGTTCCAGGATGCGTTGTAGAGGGATGCCCTTTTCACTGAGCACGAGACGCCTCAGCTTCTCCGAGTGAATTCCATTTATGATTTGCCTCCTGATCTCCCTTTCAGTGTTCGTAAACTCACACGACATGGCCAGCTTCCTCAGCCTCGTGTGGTAGGCGTCGAGAGTCTCATCGGTGGCCTGGATGGTTGTGCAAAAGATAAAGGTTTCATAGTCTGGATTTAGTTGCGGTAGAAAATGTGCTGTTAGAGCGTCCTTCGCACTCCGGTATGCATCTTGGCCGTCATCCACATCCAAGGAGTTAAAAATGCGCAGCACCTCGTCGCCCACACTGAGGAGTAGATGAGCTTTCATTTTTCTGGAAGACGTGACGTCCTTACATTCCATGGCCATCTCAAACTTCTGTAGCCATAGCTGCCATCTGGGCCCACTGGACGATGGGTCTGTGAATGGGTCGAATGGTTGGATCAACGTCGACGAACTCCCCTGCGTGCGAGGCGGTGGTGATGCCATAGACAGGTTTGCCGCCATCCTGGACGGTGTGGAGGGTCCAGGGGTCGATGACCCAGTCGCCATGGTGTTGCGTGCGCTTGATCACCGATTCTCTGCCTTCTGGGTTCGTGCGCGCCCTGTGTTGAGGCAGTGTCCTACCGGCACTTGTACTCCGATGGATTGGCGCTTCGTGGCCTGTGTGCCATGCAGGAGACGTTGTGCAGGTGATGACCGGGATGACACGAGAAGAGCAGAAAAAAAAATGTTCACCCCCTGAGGATGAGGTGTGGGAGGGGAATGAAAAAAAAAAGAAAGTTTTGTTTTTTTTTTCTTTTTTGGGGGGTGGGGGTCACGTGATCGTGGGGGCCCCCACCGGGTGTCCAAAAATTCACACGGAGCGTCCGTGTGGCTTCCGCGTGCAAGGTCGTGGTGGAGCGCGTGGATGCTCGCTCACCTCGTCGCCATTGTTGTGTTCTCCGGAGGTCCAGCACGAAGGGGCTGGCTCCGGTCCAGGAGGCCGCGTGGGTTGGAGCGCGGCCTAGGCAGGAGCGCTGAAAGAACACACACACACACACGCTGGTTTCGCTTTGCCCGGAACTGCCTCCCACTCGAGGGGGCGGGGCTTTTATTAACTTGCCCTACGTCACCGCGCTGCGGGACGTAGGGCGGATATAACAACAAAGTTTAACATTATGGCCACATAATATGAAGTAATGAAAAAGAAGGAGCCAAGATGAAGGTATATTTACATGAAAGAAGTAGCAAGAAGATTGACTTTGACTTTTAAAGAAGAGCGAAAAGATGTGAGTGCATTTCAGAGTTTGGGAGCAAAAAGCCCAAATAAGCAAAAACGCGATTGAACATAAGCAAGGTGTGGCGTATCCAGGCTGGGCCCGAGCACATGGGTGAGGGGAGACCCGAGCCACGTGACACGGGTGTTATAAAGATTTCACCCGGAAGAGGATTATTCCGGCGCGAGCAACCGACAGAGTAAGTCGTGCGTCGTCCTTGCTCCGTAGGCTTGTGGGAGAACGAGTGCGACGGATAAGTGTTACCCAACCTCCGCATGCACACCGGAAGTCGGGAAGAGCATATCACACTGGCGACGAGGATTTCGACACTGTGCGCATGTCAGGAAAAAAAACACTGTCAATGTGCCACTCCTCTGCATGTGTAACAGTCCGCGACCCGGACACCATAAGGTTTTGAACGGCAAGAATCACTACGTGCCACTCTGCTGCCTGCCCTGGGCATCAGCTTCTTCACTGGGTTCCGGCTGATGTTCTCTTGGCCTCGGTAGCTGGAGAAGCTTCCAGGGATTGAGCCTTCCAAGGATCTTTTTCAGGCCTTTTATCATGAAGTCGCTGCTTGTCACAATGGGAGAAGTGTAGGGACTCCTGGATAATCCCTGACTACAGAAGATCATCCAGATGGCGGCGTACATCTTCCAAGTCTCCTGCGGCCTGGCGTTGGGTCTGCTCCCTGAAGTGAAAGTCATCCGACACCCGGATCCGATGTTCAGCTCCATGGGCCTTGCCAATGTCCCAGTGGCTTGTGGAGAATGCCTCGGCGCGCAGGGCGAGCTAGTCCCTCAGGTGGTCTGTGTCCCTCTCCTAGATCAGGGAGTCTCCAAAGTCCAAGGTCTTTGGATCTAACGCCGCCGCGGATTAGCTGGTTTCGACGCTCGCCGGGGCTACAGATGCAGTCAGGTGTAACTGTGCGATGACGGTGCATCCTGGTACACGGATGGTACTATTGGTCACATTAATGACTGGTATATTGATGGTCTTCAGGCCCGTTCCATCCTTTGTCACCATGGTCCGCTGTACCAGTAAACCCCCTGAGAGCTTTCCACGTTCTGGTGCCTCCATCATCAGACTTCCTGGTCGATTTTCCCTGCTGAGTCTCACTGTGCCAGGAACCATCACAGTGGCGTGTGCCGGGATTGTGATCTGCCCGAACTGGGTGGTGAGAACATCTCCAGTGGTTTGATCAGGTGGAGCGCTGGACCGGATCTTTCTCTCTGCAAGTAAATGGGGTGCATGGACAACGTGCTAGCATATCGTGGTCCAGCCATCTGCCGACATAATGCCGCCAGGGCGTCGAACATCCAAGAATTGAATTCAATCACCACTGGTGTTGCAGGATATTAACTCCGACTGCTGCAAACCAGAGCCAGGGTGTCGATGGGAGTGCAGACTCCAGCTACAATGTGTGGAAACTGTGGTCTGACCCAGATGTACCCCAGATATTTGCAAGGGTTTTCTCCCACGGCAAGAAGGTTCAGCCCAGCCAAGGGCTCCAATGGGATATGTGCCAGGTGTTTTCTGTAGAATGGCTCATAAACGATGGTCACCTGTGAGCCACTATCCAGGAGCGCTTGTGCCTGTCGACCAGCGATGGCAATTGTCATGGTGGCCGGTGGTTTTACGAGCCCATCAGGTATTGCCCATGATGTTCGGGTGCTGCGCTTGCTGGTAGTTTCACTACAGGTGACCTTCCTTTTGGGTGGACTAACCAATCTGGGTGGAAGCTGGTTCCCAGATGCCTTGCCCACCAGTGGTGCCACTGCAGCCTTGGGCCTGTCCGGTGGTACAGACTTGTGGGTTGTCACCTACACTTGGTCGGAATGTAGAAGTATTGAGGATTCAGGTGCTCCGCTTCTTGGTCCTTGCTGGCGTTTCCCATGATTGCATGTTTTGGAGTATTCAAGGCCTGGAACCTTGCAACAACTTGGATGTATTCTGATGGGTTCATGCTCATACGTAAGGTGCGACCCTCCTGTCCATACCTATTACAACTAGCATAGCTGAGGTGAAAGTTGACCCTAGAGTTAGGTTGATCCAATGAAAGTGCTTGCGTAGGTCATATCAGTCCCCTTCGAGGGTGCTCAATTGTGGTCTGTGATTGTGATAAGATTGCTGGGTTCTAGTGAAAAGTTTGGGAGGTATCGAGCAGATTATTGGGTGTGAACATTTAAGAACACCTTCCATGATCCAGCTAGTGTCTTTCCACACAACCTGTCTCTTCCTGTTGGAGCTAAACTGGATGTTTAGGGGCACAAATACACTGAAAAAATAGATACTTAAGGCTTGGACGTTGGACAGAAAAGCATCCTGTGATGACTGAGTGGAGGGCCGTTTCTTTCTCTCTCTGTAGTGGAAGACCGACACAGACACTGGTAAGGGATTAATTACTTGGCATTTTATTTGCAATCTCTCTCTCTCTCTCTCTCTCTCTCTTTCTCTCTCTCTCTCTCTCTATATATATATATATATATATATATATATATATATATATATATATATATATATATATATATATATATATATATATATATATTCACTAACAAAAACCTTGTCAAAGGGACTTTATGGTTAAGTTGCGCTACTAAAAACCTATCAAATTCAGTGAAAAAACGTTGTTACAGGGACGCTATGGCTACAAGTAAAACCGAAAACCCACTGATATTCGCCAGTTATGGTAAGCTAAGCAACCATAACTCGCCCCACCACTGTGCACTGCTAAAACTAATAACCATGACATCAAAGATGACATCACAAATGAATTTGACAGGTTTTTAGTAGCAAAACTTTACCATAACGCTCTTTAACTATGTTTTTTGTAAGTGAGTTTCATAGGTTTTTAGTAGGGTACAGAAATGGGAACATTGCTTTTGCATAGTGTTGGCAGTAGACGTGATATGTTTGTAGTACCGCACCTTCACCATAACGTCCCCTTAAGAACGTTTTGTCAGTGATAGCTTGTCCGCCATCCTCATGAACTTGTGGAAAGGCCAAATTCCCCTGTGTGTGTATCCATTTGTGCTCCCCCTTCCCTTGCCTAATAGTGTTGGTGTATCTGACAAATGAAAGGTGTGCATATTAATTGTTGGTGAGACTGGTGCATGGCGTTTCTTTTTGTGTTAACATAGCATGGTGAATTTGTGCCACAAGTTATGAGCCGAGATAGCTGCATGTAAGCAACGTGGAGGTTTCCTATGCAGACTGCCCCAGGCCGGCGTATCTGGAATCACAATGCAGGTATCCGTAGGACTACAGTACTGGATGCATGGCCGCAAGTGTGGAAGCACTTTTTTTTTTAACTTGTTTATTTATTAAACAGCGCACAGGAGCATGCATGGTAAACTTACATTTGTTACAGACAACATGTGGCACTTGGAATACCCCTCTCCCCCCAACCTTCGCGCCTTCAGAGGGCATTGTTCCTGGGCCTCATTCCATTCAGCAAGGCGGCAAGGTGTCCCCCATAGAATGGAGAGCATTCATGCGGCTTAAAAGTGAGCGCCGGATAGTTCTGGTCATAGTCTAGGACCGGGCCGAGATGTCAGAGAAACGATGGAGTCTGCCCGCCTTGGCTGCTGTGACCTTTTCAGCTATCAAAATGTCCCAGAGTTTAATCCACCATAGGAGCATGAGGGGGCTTTCCACAGTTTTCCAGGTGCGGGCTCCCGTGATTTTGGCAGCCAACAAGAGTTGAGTGATCAGCGTGACCCCCCAACCCGTTCTCGGGTAAGCGTCTGGGTGCGGGATCCCTAGAAGGACCTGTTCGGGTGTTAGCGGAATAGTCACGTGGGTGATGTCTTTTATAGTGGCGAGGCATTGGGTCCAGAACTCCTTTACCTTAGGGCAGGTCCACCACATGTGGAAGTAGGATCCTGAGTGGCCGCAAAGACGCCAGCAGTGAAGGTCCAGGGCTTGTTGGAAGTGGTGAAGACGCAACGGGGGGTAGTACCATCGCAAAAGCAGTTTGTGGGCGCATTCCCGGTTGGTAATGCAACGGGATGCTGTGCGCGTCCTGGTCCAGACGTCCACCCAGGATTGGTCCTCTATGGCATGACCCAGGTCCGCCTCCCATAGGGACATGTAGGAGGGTTTAGAGAGGAGGGGGTCGTCCAGCAGTAGCTTGTAGAGGGCAGAGATCTTCCCTCGGGCAGGCAGATCTGCCACTGTGAGTTCCAGGGGAGTGAGGGGCCGAGCTGCCACCATTCGGGTCTGGGGGTTGGATCTTCTTTTACCATGCTTACTGTTTGCCTACCGAGAGGTACCACAGGAGGGTGTTGGCTTCAGCCCCTTAGAACTTCGGTTCGGTCATCCCGTACGGGGACCCTTAGCCATCGTCAAAGAGGGATGGGAGATGCCCACTCCCCCTGTTACTACCAACGTAGTTGATTATGTGCTAGGGCTCAGAAAACGGATGGTACTTCTGATGGGCTTGGCTAGTGATAAATTGAAGGCAGGACAAGCGCTGGTGAAACATTGGTACGACCAGAACGCTTCCCTCATCAACTTTACACCTGGTCAGCAAGTCCTGATCATGAATCCCATAAGGCCTCGAGCTTTACAGGACAAATGGTCAGGCCCTTACACAGTGGTGGAGCCCCTGGGTGAGGTTAACTATTTAGTGGACCTTGGAAGGCCTGGACAGGCTCCAAAAGTGTTTCACGTGAATAGGCTGAAGGCTTTCGTCCCAAGAGTCGAAATCGCAGCACTGCTACTGGCTTCAGACGTTGAGGAAGAGGAGTCTGAACCTCTCCCCGACCTGTTCCAAAGCGGTCCTTCAGATAGCTCCTTTGAGGGTGTCCGAGTGGCCCCTCACCTGACTTCTGATCAGCAGGCTGAGGTGAAAAGTTTGCTTAGGCAGTTTTCGCCCCTGTTTTCACAGTCTCCTGGTTTGACACCTTGGTGCAAACATAACATTGACACAGGAGACAGTGTACCTACCAAAAGTAGGGGATACAGGATGTCAGACAAAGTACGGTCTTATATTAAGACCGAGGTCAACAAGATGTTAGACCTTGGGGTGATTGAACCCTCTAGTAGTCCTTGGTCCAGCCCAGTGGTTTTGGTTCCAAAGGCAGGCACTTCTGAATTGAGGTTCTGCGTGGATTACAGGGCTCTGAATGCTGTCACCAAGACAGATGCACACCCCTTGCCTCGAACAGATGAGCTGGTGGATACTTTGGGTGCCTCCAAGTACCTCAGCACGTTTGACCTCACTGCTGGCTATTGGCAAATAGCTTTAGCAGAATATGCCAAGGAGAAGACAGCATTTTCTACTCCAGACGGCCTTTACCAATTCCGGGTAATGCCGTTCGGGTTGAAGAATGCACCTGCCACTTTCCAGAGGCTTGTGAATCATGTGTTGAATGGGTTGGACGAATTCTGTCTTGCATATCTGGACGATATAGCAGTTTTCAGTGCCACCTGGGAAGACCATGTGAAACACCTTGGGGTTGTGCTCCAGGCTCTTCAGAAAGCACACATGACCATAAAGGCTAGTAAATGCCAGATTGGACAAGGCTCAGTGGTTTACCTTGGACATGAAGTAGGTGGAGGGAGGATACAGCCTCTTCCCAGTAAAGTACAAGCAGTACAAGACTGGCTTACCCCCACTACGCAAACCCAAGTGAGAGCCTTCTTAGGACTCACGGGGTATTACCGCAATTTTGTGGCAGACTATGGCACCATAGCTGCCCCTCTGACTGCCCTCACAACTCCGAAGAAACCCAAGAAGGTAACTTGGACCGACAAGTGTGAGAAGGCCTTCAATGGCTTAAAAGACTCCTTGTGCCAGGCCCCTGTCCTCAGGTCAGGGCCCCTGATTATCAAAGACCTTTTATCGTGCAGACGGACGCCTCTGACACTGGGATAGGAGCTGTACTATCACAAGTAGATGAGAAGGGTAAGGAACACCCTATTGGTTTTATTAGCCGCCAGCTTAAGGACAGAGAGCTCAGATGGTCCACGGTAGAGAAAGAATGTTTCTCTGTTGTGTGTCCCCTAAGGAAGCTGAGGCCCTACCTCTATGGGACCCACTTCACTGTGCAAACTGACCATAAGCCCTTAAAGTGGCTAATGAACATGAAGGGGGAGAATCCAAAGTTGCTTAGGTGGTCCATAAGTCTACCAGGCTTCGACTTCACTATTGAGCATAGGCCAGGTGTCCAACATAGCAATGCTGATGGGTTGTCCAGAATGTTTAACCGACCTGAACAAGAGACTCATCCAGGGGTGGATTAGTTCCCCCTGTCCATAGTCTGGGAGAGGCGAGTGTTAGGAAAGATTTCGTAATTGTAGGTAATTTTCCTTCCATGTGGCAACCCCTAAACTTTTTGCTGTTGTTTTTCACCTTGTTCTTGACTTTGCCAGAGAAGTGCAGCCTTCTGCCGCACTCCTCTGGGCTTTCGCTCCTTTCTTACGGGGAAACGGACATGCCCTTAAGACAGTCAGTACCGGGGAACGCTGTTTCCCGTAGTTTCTTTTATCATGTTGCGGCTTTCGTGCAACATGACACAAGAGGGCACTGTAAGCTAAGTTACAGCTCTCTTGGGTCTCCAGCCTTCTACAGGCCCTAGATACTCGTTTAGGATTGTATCTGATCGGTGCAAGTGATTCAGGGACGGGAATGGTGGCAGCGATCGTTTCTTGTGTTTTGAGCTCCTTTTGGCGTTCTGAGCGTGTTTCTCGCGCTTAACCCAAAATGGTGGCCTGGCTCCCAAAATGGCCAGACCATGAGGCTCCTTTGTCCTGTCCGCTGACCGTCTTGCTCCCTTCACCTTCCCCAGGTCGAGCCGACCCGGGGCCTTCCTTATTTGGGCATGTACTTTCCCGCGAAACACGGATGCTTTCGCGGGCTTCTACATGTCTTGTGTGTGCCTCCAGGATGCGGGCTGGGATGTCTGGTCCCAATACACATCCTGGGTGCCAGAGAGTCTGGGGTGGTGTGAATGCCTGGGACCACCGTGGTCCGTGATTGGTCAACGAATGGTGTGAGTGTTGATGAGCGGATCTCCCATTGGGTCCCCTCCGTTTTGGCGCGAAGGGAACCGTGGATAAGAGGGGGCTGGAAACACCACTACCATGTCGATCTCCTGAGTTCTCACGAACGAAGGAATACAGGAGCCAAGTATCCTGCAACCAAGAGGCTGGACCGAGGAATCGCTGGTGACCCGCTGAAGGACTTCTCCTCTGCACTGCTGTCGCCTTGTGAAACCCTTTTCACCTTCGATCGAACCAGAAGGCCTGTACTGGTACTTCGACCCTTGGAATAGCGGGAACAGCTATTCTCGGCATCTTCACCATCTCCTGCCAGTAAGCCTTCGGAAGCATCTCTGGGCCATCCAGCTGACTGACCAGCTTACACGGGAGTCTTGCTCTGTAACCGCCGCCAGGTTGTGTAGTATTTTGAGTTCTTGTCACTCTCACACGCTTCGTACACTTGGCGTTCCCAGGTCTGAAGTGAGTAGTGTACATTTGGCTCAGATACACACGGCCGCTCCGTTGCCCTGCTGTGGTAACAAACTGTGCGGGTTTCTTCGATTGGGACGTCTTTTTACTCAACACGACGACGAGGCGTTCCCTGCTCTTCTAAACCTGCCAGCTGCTGAAACTGAAGCGGAGAAGCCTGGGTCTGCTTGCATCGGGGACCGGTGAGTAGCATAGCTAGGATCTGGTCGCCCTCCTGCAGGAGCCCATTGCTTTTCCCCGCTGTGTCAAACAGCACCCCTTTTACGTACTCGCGCTCTGCTTCTGCCCACTGTGGAGGCTGCGCTTGAGTCGCGGAACTTGTTCTTCTTTTGTGCACTAAACTGAACTGCCTGATTTCCCTCGAAGAGCTTCTCCTTTTGCCCGTTGGCACCAGCGCGTTCAGGTACTTTTGAGCACAAGGCTCCACTCTTCGCAGGGCTCGGACTTCCATCTAGTTAGGTACCTCTGAAGGCGAACTGGGTCTAAGCATTATTTCGCACTGCCTGTCTTCCTTCCCTTTTACGTGGACTACCCATTTCGTGCATCTAACGCTTGAGACTGTCGTATTTGTATATATATTGTGTTGATATGGTATGTGTTGGTTTACTATCGTTATATTGTGATATTCTCGCAGGGGAGGGGGTAAGGAGTTGTGCTGCCTTAACCGTGAAGCTACGTCCCCCGACCCTTGAGAGTTTAAATCTTGGGATTAAGAGGCAATTAGTGTTGGAAACTCTAGAAGGTCTTATAGAAGGTAGCAGAGAGCTGCATTATTTAGACATTTGTAAGTGAGAGAAGCCACTTTCAGCTGGATTTTTTCCTGCGTGGATAGCCAGTTGTTTCATTTTCTTGTTATGGTGATAACCCTGATAACCCTGAGTGCTACTCTGAGAGCATTGTTCTGGAGGAACTGGATTTTCTTGATAATTTCCACGTTGGCCCTGAGGTAGAGAGAGTTACAGGAATCCAGCTTCGACAGAACAAGAGCTCTTGCCAAGGTGATGTAACTGTTATTGGACAGGAAGGGTTTACCTGCTCTGATTAATTTACAAGTGTATGCTGTAGCGAATGCCATTGCATGAACCTGTTTTCTGAAGGAAAAGGTCTAATCCAGGTAGAAACCCAGAGTTTTAACATCACTAGCGACCGTGATGGGGTTGCTATCAATATTAAATGAGGAGTATTTAGGCCCCAGTTTTTTGAGGGTTGAGGAAGTGCCCAAGATAATGATCTCACCCGTATCATCATTCAGGCATAGTCCATGTGTGGCCATCCATGCCTGGATGATGAGATAAACCCTGTTCACCAAGGCAAAATCCTTATCAAGATCACCGGTAAGCGGTAGGAGAAGAGTGTCATCTGCATAGTTAGTGTAGGTGATACCAAGAAGGTCCAGATCATCGAACAGGGGCTTTGTGAATATGTTGTACAAGGTAGGAGAGACACAAGAACCCTGAGGCACTCCGCAAGAGATGGGGATAGGGTCTGCGGCTGCAGTGGGGGAGAAGACTCTCATAGTCCTATTGTTAAGAAAGGATTCAATCCAGACTATGGCTTCTTTTGAGAAGTGAGTGGCTGAATCCAGATGCCTACAAAGGACCCCGTGATCCACCAGATCGAAAGCAGCTGATAGGTCCAAAAGCAGGAGGAGGGCTGACTTTCCTTTGTCTCTGATTTCCTCGATTTGGGCTTTTAGGTGTATTAAGGCTGTTTCAGTCCCGTGCTGGTGCCGAAAGCCTGACTGGTGAGCCCCCAGCAGGTGGTTGGATTCCAGGTATTTCTGTATTTGTAAATAAGCCATTTTGTCTATAATTTTTAGGAGGAAGGACACTGTTGTAATTGGACAGTAATGAGGCATTGATAAGTTTTGTGATAAAAGGGGCCAGATCTCTGGCAGCATCCTTTATCAGTTGGGCAGGGCATTGATGTCCCTGGCAATTAGAGGGTTTGAGCGATAGAATAATTTTTTCAGTCTCTTTGATGGAGACATTGGAGAATTTGAAGCGAGGGGGGCCAACTTTGTCTACGGGTGGTGTGGTGGAGTTTATAGGGGAGATGTTCATTGTAAGTGAGGCTTTTTTATTGGCGATTTTGGCTTGTAGGGTTGATACTTTATCGACCAGTGCTTGTTGTATGTTAGAGTACCAAAGTTTGTCTTTAACACAATTATCAGGAACTGGGATGGGGGCTTCCAATTCCTTCACGATAACAAAGAGTTCCTTTATACTTGAATTGGCTTGAGCAATCCTGGAATTATAGGTTTCACGTTTGGCTGCGATTATTTCACTTTTATATAAGGCAGATGTTGACTGAAGCTTAGCTTTGTTTTCCTCGGAAGGAGATCGTCTTCATGCTACCTCACATTGTCTTCTTTTTACTTGCTCTTTACTTTCAAGTGTGGTGTGTGACAAGTATTGAGGTGAGCTTTGGGTTTGCTTGGTCGCATTTTAAGGGGTGCAATTATGTCTAGTGAAGTGGACATGATATTATTGTATTCATTCACCAGGGCCTCAGGAACCACATTTTCCGGTAGAGAGTTCAGAGTGGGGAGAATCAGAGGGAGTAGGTTAACGGGGTGATGTTTTTTTGTTCCTGGTTGGTAGGGGTGGGGCATGCTGGGTAGTGATGAATGTTTGTCGTTTAGTTGCTAAGGAGAATATCACAAGGTGGTGATCTGTCCAAATTTGAGTGGAGATGGATAAGATAGATACATTACAATTGTAGTCTGCCACCCAGTCAATGGTTCTCCCTTTGATGTGCTTAGGCTGGAGCACTCTCTGAGTAAAGCCAAGGTCAATTAGGGTATTGGCAACACTTGAAGCGTGTGGGTCAGTTAGGGTATTGGCAACACTTGAAGCGTGTGGGTCTTTAGGGTCATTGGAGCCCAGGTTAATATCCCCTAGTAACAAGACTTGGGAGGATTTTTTTAGGTCGCTAGACAGGATAGTAGAGATATTCTCTTTGAATGTTCCATTAGGACTAGGGGGTATGTAAATTAAATGAATAGTGAGGGTCTGGGTTTTATTAATAGCTAGTTTAACTGTGAGGGTTTCACATGATTTGATATCTAGGGAGGGTGCTAGCCTTATTGACAAGTTAGATTTGGCAATGAGGGCTATACCTCCTCCTCGTGCCTCATTTCTATCAACTCTTAAAATGGTGTAGCCATTGGGAATAGCCATCATGAGGGCAGGGCCTGCGGCAGTGATGGCCAGAAAGTCATAATTTTCATATTGGATAAGGTTGGAAATCTCAGTGGCGTGGGCAACCAATGATCTGGTGTTTATAAGGGCACCTGTGATGTTGTGGCTCGAGATAGGGACTGTGCAAGGTATACCTGTGGGCATGACCTTGGGTGTGGTAGTGTGCGTACTGGGCCTATTAGGGGTATGGTCAGTACTTGTAGTTTTTTGGTTCACGTGGCAGTTAGGTTTCTGGATTGCAGGGTGCGGGGATCTATTAGTGGGTTCATAAAGTTTTGTTAATCTAGAGCGTAGTTTAGCGTTCCTAGTAACAGAGTTGCACTGGTACTTTAGGATTAGGTTTGAGGTGGGGGTATTTGGGTGTATCATAGTGGATGCGTTACCTCCCTGCAGGTGATTGGGGTTGAGTTGGCCTCGGGGGTAAGAAGGGCAGAGCCAGACGAGTCCCAAAAAGCTGATAAGTGGGAGTATGCGACCCAGGGCGCAAATGTAACGAATGAAGGTCAGCATACTGGTGCAGATGGTCTGAAGCTGGACAGAGCTATTATGGAAATGCTACTAGGTTAGCTAATTAGGCTAAGGTAACGATAACATAGCTGTAGAGTGTTGTATGGCTAAAAAGGTTAGGCACAGGCAATAACAGATAGATGCTAGTGCCAATCAATGAGGGCATAGGCAGTATCAAAAAAACAATAAGATGCTAATGCCAATAAGAGGCATGGGTGATGTGAAAACCAATGAAATGCTAATGCAGATCATAGACATAGGTAGAGCAAAAAAAGACAATGAAATGCTAATGCAGATAATATGCCTAGGTAGTGCAAAAAACCAATGAAATACTAATGCCAATAATAGACATACGTAGAGCAAAAAACCAATGAAATGCTACTGCAAATAATAGAAATAGGTAATGCAGTAAGCTAATAGAAAACTAAAACTCTTGGCAGATGAGCAAGTCTGAGTATAACATATGTAAGCTAAGACAGTAGTCTCAGGTGGTTAAATTTGAACATGGAGTCATGAATTTCTTGTAGTTATGTTAGCAGCGTAGGGCGAACCCGTGGTGAGGCTGTCCCAATGATTTTAAGGCAAAGGAAATCTAGGTGTGGTATCACAATGGGTGTGAACAATAACGCTTGCGAGTAACAATTAGTTGCGGCCGCAGCTGACCTGACAAGCTGCGAGGTTAAAGGTGTGAGGTCAAAGTCTGAGTAGCATACATGGTAGTGGTACATGGTAGTGGAGGGCCTTTGCTAAAAGGAATAGAGGTAGCAATAGGGTGAAAGACCGAGCGGCACGGGCACTTGTAGTCTTAAGTGGAGACGCTGGCAAGGAATATGCAGATGGCGCAGGAGTAGGCATAGCTCAGATCGTTATGGGCACTGAACCGATAGTGGCAGTAGGACAAAGGACATGCAATAACAACAATACACCGTATACCACAGTTTGTGCGTGCCATCCACACCCACAAACCCTACTTACCAGTGGGCCTGTCCTCCACAGGCCCAATGCTATGGCCGCCATCTGCAAAAGTGGCGTATGTCAAACGTACAACCCTGCAACTGCCGCAATGTCCGCTGACTTTTCGAGCTCTGTGTGCGCCGGAATGGGGCAATACTTTTCAACCGGCGTAGGGGACCTTGTCAATAGTGCCGGCTTTGAAAAGAGCCTTTTTTTTTTATTTTTTGTAAAGGTGCTTCCTTAGAAACAGCATTTTTTGCACTTTTTATAAGTATTTTTCTGTTTTGTACTTGAGCTCACATGCTTACAGTAAGGTCTTCAGTGCAGCCTGTATATTGGAAAACAAAATATGTTTGCCACTGGTCGACAAAGAAATTCATTAGCATTGAAAAGGTATTGTTGTTATCGCAGGAGAACATCCCAGTAGCACTCAAGAAGTAGCACATGCTTCGGTTGATTAAAACCCTTCCGACCTCTGGCTGGTGACAACAATCATTGGAATAGTCCCATACTATTCGTGGTGGGATATATGAGAAAATCACCTTTCCAATTGGAAAATTGTGCTTCACTGTTTTCATCAACTTGAGTTGACGGTACACGTATGGAACCCAAATGGAATGCTCCTTAATCCATGACCACAACATACACAGTTGCAAAAGTTCCCACTCATCGACATTCTCCGAGACCGCTGAAATTGCGCACATCACCACACCACAAAGCGTCCACTGCTTCCAAGTCGAAATCACAATGAAAGCCTTTTTCGACAGCATAGTGGACAGATCTTCCACAAACTCATCACCGACTACCATCCCAATGCTTCTGTCCATCTCTGCCCGCCACCCTCACTGCACAGAGTAATGGAACAAAATGTTGCCCCCCTTTCTTATGATACACACCCCGAGCACCTGATTGGACAAATCTTACAGTCCCATTTCCATTGGATAGCTTGATGAGAAGAGCACAATGTAGCGCGTGCGCTTTCCCAAAAACCGCTACTGCCGCGCCCCAGCAACGTAGATGTAGTCCTTCTTCCCTTTCCACTACTGTTGCTCCACCACTACCTCATTTGCTAATATTCAATAGTGACACACGCATCCACCAATCGCATCCAAGCCGCCATCATGTAACCGTGTCACTCCTGTACAACACTTCACTTGTACCGTTACACATTCACACTGCAAGTGTCGTGCCTATCCAAAGCACGTCCCCTACAAAGTTCAGTAAAAGTATGCATGATTTCTCCTTCCGCATACATCCACATGACCACCCACAATGTGGCACGTGCAATCCTGACAATACTGCGGAATCCACTACCTTTTCTTGATATTGAGGGGCGGGGGTGGGTGGCAGAGGGGGGGCAGACAAATCAATTTCAAGCACGGTAGGGGATTGGATCTTCCAGCGTGGATGTGAAAATTGTTTTTTTGTCTGTTTTTTTGTTACATGCTTGGGAGCAACTTTATTTTTTTTCTCTTTATAACCTTTCTGTTTGCCTCTTCTCACATTTTTACCAAATTCTGCTCAACGCTTCTTGCACAGTGTAAAAGAAAATGGCATTGCCAATGGTGCTAAAATAAATGCCATTTCTACGAAACCACAGGATATTTTGCGATGTCATGATCTCATAGTTGGTGGCGAACATACCAGCAGTCAGCATAAATTCGCACATTCTTCTGTTTGCAACACACCTTCCGGCCTGTGGCTGTGGACAAATTACACCGGCATGGTTCCATACTCCTCGTGGTGTTATGCATGAATAGATGACCTTGGCAGTAGGAAAAATCTGTATCACTGCATTCAGCAACCTCTTCAGGGAACGGATTAAACGTCCACACGACATGTAACCCAAATGTAGACTTCCATAGTGCACCAAGACAAAATCAACGTTCATGACGGAGGCCACATATCTGCAAAGCGAACCATTCCGCCGAAACTGCACGCATACTGACAGCCTCACAGAGTGTCCACTCCTTCCAACCCGAAATTACCAGCAATGCCATTTTACACATAACACCTGTGCAAATGGTGCACAAAGCTATCACCGACGATAAGCATTGTGTGTCTCTCCATCTCTACCAACCTGACGACACAGTAGTGCCCAACAAAGATACCGCCCCTTCCTATCAACGACACCCTAAACACCTGATTGCCTAATTCCCACAGTTCCATTTCCATGCCCACCATGCTCATAATGGCAGGATATGGCACATGTGCTTTCCCAGCTGCAGCGAGGTCCACGCCCCAGTAAATGAGACACAATATATTTTCCCTTTCTACTGGCATTTTTCCAGCACTCCCTCATTGGGTGCTGTGAAAGTTTCACACACGCATACACCAACCACATACAAAAGCTCTGCATTGCACAGTAGCATTTCTGTACACCATTCCATATTTATCCTTGTGAAGAGGTGCCGGAAGCGGCCTTGGGAAAAGCCACCGATTCGCACACATCGGTCGAACTCGGCGGTCCTGACAGGAGCGGAACTGGCCCCGCCGAACGCTACGGTGGGGTTAGCTACTCACCTTACTGGAGTCGCCGACCCGGACTGGGAAGGGGGCGGGAACCTTGTCAGGATGCAGACCGCGGCCCCCGGCCGAGGAGGAGCAAGAATCCCGACATCAGAGGTCACCCCTATGTGCCCAAATCCCGGCGCCGCATGGATGCCGCCGATGGAAGCACTTCAGGAGCAGTCCCCATGCTGCAGGGGCAGGCAAAACGGACGGCAGGGAAACCCGGTTTTAAGGGGGGCGGGGCCAATCCTTCCCAACCAATAACAAACGAGCTAGGCAAGACGTCTGCTCATTGGTGGGGATTTGAACCAAGGGAAGTATGTAAAGGCCCGCCTTTTCTAAACAAGGCTGTCTGTTATTTTCACAGGACACCGAGGAGCAAGCAGGCAACCCCGAGTGGTGGGCCTACCCAGATAACCCGAGTTAGAGGACCACAGCCTTATCACAAGGGCGAGTGGGGAAGGAAAAACCCCACGGTGAAGCAACCGCCAGAACTTTCAGTTTGTTGTTTATGTACCACACCTCAGTTATTGTCTTTTCCCGGATCATCCATACGGCAATAATAAAGATTATTGCAAAACGAGCATAGTCTCCTGTCCATAATTGTTACACTGGCGACGAAGGTGGGATATCGACGGCGCGATGGAGGCATTGATAAAAACGCTGTCGGAAGGACAGCAGCAACTGCAGCAGTTGGTTCAGATACAAAACCAACAAGCAGCTGCCGACCGCCAAGCCTTCCAGCAGGCATTGCAGGTACAAAGCACGGTACAAACTACTGCACAGGACAAACATCATGACACTATATCGAAGCTAACCGAGCTGGTGGCTAGCTCTAGGACACAACCAATGGTCCCATCCGCATTACTACAGAAGTACAAAGACGGCGAGGACCCTGCCTTCTTTTTTACAAGCTTCGAAAGAATAGCCAGGAACGCACAGTGGCCCCCCGAACGATGGGGACAATATGTCGCCCCCTTGTTGTCAGGCGTCATGCAAGGAGCCTACCAGGCGGCAAACCCCACCGGGAATACTCCCTATGGTGAAATAAAGGCGGCTGTACTGGATCGTCTTGGCCTTGATGAAGAGGCCTATCGAATCCAACTAAGGGACACCAAGTTACGACCTGGGGAAAACCCACGGCAGCTGTATTATCGAATAAAAGACCTGGTGGAAAAATGGCTGTCTACTCCGACGGTCGTAACTCAACCGATACTTGAAAAGATTATCCTTGAGCAGTTCATAGAAGCCCTACCAGGACAAATGCAGAGGTGGGTGAGGCAACATCACAGACCCTCCCTAACTGAAGCGGTGGACATTGCCTCTGCATATCAAAAAGCTGGGTACCACAGGTTTCCACCCACAGGGATAACAGCCCGCATAGCAGTACCAACGACTGATGCCCCGCTGACCAAAGGGGTCAGACCACAACAGTTGAGATGGAGACAACCCGAGGAGGCGGTTCGGAGGCCAGACGAGAAGAGGTCGGGAATTGAAGACAAGTCCGCTGGGACCAGTCCGGGATATCGGCAACCGCAGTGCTTTGAGTGCAACGAATGGGGCCACATAGCCCGGTTCTGTCCCAGGAAAAGATCCGCTGAACCAATGGATATCGGGTACCTGCACGCGCTACAAGAAGAGAGCATAGCCGGTCCTTACATCGTGGACATACGAGTGGACGGCAGACCCACACGCGGTCTACTTGACAGCGGCAGCCGGCAAACCGCCATATCACCTAATGTAAGTAGCAAACCCAACTTACTTAACGTGTCCGTACCTATTAAATGTATTCATGGAGATATAAAACTTTATCCGATGAAAAATGTGGCTATCGAAATTAATGGGGAGTTGTCACCCGTGAGGGCTGCCGTCCTACCTTCTCTGCCTGCCCCGGTAGTCATAGGGACTGATTTACCTAACTTTGACCAGGCACTGATGATGGAGGGGAGAAGGGAAGTATGTCCCGAGTCAGAACCGGGAAGGGGCATGCCTAGTCCAAGAACCCTCAATAAAAAGAGACGAAACCGTATGGACTGGTGTCAGGCTTGTTATACGACTAGAGCAATCGACTGGAGACTAGAGGATAATGAAGATAGCATCAGGACAGAAACCCTAACGGACAACACCCTCAAGGTAGCCCGGGAGAGGGCTACACAGGAAGGGGATCCGGATCTTTCCAGGGGACCAGGATTTGTGCTTCATCAGGGTCTACTGTACCGAAGATACAAGACAGATGATGGGACTTTTAAGGAACAGTTGGTTTTACCCAAGAAGCAACGCCCCATAGTGCTGCAATTAGCCCACAACCATCCGTGTGGAGGCCACATGGCTTCGCTGAAAACACAGCAAAATATACTCAAACGGTTTTATTGGCCGGGAATTTATGGCGAGGTGGCTCAGTTCTGCAAAAGATGCCCTACCTGTCAGCTAACGAGCGGAGTAAAACCAGCCAAAGCTCCTCTACAAAAAATGCCCCTTATAACAGTACCATTCCAGAGGATCGGCATGGACATTGTCGGTCCATTAGAACCAGCCAGTCGAGGGTATAAATACATGCTGGTCATAGTCGACTACGCTACACGTTATCCCGAAGCATTTCCCCTTAAAGGGACGTCAGCCAGACAACTATGTGATCAACTCATACCCTTCTTTGCCCGAGTTGGCTTACCCTCAGAAATCATCACTGACCAAGGGACGAATTTCATGTCGACTTTACTGCGACAAGTGTGTGAACGCCTACACATCAAGCAGCTAAGAACATCCGTGTATCATCCCCAAACCGACGGCTTAGTCGAAAGATATAACAAAACGATAAAGAAAATGTTGAAAAGGGTGACAGGACCAGGTGCCCAGAACTGGGATAGGGCGATACCTCTTGTTCTGATGGTCCTTCGAGACACACCCCAATCCTCCACGGGGTTTTCCCCCTTCGAACTCCTGTTCGGGAGACAACCCCGAACTATCCTAGACCTGGTTAAGGAAGAATGGGAAGCCTCCGAAGAAACGACCCTAACCGAATACACCGAGGAACTGAAGGAACACTTAAGCGCACTGCGTGCTTTGGCGGAAGCCAACCTTTCTCATGCCCAGAACATACAAGAGAAAAACTACAATAAAGGGAGCAGAATGAGAAGGTTCAGCCCAGGAGACAAGGTACTCGTTCTCTTACCTACCAGCGCCAACAAATTACTGGCCAGATGGAAAGGCCCGTACGAGATCACGGATGTTCTCAGTCCCGTGACCTATAGGGTGCACCAACCTGACCGAACAAACCCGGATCAAATATACCACATTAACTTGTTGAAGGAGTGGAATGAACCCCGGGTATCAGCACTAGGAACCATCGGAGACATAGAAACATTGGAAACCGCGAACCCAGACCCCGGTTCGCTGGACCGCGTCCAGTGGGGGAACGCCCTATCGCCACACATGAGAAGGGAGCTGATGCATAGGCTACTACCCTACAGAGAATCCTTTTCCACCCTACCAGGGAGAACCAATTTACTTGAGCATGAGATAAAAACAGAGCCCGGACAAGTAGTACGGCTCAGACCCTACCGGATACCCGAAGCCCGGAGACAAATCATAAACACGGAGGTGGATGAAATGTTGCAACTAGACATCATTGAGCCTTCAGTCAGCGCTTGGTCGTCGCCCATCGTTCTGGTCCCTAAACCTGATGGCTCAATCCGCTTCTGCATGGACTACAGGCAGCTGAACAGCGTGTCCAGTTACGAAGCATACCCAATGCCACGGATGGACGAGTTGTTAGAGGGACTCGGGGCTGCCCGGTACCTGAGTACGCTAGACCTAACAAAGGGATACTGGCAGATCCCTTTGCGACCCAAGGATAAAGAAAAAACCGCCTTTTCCACACCAAGGGGACTGTATCAGTTTAAGGTTCTTCCTTTTGGCCTACATGGGGCACCAGCCACCTTCCAAAAACTTATGGACATCATCCTAAGACCGCATGAGGGATATGCAGCGGCCTACCTTGACGATATCATCGTATACAGCAAAACCTGGGAGGATCATCTGAACCATTTGGAAAAGGTGGTAGCCGACCTACACATAGCCGGCCTTCACATCAATCCCAGTAAGACCACGATGGGAACTCACGAAACAAAGTACCTCGGCCACATGGTCGGGGGTGGAATGCTGAAACCACAGATGTCCAAAACTGAGGCCATTCATCGCATCCCAACACCTGTGAACAGGAAGCAAATACGGGCTTTTCTGGGGCTCGTTGGTTATTATAGGAGGTTTATTCCCGATTTCTCTGCCATAGCCGCGCCACTCACCGATGCGCTAAGACTCAAAGGGAACCCAAACCTGACCAATAACAAAGACGCCCTAAAGGCCATAGACCTGCTAAAGGAGAGGATCACATCTGATCCGGTAATATGTTGTCCCGACTTTCAGAAGCAGTTCTTCCTCCAGACCGATGCCTCGGACCAGGGCTTGGGCGCAGTCCTGTCTCAGGAACAAGAATCGGAACTGCGGCCCATTTGCTTCATCAGCCGTAAATTGCTACCCCATGAGTCGGCGTACTCCACGATTGAGAAAGAATGCCTGGCCATAAAATGGGCGATTGAATCCCTCAAGTACTATCTGGTTGGTCGTCGGTTCACGTTGTTCTCGGACCATGCCCCTCTCCAATGGCTTGCCCGACACAAGGATACCAACCAGAGGGTTCTTCGCTGGTTCCTCTCCCTACAACCCTTTGACTTTCTGACTCTGCATAGGCCAGGCAGATTTCAGCTGGTGGCGGACTACCTGTCCAGATGCTCCCACTGGCCCGATCGGCCAGATCCCGGGGTGAGTATGTGTGCAGAGGTGCCGGAAGCGGCCTTGGGAAAAGCCACCGATTCGCACACATCGGTCGAACTCGGCGGTCCTGACAGGAGCGGAACTGGCCCCGCCGAACGCTACGGTGGGGTTAGCTACTCACCTTACTGGAGTCGCCGACCCGGACTGGGAAGGGGGCGGGAACCTTGTCAGGATGCAGACCGCGGCCCCCGGCCGAGGAGGAGCAAGAATCCCGACATCAGAGGTCACCCCTATGTGCCCAAATCCCGGCGCCGCATGGATGCCGCCGATGGAAGCACTTCAGGAGCAGTCCCCATGCTGCAGGGGCAGGCAAAACGGACGGCAGGGAAACCCGGTTTTAAGGGGGGCGGGGCCAATCCTTCCCAACCAATAACAAACGAGCTAGGCAAGACGTCTGCTCATTGGTGGGGATTTGAACCAAGGGAAGTATGTAAAGGCCCGCCTTTTCTAAACAAGGCTGTCTGTTATTTTCACAGGACACCGAGGAGCAAGCAGGCAACCCCGAGTGGTGGGCCTACCCAGATAACCCGAGTTAGAGGACCACAGCCTTATCACAAGGGCGAGTGGGGAAGGAAAAACCCCACGGTGAAGCAACCGCCAGAACTTTCAGTTTGTTGTTTATGTACCACACCTCAGTTATTGTCTTTTCCCGGATCATCCATACGGCAATAATAAAGATTATTGCAAAACGAGCATAGTCTCCTGTCCATAATTGTTACAATCCTTCAACACTGTCAATACACGTCGCGGTTGCTTCCAATGCACCTCCACCAGAATCTCCTGCTAAAGCATCCACGATTTCAGCAACCACAAAGATTGTGCGTGGCACCCAGCACACCTTTGGCCATGCACACATCAGTGTAGGCCTTGCCCACACCCACCACAGCACTATGGATCCATGCATGCGAACATGTGCGCAGCTAACATTATCCACAAATGTAACATACATAGCGGCACTTCCACCCAACTCCCAGACACCATAACACAGCCATCCACCAAAACGTATCACTGTTAGCAGAATCCACAAACATACCACAGCTTCCGCCACCCCTACCCTCTCCCAGTCACAAACTATTGTGTCACTGCTAACCTACCTACACCGTCTTCACAACATAGGGCGTACTACAACAAAGCTACACATATCACAATAATCAAGCACATATAAGCTGCACTTCAACCATACCCTCTTCCATACTCACATTATACAAACACTGCTCCCTGTGGCCACACTGCACAACTTCTCACTGCACCATCCCCAGCCGTACACCAAATGCTGTAGCATATTTCAACTGTCACCTCAACCATGGAACCAACAATACACGCTTTTTAACTCACTTCTGCTGCTGTTGCATGTGACTGATGTGCCCCACACCCATTCTCCAAAGGTCACCACCCTCTAACTGATGCAGAGTCATAAAGCCATCACTGGCGTGGGTGTGCTCCAGCCCTAGGCTTTTCAGTGCATGGCCTACGACCCAGGGCCTTCGGCCATGCACCCAATAGTGTAGTCCTTCAACACACCCACCGCAACGTAATGCCACCATGCATGTCACCATGTACCACAATCCACATACACATCACTGCCACCAGCACTCCCACCCAACCTGCTCACCGCAATGGAGCCATGCAGTGAAAACTGCAACAGTTACCATAATCTACAAACAAAGCACTGTCTCCGCAACCCTATGCACGTTCTTCACCTACTATAGTCTTACCCACTTCCATTCACAAACTATTGTGTCACTCCCAACCTGACCACATAATGTTCACAACATTGGCTCTACCACATCCGCTGTGCACACACCAGACTATGCACGCACCACCCTCTACCTAATGCAGACTCAAACATGCATTGCTGAAGTGGGTGTGTTGACCCCCTAGACTCTTCAGTGCATGGCCTATGGCCATGCACCCAATAGTCTAACCCTTCAACACACCCTTCAGAGATAGATAAGTGTAAGGGCTTAACCTGTGCACCCTTTTAAACTTTCGTTTTATAATAATGATAGTGATGTGTTATTTATATAGCGCCTTAATCCAAAGCGCTTTACAGAGCACATATTTACATACAATATCACCCAACCGAAATTGGTACTCATTTATCGACCTTGGAAGGATGAAAGGCTGAGTTGGCCTTGCCGGGATTCGAACCTGCGATCTGCAGATCACGCTCAGATTGCAGCAGCGAGCGCTCAACCCGCTGAGCTATTTTACATGCTTATGCATTTTAACCTTGCTGCATTTTGTTACAGATTTGCCTTTGTTTGAATTGACCTTTTGCTATTTTAAAAAGTGCTCTCACGAATTTCAGTAATTGGTTAGATATCGCCATATCTTTAGGCCGGTAACTAATTGTGCTAACAATTCTGTCTTACCACAGTCCGAAAGCGTGTGATTGAAAGCAGACTCCTCGTCGGGACGTCTACTCGGACGCTTAGAACTACAATTCCCTAGAGGATTGTAGTCCGGAAGGGCTTTTTTACTTTAAACCCGGCGTGAACGCACCGGTGCCGACGGGTTGGGGCCAGTCTGCAGCAGTATTTAAGGCAGCTGGGACCCTCCCTCCCTCAGAGATAGATAAGTGTAACGGCTTAACCTGTGCACCCTTTTAAACTTTCGTTTTATGCATTTTAACCTTGCTGCATTTTGTTACAGATTTGCCTTTGTTTGAATTGACCTTGTGTTATTTTAAAAAGTGCTCTCACGAATTTCAGTAATTGGTTAGATATCGCCATATCTTTAGGCAGGTAACTAATTGTGCTAACAATTCTGCCTTGCCACAGTCCGAAAGCGTGTGATTGAAAGCAGACTCCTCGTTGGGACGTCTGCTCGAATTCTTAGAACTACAATTCCCTAGAGGATTGTAGTCCGGAAGGGCTTTTTTACTTTAAACCCGGCGCGAATGGGTTGGGGCCAGTCTGCAGCAGTATTAATTTAAGGCAGCTGGTGCCCTCCCTCCCGCAGAGATAGATAAGTGTAAGGGCTTAACCTGTGCACCCTTTTAAACTTTTGTTTTATGCATTTTAACCTTGCTGCATTTTGTTACAGATTTGCCTTTGTTTGAATTGACCTTGTGTTATTTTAAAAAGTGCTCTCACGAATTTCAGTAATTGATTAGATATCGCCTATCTTTAGGCAGGTAACTAATTGTGCTAACAATTCTGCCTTACCACAGTCCGAAAGCGTGTGATTGAAAGCAGACTCCTCGTCGGGACGTCTGCTCCAAAGCTTAGAACTACAATTCCCTAGAGGATTGTAGTCCGGAAGGGCTTTTTTACTTTAAACCCGGCACGAACGCGCCAGCGCGGACGGGATAGGGCCAGTCTGCAGCAGCCCGCGGCAGAACATGGCCACTTCCCTTAGCCGCTCTTCCTAAAAACCACACCTGTGCCGCTGTGTACCACTAGACACTCTACAGCGAAATACCATCCATCAGGTAAGTCCATTTTGGCTCATTACTAACCTCTGGGCTACATAAAGGGAAGGCATGGAGGCAATTAGGTCGGAAAGTCAAAGAACTGCGTCAAGCAAGACACCTATAACAAGGGAAGAGACAGGGGCCAATAAGGTCGACATCCCGTTACCACATCATAGAGCCCCTATAACACCAGCTAGCCCCAAGGAAAAGAAACAAAATAACAACAGTATAGAGCAGACCAACTTCCAACAGCAGGTCCTGGGGAATCTCAAAGTCTGCCTGCTGAATACCTGGTCCCTCAGCAAACACTCAGAGAACATACACAACCTCATTATGGAAGAGAAGCTAGACATATTATTCCTTACAGAAACATGGCTTAGAGAACCTATTGGACCGGTATGCAATAAAGCTGTCCCTGAAGGATACACCTTAAACCATCAGAACAGGGATAAAGGGGCAGGAGGTGGGGTAGCCCTTATTGCAAGAGAATCATTTAGCCTTTTTAAAGCCTCAATGTCCTGCACTGGCTGTGAAACCCTCCATCTTAAATACTCCCCAACCCCTAAAGTGTGCATCAATTTTATTGCACTTTATAGACCCCCATCTCTTGTTTCAGACTTTAGTTGTGAGATTACCCAGCAACTTAATGCACTGAAATCCATTAACTCGTCCTCAATCTTGGTCAGCGATCTAAACAGATGGTATCAAAATCCCTTGGATAAAGAGGCCATCAGCCTTGAAAAGTCCCTAAAAACATTGACTTTCTAGTAAAGAATAATGAACCTACCACCATGAAGGGCAATCAGTTAGACTGGGTTGTAACACACAACCTTACTATTCAGAACATACTAACCCAGCCATGCATTTGGTCAGATCACTTTAAAGTTATGTTCGAGATCTGTCTACCAGAAGCACCCAGTCATAAACACAGCCCTCATATTAGAACCAAGAGCAGAAATTGTAAAGGTATAGGCCCAGAACAGCTAGAACCCTGCCTTCGCCAAATAGGCAAATGCTCTCAAACCGGGGACTCATGCGAGCAACTGCTACAACACTACACAAATCATATATCAGAGCTGGTCAATCAATATGCCCCTCTTAAATCCAAAATAGTCAGAAAAACCAGCAACCATCAAAGCTGGTTTAACAGCACACTTCAGGACCTTAAGATAGAGAAACGATGACTAGAAATAATCTGGCAAAAAAATCTCTCACCTGAATCCAAGGAGCAATGGAATCAGGCGAATGCCAAGTATAGAAACTGCATAAAAAATGCCAAAGCTGAACACTACAATAAGCTGATTGAGGCCGCACCTAATGCTGCCAAGAAGCTTTTTGATATCCTTAAATCTTATGAGAAACCAAAATCCATGTCCCCCCCGGATATTCCAACGGAGGAGGACTGTGAGATCTTAAAAAAAGCCTTTGAAAACAAAACTCAAAAAGCCACAGAAGCCATCACTCTGGCCAGAAAAACCGCTAAGGGTTTTCATCTTCCCCAAGAGGCCAATTTACAGCCCTATGAATTGGAGAACTTTCATTTTCAGGCTGAGATGGTGAAGGTGCTAGCCAAGATGAAACCATCCTCTTGCGCCGAACCTAATCCCCCCCAAAATGATTGTGGAAAACAAAGAACTGTTTGCCCCAGTGCTATCCAAGATAATCAACGCATCCTTCCATGATGGTAAGATTCCTACAGCCATTAAAAAGGTGACCATTACACCACTGTTAAAAAAAACAGGCCTGGATCCTAAAGACCCCAATAGCATGTGCCCCATCACTAACACCAACTTTGTACTAAAAATCATGGACAAAATCGCCACCGGACAATTGCAGGCACACGTGGAAGCCAACAATATCCTGCATGAGCAACAGTCGGGTTTAAGTCCACGGAAACTGTAATGTTGGACCTCCAAACACGCATGCTTTCTATAGTAGACAAGGGCAAAACAGGGATCCTAATGGTCTTGGATCTAAGTTCTGCCTTTGACCTTGTTGATCACACTTTGTTACAACAAGTTCTGGAGAAAACAGCGGGATGTTCCAAGGCAGCCTTGGCATGGTTAGCATCCTTCCTTACAGACCGTGTAGCCAGAATACCTTGGGAAGAGAAGTTCTCATCACCTACCCCTATAAGCGCAGGTGTACCATAGGGCGCTAGTATCTCCCCTCTGCTCTTTAACCTTTTTATGAAATATCTGTGTGTACTCCTAGAATCCATCAGCGTTCATTTTACTAACTACGCCGATGATACACAGTTAGTGTTTGAGCTTGAGGGAGAATACCAACTAGATAAGGAAAAGATTATAACCATCTACAATCTGATAGACAAATGGATGGAAGATAATTGGATGTGCTTGAACAGTAAAAAAACTGAGCTTATGATTTTCGGCTCGGGTCAAGCAAGGGCTAAGCTCGGCAAAGAATTTGAAGAGTTTACCATTAAAGACTCATGCATTAAGGTGGTCTCCCATGTCAAAACACTTGGAATGAGGCTGGAGGCGTCCTTGGGATCAGAATCCCAGGCAAACTACCTTCATAAAAACAACACATACTATATTAGGCTATTGAGAGCTATACGCCCTTTTTTGACAGAAAATAATGCGGCTACAATAGCCAGGGCCATTAGACTGGCACGTTTGGACTATGGTAATTCATTGCTGCTGGGAGCCTCCAAAAAATGCATCAGTAAATGCCAGATAATGGAGAACAATTGTCATGGGCGCTACTCCCGAGGGGCCAGGACTGGCCCAGCGCCCTCGGAAGCAGACCTGTCTTCCACTACTCCGGACCCAGCAGACCCCTACAGGGGCCCTTTGGACCGTGTCCTGGCGCCCTTGGCGCCAGGCTCATGAAGGGTTTCAGTCCCGGCGCCATAGGCGCCGGGCTCATATTGATAAACAGTGTAATAATGCTTGGGTGGACTTACCTGAGGCAGACCATGCTGCATATTTACCCAGAACAATCCAGTCTGGTTGAAGTCCCCAGCCATCAGGGCTGGGAGGAACTATTCCCTCCATTCAGGAACTCTTTTCTTACCTGGATGGAACCGGTGGAAGAACACACACTGGAAGCACTTCTCTGCTATTTAAACCACGCCCGATGGAAAACACGTGCTTCGCGTTATTCTGCAGCAGCAGCAGGACGCTCACCGAGTCGGCTCCTGCTTTCCAGGTCCAAAGGCATCTTCAGCTTCCGCGCAGCAACCTGTGGATGAAGAAAGACACAGAACAATACTTGCCAGATCCCGGAATCCAGTCACGGGCAAAACCTGCAAAGAATAAACATAAGGTTAGAAAAGTGCAACTCGCTCGCAGCCGCGCCCGTTTACCTGATCCATCCGTGATTGCAACGGAGCTAACCGTGGCCTTCTCTTCGGCAGTTTTTGCGCGTGCAGAAGCGGCCGCATCAACCGCAGCATCCCGGCACCTGAAAACTAGAAAAAGGACATTATTAGAGGTGCCATTAAAAGCGGCCAACGATCATTATACTTACGTGCTTCGGCATGTGCAGTGGCAACGGATATAAAGCCCACAGCATCCCGGCACCTGAAAACTAGAAAAAGGACATTATTAGAGGTGCCATTAAAAGCGGCCAACGAACATTATACTTACGTGCATCGGCACGTGCAGCGGCAACGGAAAACTACGCCCACAGCATCCCGAGGCCTGAAACAAAGGAAAAGGGACATTATTGAGGTGCCCATCTTTTAAAGCCTAAAGACTACAGTATACTTACAGGCATCCGCTCGTGCAGTAACGGCGGCATCGCTCTTCGGCATCCCAGCACCAGTGCCACAACTAAGGCCGCAAAAAACTTGAGCCTCAACACTGAACTCATCCAGTGACGTAACTGGAATCCACGCACCCCCGCACCAGACGCAGGATGGAGAGCTCAGCATTTATACGCCTAAGGTGAGAGCTCGCCGAGACAAGTAGAAAGCTAGGCTGTGGGAGAAACTGGCGATTGGTGGGAGAAGGAATCCCATCAGACGGTGATTAACCCTTTTTCTTCCACCTGCAGAAAACTTACCCTGCAAGTCAGACATTCGATAAGAGGAAGCCCAGTCCTGAGAGTCGTCCGACCTCTACGCTTCTCAATTGAAGAAACGATAGCAGCCCAGCCGGGATCAGCGCCTCCGTGGGAATCAGGTGAGCGTTACAACAATGCAGTCTGGGTCTTAAAAGGGATCGATAGAAGAAGTCATGTGACGGAGGCTAGAAGATCCCTCCACTGGTTTAGAGTTTAGGAGAGAATCCTCTTTAAGTACATGACTCTAGTGCACAAATGCTTGTACGGAGTGGCTCCATCCTACCTTAGAACCAAATTCACACGATATATCCCTAATAGGGCTCTAAGATCTCAAACATCTGGCAAGCTACAGATACCCCAGGCATCGCGAACTATGGGTGCTGGGAAATCTTTTCCGGTCTGAGCAGCTCAGCAGTGGAACAATCGTCCAGGGACTTTGAGAGCAGAGCCCAACCTGTTAATCTTTAGGAAAAACCTGAAGACTCATCTCTTCAAATAATGTGCCACCCTAGTTCCCACCTAGCGTTCTGCCTAACTCCAATTTGTCTCTCTGCGCCCTGATGCCTCGGGCTATCGACGCATTACAAACAAACAAATAGAAATAGAAATAGAAACCCACCGCAACGTCATGCACGCATGAATGCCACCATGTGCCCTACTACCGCAATCCATCCACATAGCACAGCCACCCGCGCTCCCACCCACCCTATGTCATGTGCAATTCACTCCCCTTCTCAAAATCACCTGCCACCACTGCCATACTTACCCACATTCCGTGACGAAAACGATGTAGGAGTTTTCACGTTTTAAAAAGAAATTTGCATAACAATGACATCACAGGAAAATACAAAACTTACACTGTTGGCACCATTGAAGCATTCTGAAATGTTCAACCCATCAAACAGCGCAATATGAAATGATGTTCAAATGTTACTCTTGTACATTTCTGCATGGTAAATTAAAACCAAATTAAATTACCTAACTTCGCAGAAGGTAATCACATACAGCTGGTAGGCCACCTTTCCCACTATTCTGTAGCAGTAGCCTGGCCAATACATATGTATTGCTGCAGTGCAACTTCACCTCTGAATGACATGGAGACTGTTACCCCCCTCAGTCTGGTAGGTACCATGGCGCCGGTTCCCGAAAACATTTGCCGACAGCACGCTGTACCGCAGACCAATGACACTTCGGTCCGCAGAGCGAACAGAGAAATGGGTCAACGGAGCAGACCCAGATATCACACATTTTTTGGGACGTACATTTCTGTCCTTTGCGACAAAACTACTGGTCAGATTTCCACCACACACTCAAAAGCACGCTTTCTGACCCAAGCCCCCGTTCCTACAACAAATTTGGTGCAAATCCGTCCAGCCGTTCGGGCTGTAGCCGTGCACAAAGTTTTTGCCCATTCAGTATGTGGAAACCTCGCCCAACTTGGCGAAAAATTCAGAGCCGGCCATATATTTTCTTGCAAAGTTTGGTGCACTTCTTATGAGTTTAGCAACTTAAACATTAGTACACGGCCGCTACTGCGGCCCGTGTAATATATATATATATATATATATATATATATACACTAACAAAAAACCTTGTTAAAGGGACGTTATGGTTAAGTTGCACTACTAAAAAACCTATGAAATTCAATGGAAAAACGTTGCTACAGGGACGTCATTGTTACAGGTAAAACCGAAAAACCCCAAAAATTCACCAGTTATGGTAAGGTATGTAACCATAACTCACATTACCACTGTGCACTGCAAGGACTAACACCCATGACCTCAAAGATGACATCACAAATGTCATTGATGACACATGCTTCTGTTGATAAGACGCCTTCCAACCTCTGGCTGCCGACAACATTCATTGGAATAGTTACATACTGAACTTGGTCGTATACATGAGAAAAGCACCTTTGCAGTGGGAAAAATGTGCTTCACTGCTTTCTTCATCTTTTTGAGTTGACGGGACACTCTTGAACAAGCTATGGAACCCAAAAGCAATGCTCCAAAGTGCATGACCACAACGTGTACAGTAGCGAAAGCGGCCATGCGTCGACATTCTGCAAGCAAATGGTTGAAAGTGCAGACAACACCACCGCACCACAAAGTCTCCACTTCCTCCAAATTCAAATTGCCATTAAAGCCTCTTTCCATGGCACACTGGAGCAGATCTAGCACAAAGGGATCACCCACTATGAAAACTGTGTGTCTTGCCATATCTGCCAGCCTCACCACACAGAGTAATGAAACAAAATATGGCCGCCCTTTCCTGTGACACACACTCTGACCACCGGATTAGACAATTATCACAGTCGCATTTCCATTGGCCAGCATGCTCAGAAACACAGATTGTGGCATGTGCGTTCTCCATGTAACACTAGCAGTTCTGTATAACAGTCCACTGCGTACACACCACACCCAGAAACGTTGTTGCGCAATCCCTCAGCCTCCATAGTCCCATTTCCATTGCCACCGGCCTGAAAAATCCCAGATGAGGCTTTCGTGCTGCGTGCGTGCATGTGGGAAGAAATGTCAACCAGGGTAAGAGCTTTCGTTTGTAAGGGTAGCTCTGAAAAGGGCCCTTGTGGGTTGTTTCTTTTAATTATTTTTTTTATTATCTGCTTCCACACAAAGAGCTCGTTTTTGGTTTCATAAAGTTGTGTGTTTTCTTTTTCTCCTCAGACTCTTACAGGAACCTTTTGACTACATCTTGGAGATGAGAGCACAAAACAGCATTACCAATGGATGACAACGAAATGCCATTTGATTGTAAGAACTCCGCATTTGCAGACCTTATGATGTCATTGTTACAACAAAACATGTCACGAGCAGATATAAAATCAGACATGCTTCTGTTAATCTCACACCTTCCAGCTTCTGGCTGGGTACAGCAGCCAATATGAGTGGTCCATACTGTTGTTGATGGTATGGCCGACAAAACCACTGGGCCAGTGGGGAAAAGCCTCTTCACTGCATTTATCAGCCTCTTGAGTCAACGGAGCAACCACGTAATCCAATTGCAACCCACCACAGTGCATGACGACAACATGCACAGTAGCGGAACTGCCAGTTCTCTGCAAAGTGCATGCATATCGGCTAAACTGAGCTCATCGACAGCGCACCACAATGCGTCCACTGCTTCCAAACCGAAATTGTCATGAAAGTTTCTTTCCTAGGCATACTTGTGCAGATGTGTCGCAAACGCATCACCCAAAGTCTGTCACTTTGTCAAAGTTTTTCCCCCTCTCACCTTTTCTCTCTCTCCTTCTAGTACCTCTGTCATAGTTCTCTTTACCTTCCCCCTTCTCTCCTAAGTCCTTCTCTCGTCCTACTGACTCACATTTCTCCTTACTCTCTCTCCCTCTACCTTCTTTCCCCATTCCCTCCTCCCTTCTTCATCCTCATATGTAAATTGTCCTACTTACTGCTTTACTGGTTTGATTCATACATATTATTATTTTCTTCTACTGTTTCATGTTCGATGTATTCTTGTTGTTTAACTGTAAAGCGCTTTAGATTAAAACGCTATATAAGTAAAATAAATACAAATACAAAGTTAACACAATGCATTTCTCCATGTCAGCCAGCCTCACTACGCAGAGTAATGAATACCAGTATTATCGCCCCTTTCTGTGACCCACACCCTCAGTACCTGATTGGATAATCCCCACAGTGCCATTTCCATTAGCCAGCATGGTGAGAAGCGCAGAATGTGGCATGTGCCCTTCCCAAAGTATTGTGAGGGCCACGCCCCAGTAAAGCACGAACACTCCTTCTTCCCTTTCCACTATCCTCTTCCCACCACACCCTTATTGGGTATTGTTAAGTAGTCACACACACATCCACCAATGTCATCCAAGACATCAGCATCTAACACTGTCAGTTTTCCACAAGACGCCATATGTACCGTTACAAAATCAGCTTGCAAGTGTGCTGTTCTTGGAAAGCACGCCCAGTGAAAAGTTCAGCCAAACATTGCACAATTTGTACATGCACATACATCCACATGAGCACACATCACCACAAAAAAAAGGTCTGAACATTTTTTTGGCAGTATGTTTACAACTGTTATAAGTGCCTCTGCGCACGATATCTGCCTCTAAGCGTCCATTACGTGTTTGAAAAGCATACTGGTTTTCCTCCCATAGCCTACCATGAAGTGGCAACTTAATGGTATTTGCTTGCAACATTTTCATTTACCCATATCATACAGTGCATTATTGAAACAGGAACTCTCTTCTTTCCTTCCAACAATGCTACAAAATGTGTTCCCTACTAACCCACCTGCTACATAAATGGTAAAATGCTGGCACCAAAGCCACCACTGAATTTATCTTAACAACCTAAAGTCAGTTCTTTGTACACTGCACTATTGCTACAGCCTCTTTGTAAATCTGCCAGCTCCCACTCTGCGCCCTCAGCAACTCATCCATAAGAGGACTGCGCAAATTGTCCTTGGCCTGAACACCAGGGATCGTATCTCTGCTGCACTAAAATGTCTGCAATAGCTCCCAGTGGCTGCGAAGAATAAAATGAAAGCCCTGTGCATTATGCAGAAGGCCTTCTGGTCCCTGGGTCCTCAATACTTTGCACTCTCACTTCCTCAATATCTGCTTGCTCCAGCTCTTCCCTCATCCAACCTCCTACTCCCTCAGGGTCAGTTGTTTTTGCACGCAACCAGTTAGTGGTACATGTCTTACTTCTGCTGGGGCCTCCCTCTGGAACAGGGTCTCTGCCTTCCTAGAACTTGAGGAGAACCATCTTCGGGTCTAGAAGCACCTAAAAACATTTCCATGTGCTTCTTCTTTTTCCCCTCCTCTCCCCTGCTCATTTCCTGCCTAAAAATGATTGTGCACTTGTTTCCTACCCACCTTGTAATCTGTGCCCCAGGCCACCACTCTCCCAACAGTTCCATCCCTGCACTGGCTTTCTGCCAACCACCACACTTGAGGACTGTTTTCTGCAACCTTAACAGTCCAGCCACCACTTCATGTGTACTCTTATCCTTCCACTTGCCAGCACCGGCTGTAGTTGCATGTATTGCTATTTTTTGTTGTTTCAATTTACTTCACTTTGCCCTCCCCCTTCCCATTCACTTGCACACTCAAAGTGTCACCTGGCCTGGTGAGATCAATGTCTCTGTGTGGCCTCTTTTCCGCCTCCCTTGTTTGTACGCGCCGTACAAATGCCACAGAATACCATATCACATCATATCATATGATGCACACAATGCATTCATAACAACAGGATGCCTGCCACGTACATTGTAGAATTCACAAAATGGTCTTCCCACTGTAGTGCATGCACTGCAAATGTCGGAAAAGTGATCCCACAAAAGCAGCACAGAATGTATGTTAGCAACGTTAACCAAGTGCGTGCAGTGCATGCAGACAAACAGGATGCCTGCCCCGTACCTTGTACACTTTCACCATAGCCTGTACAAACAGACCTTCTGCCAAAGTGTTTGTGTACAAACCACAACCAGCAACCACATTGCGTAATGGCTTAGCCTCCACAGTGCCAATGACATAGCTGCCATCCTGAAAAGAGCCGCATGTGGCACGTCTCATCCTCAGAAGTTCTGTGGATCCGCAGAGCTACCATGCTAGGAGTGGGAGGAGATGGGGGGAATGCAAAACAGGGTATGGGATTGTGTCTTTAGTACTGTCTCTAAAACACATATTTTTTTTGGGGGGGGGGTTTGGTTGTGTTTTTGTTATGTACGTGCATGCATACATTTCTCTCTTTTGCTGACTGTCTGTTTGCTTCTCCTCCTGACATTTCTCTCGACTGGAGATGAACGCTTCTCTTACATTTCTAGAGGTTTCTCTGCAATGCTTCGTGTAGAGTGGCAAACAAAACACTGTTGCCGATGGAGGTTAAAAAAATACCATTTCCTTGGAACCATAGGAAATCTTGCTGGTTATTAATGCTTTCATAGTCGGTGTAGAACATCCCAGCACTGCACATAAAGTCACACATGCTTCTGTTTATCCAACATCTCCTGACATCTGGCTCTGGAAAAATTACACCGGCTTGGTCCCATGCTCCTCTTGGTGTTATTGATGAGAAAATCACCTTGGCAGTGGGAAACATCTGCATCACTGCTGTCATCAACTGAGCAAACGTGAGCATGACTAGTACCCGAAATGTAGTGCTCCAAAATGCATGACCACCACATCAACAATACCGACAGAGGCCACACATGTGCAAAGGAAGGAAATCCATGCACCCAAAACCCCACTCATACACTGTGCCCCAAAAAGCCTGCACTCCTTCCAACTGAAAGTCAGTATCAAAGCCTCTTTCCACGGCATACCTGTGCCGATCGTGCACAAAGGTATCACCCACTATCAGTACTCGCCGCCTGTCCATCTCTGCCAACCTCACTGCATCGAAGTTTGGGTAAATATGTCACCGACCCTTCCTGTGAACCACACCCTCAACACCTCATTGGAGAATCCCCACAGTTCCATTTGCGAAGGCTCCATGCTCAGAAGGGCCGAATGTGGCACGTGCGCTTTCCCAGCTACAGCGAGGGCCGCGCCCCAATACAGCAAACACAATACTTCTTCCATTGGCAGTGGCATTTTTCCAACACTCCCTCATTGGCTGCTGTGAAATTTTCAAATACGCATGTACCAATCACATACAGACCCTCTGCATTGCACACTATCCTTTCTGTACATCACTCCATATTTACCATTAAACACTCTCAGTGCACGGCCCCTTTGCTTCCAAAGCCCCTCCACCAGAAACTTCTGCTAAAGGATGCACTATTTCAGCATCTAAAAACATCCTGAGGTGCCCCCAGCACACCTTTGGCCATGAACACAACAGTCCACCCTTGCCCACACCCCTTGCCCACACCCAGCACAACAATGTGGGCCTCATCACGAGTTTGGCGGTAACCATTAAATGCGGCGGTAACACTATTACCGCCACATTTAAGGGTCCGCCAAATCATGGGCTTGGCGGATTTACCACCGGCGGTATTAGCGCCGAACATTCCCCATTGAGACCAATGGGGAATGGGAAATTCCTGAATGTGCCCAATGGGGACTTACTGTTCCGCCAAACCCGTGATCCAGCGCTAATAGCACCGGGGGGTTTGGCGGTAGGGCTAATAGCCCCGGCGGTAATACCGCCGGGGTTAGCGCCCAACTCGTGATGAGTATTTTGTCACTGCCAACCTAACCACAACATTTCCACAACATTGGGCCTACTTCAACAAATCTGCACACAGCATAGTAACCAAGCACATAGAAGTTGCACTTCAACCATACCCTCTTCCAAAATGACAGTATGCAAGCACTGCACCCAGTGCCCACACTGCATGACTTTTCACTGCACCATCTCCAACCACACATCAAAACCTTTGCCGCACTTCAACCATACCCTTTTCCATACTGACAGTGTGCACACAGTGCACCCCGTTCCCTCACTGCATGACTTTTCACTTCACCATCTCCAACCACATCAAAAACTTTACCATATTGTAACAGTGACCTCACCTGCGAAACCAAACATACACGCATGCCAGCTCACTTCAGCTACTCTATGGCGTCTGAAATGTGCTCCCCAACCATTCCTTACAGGTCACCACCCTGTAACTGATGCAAAGTCAAAAAATGCATTACTACCGTGGGTGTCCTCAAGTCCTAGTCGGCTTTTGGCCATGCACCCAATAGTCTAGGCCTTCAACACACCCACTGCAACATAATGCCACCATTCATGTCACCAACTACAACAATCCACATACACACCACTGCTACCAGCACTCCTACCCAACCTGCGCACCGCCATGGAGCTATGCAGCAACAAATTGCAAGTTACCATAATGTAGAAGAAAGCACTCTCTCCTGCACCCCTGTGCTTTTCATTCACATACTATGGGCGTACCCAATTCCATTCACAAAGTATTGTGTCACTGCCAACCTACACACATTCTGTTTGCAACACTGGCCCTACTCCCACCACTCTGCACACACCACACTATGCGAGCACCACCCTCTACCAGCTGCAGAGTCAGACATGCGTTGCTGCGGTGGGTATGCTACAGCCCTACGCTCTTGAGTGCATGCCCTACGGACGACGGCCTTCGGCCATGCACCCATTAGTCTAATCTTTCCACAGACCCACCGCTACTTCATTCACCCATGCATGCCACCATGTTGCCAACTACCGCATTACATCCGCAGACCACAGCCACCCGCGCTCCCACCCAAGCTATGTCATGTGCAATTCACTCCCCTTCTGAAATTCACCTGCCACCACTCACCACGAAAAGAGGTCGCTGCAAACAGGTCGCGGCAGAAGCTATCAGGTCGTTACGACAGCTGCCTCCAATCACCACACAAAGTACTCGCCTGTCTAGGTACGTCACATGAACCACTTCTCACTCCCCCACCCATTCGCTCCCTTCTTGCTGCCAACACACTTCCGCTGCTACACTGTCCTCCGATACACCATGGCGGCATTTCCCAAAAAATGTTGACACACTGCACACTTCTCTCCAGCCAAC